>NC_057736.1:46454799-46455549 GCF_004010195.1 Chiloscyllium plagiosum | reverse complement strand
AGGTGAGATGCCAGAAGACTGGAAGTTGGCTAACGTGGTGCCACTGTTTAAGAAGGGTGGTAAGGACAAGCCAGGGAACTATAGACCAGTGAGCCTGATGTCAGTGGTGGGCAAGTTGTTGGAGGGAATCCTGAGAGACAGGATATACATGGATTTGGAAAGGCAAGGCAAATCCTAGCAGGACTTATACACTTAATGGTAAGGTCCTAGGGAATGTTGCAGAACAAAGAGACTTTGGAGTGCAGGTTCATAGCTCCTTGAAAGTAGAGTCGCAGGTAGATAGGAGAATGAAGAATACATTTGGTATGTTTTCTTTTTATTGGTCAGAGTATTGAGTACCAGAGTTAGGAGGTCATGTTGCGGCTGTTCAGGACATTGGTTAGGCCACTGTTGGAATATTGCTTGCAATTCTGGTCTCCTTCCTATTGGAAAGATGTTGTGAAACTTGAAAGGGTTCAGAAAAGATTTACAAGAATGTTGCCAGGGTTGGAGGTTTTGAGCTATAAAGAGACACTGAACAGGCTGGGGCTGTTTTCCCTGGAGCGTCGGAGGCTGAGGGGTGACCTTATAGAGGTTTACAAAATTATGATGAGCATGGATAGGATAAATAGACAAAGTCTTTTCCCTGGAGTCGAGGAGTCCAGAACTAGAGGGCATAGGTTTCGGGTGAGAGGGGAAAGATATAAAAGAGATCTGAGGGGCAGCCTTTTCACGCAGAGGGTGGTACGTGTATGGAATGAGCTGCCAGAG
>NC_057736.1:46450479-46454789 GCF_004010195.1 Chiloscyllium plagiosum | reverse complement strand
AGTGGTGGAGGCTGGTACAATTGCAACATTTAAGAGGCATTTGGATGGGTATATGAATAGGAAGGGTTTGGAGGGATATGGGCTGGGTGCTGGGAGGTGGGACTAGATTGGGTTGGGATATCTGGTCAGCATGGATGGGTTGAAACGAAGGGCCTGTTTCCATGCTGTACATGTCTATGACTCTATAGCTCCAAGACATGCCCTCCAGACCAGGCAGCATCCTGGTACATCTCCTCTGCACCCTCTCTAAAGCTTCCACATCCTTCCTATAATGAGGTGACCAGAACTGAACACAATATTCTAAGTGTGGTCTAACTAGGGCTCTATAGAGCTGCAGTATGACCTCACTGCTCTTAAACTCAATCCCCCACTAATGAAAGCCAACAGACCATATACCTTCTTCACAACCCTATCAACATGAGTGGAAACTTTGAGGGATCAATGGACATGGACCCCAAGATCCCTCTGTTCCTCCACACTGCCAAGAATTCTGCCTTTAACTCTAATCTGCATTCAGATTTGACCTTCCAAAAATAATCGTTTTATTCTTTTCCAGGTTGAACTCCATCTGCCACTTCTCAGCCCAGCTCTGCATCTTGTCAATGTCCCGTTGCAACCTAAAACAGCCCTCCACACTATCCACAACTCCACCAACTTTCGTATCATTGGCAAACTTACTAACCCACTCTTCCACTCCCTTATCCAAGTCATTTATAAAAGTCACAAAGAGCAGAGGTCCCAAAACTGATACCTGTGGAACACCACTGGTCACCAAGCACCAGGCTGAATACTTACCACCTACTACCACCCTCTGTCTTGTTTGGGCTAGCCAATTCTGTATCAGAAAGCCAAATTTCCCTATATCCCATTCCTCCTTACTTTCTGAGCGTACCATGGGTACCCTATCAAACGCTTTGCTAAACCTCATGTATACCACATCCTCTGCTCCACCTTCATCAATGTGTTTTGTCACATCCTCAAAGAATTCAATAAGGCTTGTGAGGCATGACCTGCCCCTCACAAAGCCATGCTGACTATCTCTAATCATTGTATGCTTTTCCAAATATTCATAAATCCTGTCTCTCAGAATCCTTTCCAATAATTTGCCCACCACCGATGTAAGACTGACTGGTCTGTAATTCCCAGGATTATCCCTATACCCCTTTTGAACAAGGGAATAATATTTGCTACCTTCCAATCATCTGGTACTACTCTAGTAGACATTAAGGACACAGAGATCGCCAAAGGTGCAGTAACCTCTTCCCTCACTTCCTGTAGTAACCTTGGGTATATCCTGTCTGGCCAAGTGTATTGTTAAAGTCCCTATTCGAGACGGCTCAGAGAATCCCTGATGGACTCGATCTGTCAGCCTCTCTAGGTTCGTCCTGGAGATCATACTGTGTGGTAGTCTGGAATATAAAACTCTTATGGACAGTTTAGTTTAAATTATTACCTTTATTTACCATTGGCATCAATGTTACACTATGACATAGATACCTCCAAGCCAGGCTTGAGCGAAGGTTTTAAAACCATTAGCAGAGTAACAGTGCCAGCTCTTACCCCTCAGAGCTCTCTCAGGCTACTCACCTTATTGCTGCAAACAGGCTGTCTTTATACACAAACTGGTATTAAAATTACAAAAAAAAACACGTCCTTAATCACATATGCAGCAATAAAATGGCAAAAGTTTGCAGAGGAAGAGAAACTCATTGACAGGTCTGAGTATGCTTGACTAATTAAGCTACATGCACATCAAAGGGGGATGCCTGATCAAACCAGGACAAATGACAGATTGCTTTGGCTAGTACATCATAACGAGGGACGAGTGTAAATTATGTGGGAAAGGTCATGAGGTAACCTTGCTCAGCTAACGTACACAGTATTATTGTCCTACAAAATGGCCTTTTCTTTTAAAATCATCTTAGATTCCTAAAATGCAAATTGAATTCATAATACTCCCAGATCTCGAGCTCCAGGAACAACACAATCCATGACAAGCAAGTGTTCACTCAAATCAGACCACAAAGAATGAACCTTTCCACCAGCTTCCATTCTCTCTCTCTCTCTCTCTGTCTGTGTCCCTTGAACCCTTCGGTCAGTGAATGTAATTTACAGAAGAATGTTTTCTCCCTCTCTCACATGTATGAACATCATCTAACTTCCTTACTATCTCAAGTTCAGCCTTGGTGTTTCCCTAGCCTGTAAGGGTAATGAGACAGTCACCTTTCAGAACAGTCAGGATTAGGGAGCTGGGCTTCATACATTCACATTTGCTGAGTGTGGTATACATGAAAATGTATCAGGATTGTTCTATTCCGTGCATGTTCCTTTCAGCTTATTAAATTACAACTTCTTTTCGTACTGAGTATGAGTTTTGTTAAGAGTCTTCAATATGAACCAGAAACTCAGTTATCCAACATCCTGCTGTGAAATATGTGCAGCTTCCAGCTCCCAGGGTGAGAAAGAAGTATTGCCACACATTCCACAAGTGAACAAATGTTATCACCTTATTTATACCGAGCCATTGATACCAAGGACAGATGCCCCCGATTCTTCTGAGCAAATGCACCCACCTCCCACCCCACCATCGTCAAGCATTTTCCTGCATTCCTGTAGCAAATATGTCACATGTAAGGCTACAAGTTCCCTCAGTATCTATCTATCTTTGCTTTTCAAAGTTTCCAGCACATCCTCCGTCTTAACATCAACCTGTTCAAGCATATCAGCCTGTCTCACACTGCCCTCACAAATGACAAGGTCTCTCTCAGTAGTGAATACTGAAGCAAAGTATTCATTAAGGACCACCCCTACCTCCTCTGACTCCACACACAAGTTCCCTCCACTATCCCTGATCGGCCCTACCCTCACTCTGGCCATCCTCTTGTTCCTCACATAAGTGTAGAAAGCTTGGGATTTTCCTTAATCCTACCTGCCAGGGCTTTTTCATGCTCCCTTCCACCTTTCCAAAGTCTATTCTTCAGTTCGTTCCTGGCGACCTTGTAACCCTCTAAAGCTCTGTCTGATCCTTGCCTCCTCAACCTTAAGTAAGCTTCCTTCTTCCTCTTGACTAGATGTTCCACATCCCTTGTCAATCAAGGTTCCTTCACCCTACCATCCCTTCCTTGCCTCAGTGAGACAAACCTGTCCAGCACTCGCAGCAAGTGCTCCCTAAACAACCTCCACATTTCTGTTGTGCATTTCCCCAAGAATATCTGCTCCCAATTTATGGTCCACAGTTCCTGCCTAATAGCATTGTAATTCCCCCTTTCCCAATTAAATACTTTCCTATCCCTCTCCATAAGTATAGCAAAGGTCAGGGAGTTGTGGTCACTATCACTAAAATACCCTTCCAACAAAAGCTCTGACACTTGACCTGATTTGTTGCCAAGCACCATTCCAATATGGCCTCCCCTCTAACCGGCCTATCTACGTATTGTGTCAGGAATCCTTCCTAGACACACCTGACAAAATCAGCTCCATCCAAACTTTTTGTACGAAGGAGGTTCCAATCAGTATTCGGGAAGTTAAAGTCACCCATGACTGCAACCCTGTTACTTCTGCACCTTTCCAAAATCTGCCTCCCAATCTGCTCCTCTGTATCTCTGTTGCTACTGGGGGTCCATAGAAAAGTCCCAATAAGGGATAGCATAGGGAACTTGTGTGTGGAGTCTGAGGAGGTAGGGGAAGCCCTAAATTAGTTTTTTGCTTCTGTCTTTATGAAAGAAACGAACTTTGTAGTGAATGAAACCTTTGAAGAGCAGATGTACATGCTGGAATGGATAGAGATAGAGGAAGCTGATGTGCTGAAAATTTTGTCAAACATTAAGATTGACAGGTCACCAGGCCCGGACCAGATTTGTCCTCGGCTGCTTTGGGAAATGAGAAATGTGATTGCATCGCCACTTGCGAAGATCTTTGCATCCTCGCTCTCCACTGGAGTCGTACCTGAGGACTGGAGAGAGGCAAATGTAATTCCTCCCTTCAAGAAAGGAAATAGGGAAAATCCCGGCAATTACAGACCAGTCAGTCTCACGTCTGTCGTCTGCAAGGTTTTAGAAAAGATTCTGAGGGATAGGATTTATGACCATCTGGAAGAGCATGGCTTGATTAAATGCAGTCAACACGGCTTTGTGAGGGGCAGGTCATGCCTCACAAACCTTATCGAGTTCTTTGAGGATGTGACTAGAAAAGTTAATGAGGGTCGAGCTGTGGATGTGGTGTATATGGACTTTAGCAAGGCATTTGATAAGGTTCCCCATGGTAGGCTCATTCAGAAGGTCAGGAGGAATGGGATACAGGGGAACTTAGCT
>NC_057736.1:46412511-46450020 GCF_004010195.1 Chiloscyllium plagiosum | reverse complement strand
CTGCCTGGACTGGAGGGCTTATCTTATGAAGAGAGGTTGACTGAGCTCGGACTTTTTTCGTTGGAGAAAAGGAGGAGGAAGGGGACCTAATTGAGGTGTACAAGATAATGAGAGGCATAGATAGAGTCGATAGCCAGAGACTATTTCCCAGGGCAGAAATGACTAACACGAGGGGTCATAGTTTTAAGCTGGTTGGAGCAAAGTATAGAGGGGATATCAGAGGCGGGTTCTTTACGCAGAGAGTTGTGGGAGTATGGAATGCGTTGCCAGCAGCAGTTGTGGAAGCAAGGTCATTGGGGACATTTAAGAGACTGCTGGACATGCATATGGTCACAGAAATTTGAGGGTGCATACATGGTCGACACAACATGGTGGGCTGAAGGGCCATTCTGTACTGTACTGTTCTATGTTCTAAGGTGACTGCTCCTTTCCTGTTTCTGACTTCCACCCACAATGACTCAATAGACAAACCCTCCTCGATGACCTCCCTTTCTGCAGCTATGATACTAACCCTGATTAGCAATGCCACTCCCCTACCTCTTTGACCTCTGTCCCTATTCCTATTGAAACATCTAAACCCTGGAACATCCAAAAACCATTCCTGCCTGCATGATATCCACGTCTTTGTAAAAGCTTGTAAGGGATTGTGAAGTTGACATATTAAAATGGTTAATTGTGACAGTGTAAAGGGGGTAACACAAAGGGCTGATATCTGTGTAGTCTGTGAGTGATCTGTCAGGCTCCTGCTTGGCCACACAGCTTCAAGGAAACATTTGGGTTTCGAGGCAGCAGAGGAAGTGGGGATTTTGATCATTTCAAGTTTACAGGGAGATGCAGGAAGCCAATGGGCAGAATGTTGGGATGGTCTGCTTGGAAGTGAGACACAGATACAAGCAGCTGACACTGTCAGGTTGCCAACTCAGGTTGGGGGTATTCCACAAGACGAAGGTGGAAGCCACATCATGGAAGGCTGGTGACATGGAGTGAGTGTGGGGATTCTCACTCACTCCACAGTGACACCTCACTCCCCTTGGAATTCTTTTGACATTTATTGCTCTTATTAGTTTTCTCTTTCTCACCCTCACAGCAGACTCCTTAGGGTCTGTGAAATGTTTAATGCTGGTTTCCAATGTTTAAAATTCCAACAAGAAAAAAAATGAGTGAAGCACTGACTGAGTTCACAGTGCACCTAATCTAGCAACAACTAGATAACCTGCCATGTCACTGGAGCTGGTAACCTGCCATGTCACTGAGATGTATCATTTAATCAGTGCCTTTAACCAAAACATCGACTTGAACAGAAATACCAAGCTGCAGACATACAAATTCAGAGCATAGGTAGGACATTCAGCCCTTTGAACCTGCTCCATCATTCAATGAAATCATGTACGACCTCAGAGTGTTCCAAACTCCACATTCCCATCCAAGCCCAATAATCCTTGATTTCCTGGCTTGACATCTGCTCCTTGAAACTTTTCAGTCAGCCCCAGCTCCATGGCTTTCTGAGGCAGAGAGTTCAAAAGCCCCTGGAGATAAACAAGCCCCTAATCTCTCCTAAAAGGGTCATGCCTAATGTTAAAGCAATGCTCTCCACTGTTCCCCAAGTTTTGGGTGAGTACAGCATTGGCACAGGAAGCTCTGTGTGTCCTACTTCCTGACTGATCAGCTTGGGACACATTGGAAGTGTTGATATTTGACAATTTTAATCTCATGCCCTACCTACAGCATATATACAGCCAGCGCTGTGCACTCCACACTGACGCCATTTCTTAGAACCCGAAAAGTCTAATGGATGAACTGAGTCTGCAGCTCAATAGTAGCTGAGAACAATGGATCCACCCTGTCACTCTGTCCCTGAAGAGGAGTTTCTTCCTTGTTGCTGTGTAATCTCAAATCTCAGTCACATTCACCAATCTGAACCTTTCTAAGCCTTTTATTTTAAATTACTCCAATTGCTTTAAAAAGCCATCAGGAGATTCAGAGTGAATCCGATAAACTCCTGATTATCCTGGGAAAATTGCTAACCCTATAACATCACAATGCCTCCTGTGACTTGGTTAATAGCATCTTTGCTTCTGAATTTCAAGATTTCAGATTCAAGACTTACTATAGGCTGAGTGCAAAAACAGATAAACACTAACTCATGTTAATATGGTTCCTCAGTAGACTTTAACCCACTGCTAAACAATTACTTCTACATTGCAAAGTTAAGAATCACATGACGCCAGGTTATAGTCCAGCCAGTTTATTTGGAAGCACAAGCTTTGGGAGCTGCATTCCAGAAAGTCTCTGGTGTTAAATAGCTGCAATTCTGGTTCAGACAATGGCAGACAGTCCACAGTCATTTCCTTCCTTTTAAACTATTATAGCAACTAACTTATTCCTACTTATACTATCAATTTATCCATTCTACATATTCAAATAAAGTCCTTTTAATTCTGTCTTCTTATCATTGTTCCCTACTCTGACCATAATTGCTGGTCTTTGCACTGTCTGTCAGTCCCGTCACACTCTGTTATTGTCACCTGCACTGCTACTCTGCCCAATTGCCATGGTCTTTCCTGTTAATGTTTCCACTCTCCCTCCATGTCAGTCTAACCCTATTTAATATGGAACCCTCTTTGAATAACTACATCAAAAAAATATTTTTGAAGCCTCGCCTTTTTTTCAAAGGGCACAATTGGAGTGCATGCCTAAAAATCAATTATTGAACCTCTTGCGTTCATCAAAGTACCTTCCTTGAATAACCATTCTAAAATATGGTTAACCTCTGTTAAAATAACACACTTTAGGAACCATCCTCATCACCAAACGTTTGTAAGTCTTTCAAATAACCATATCTCTTTCCCTTGCTAGCTGTCTAAATAAATCCTGCTGAACAATGCTTGGATAAAAGGCAGTCAAACTTTCAAATTGATATTCTACTGACCAAACTGCTAACAAACCCCAATGCACAGAGTCCATTAGAGCTATTGAAGATAACCAGAGATTCAACATGCGCCAAATTTTGAAAAATCCAAGCAGAAAACTGAGCTTTTTTTTAAATGTAAGTTTAAGCTCTGTCATCTGCCAAAATTTTGATGCAGCCAAAAGATGACTGAACTGAAATTGAAAGGAAAAATGTCAACATTTCACACAATCAGCTGTAGATTTCAAACTGGGCTAACTTTTCAATATTGCATAATGCAAAATAGTGTCATAGAATTATACAGCATTGAAACAAACCCTTTGGTCCAACTCGTCCAAGATGATCAAGTTTCTCAAACTAACCGAATGAGGGGTGGCAATGGACTCGTGGTGTTATCACTGGATTGTTGATCCAGAGAGCCAGGCCTATGTCCTGGGGAGCTGGGTTCGATTCCTGCCATGGCGGATGGTGGTATTTGAATTCAGCAAAAAAAAAGTGTGGAATTACAAATCTAATGATGACCATGAATCTATTGTCAATTGTTTGAGGAAACAAACATCCTTTAGGCAAGGAAATAGCCACCCTTACCTGGTTTGCTTGTGACCCTAGAACCAAAGTGATGTGGCTGACTCTCAACTGCCTTCTGGGTAATTAAGGATGGGCAATAAATACTGGCCGAGCCAATGACACCCTCATCCTGTGAATGAGTAAGACAAAACGTTTGACCCATATCCCTCTAAACCTTTCCTCTTCATGTACCTGTCCAAATGTCTTTTAAATGTTGTAACTCTATCCAGTAGAAATTCCATATTAATGCAACTGAAGTCTTTCCTTCTTTCACAACATTGCTCTTTCCCTTGACAGCTTCCAGTTGTCGGAAATGGCAGTCTCGTAGCCATATTATTTAATCATCAATTGGCAAGTCAGCTCATTAGCTCTGTCATAAATCATGATAAAGACATAGAAACATAGACAACTAGGAGCAGGAATAGGCCATTTGGCCCTTCGAGCCTGCATCACCATTCAATACAATCATAGCTAATCATGGAATCTCAGTATCCCATTCCAGCCCGCTCACCATATCCCTTGACCCCTTTAGCTGCAAGGACCACGTCCAGCTCCCTATTGAATAGATCTAATGAATTGGCCCCAACAACTTCCGTGGCAGAGAATTCCACAGGTTGACAACTCTCTGAGTGAAGGAATTCTTCCTCATCTCAGTCCTGAATGGCTTACTCCTTATTCTTAGACTGTGACCTCTTGCTCTGGACTTCTCTGACATTGGGAACATTCTTCCCGCATCAGTCCCATCAGGATTTGATATGTTTCTATGAGATTCCCCCTCATTCTTCTAAACTCCAGTGAGTACAAGCCCAGTCGATCCAATCTTTCTTCATATGTCTGTCCTGCCATCCGGGAATCAGTCTGGTGATCCTTCCCTGGACTGTCTCAATAACAATAATGTCCTTCCTCACACTAACAGACCAAAACTGCACACAGTAGTCAAGGTGAAGCCTCAGCAAGGTCCTGTATAACTACAGCAAAACATCCCTAACTCCTATACTCCAATCCTCTCGCTATGAAGGCCAGCATGCCATTAGCTTTCCTCACCACCTGCTGCACCTGCATGCGGACCTTCAGCGACTGTACCACCATGACATCCAGGTCTCGCTGCACCTCACCTTTTCCTAAACTGCCACTATTCTGATAATAATCTGTCTTCCTGGTTTTGTGACCAAAGTGGATAACCTCACATTAATCCACAATATATGGCTTTTACCAAGTATTTGCCCACTCAGTCACCCTGCAGCCTCTTAGCATCCTCCTAACAGCGCGCACTGCCACCTAACTTAGTGTCATTGGAAAATTTGGATATATTGTATTCTATTCCTTCATCCAAATTGTTAATGTATATTGTGAACAGCTGGGGGTCCCAGCATTGAACCCTGGGGTACCCCACCTACCACTGCCTGCCACTCTGAAAAAGATCCGTTTATTCTAACTCTCTGCTTCCTGCCTGCCAACCAGTTCTCTATTCACATCCACCTTCAATACCATGAGCTTTAATTTTCCTTACTAATCTCTTGTGTGGAATCTTATCAGAAGCCTTTTGAAAGCCAAAGTCAACAACATCTACTGAGTCACCCTTGTCTACTGGGCTGGCCACATCCTCAAAAATTTCCAGAAGATTTGTCAAGGATGATTTTCCTTTAGTGAACCCATATTGACGAGGACCGATTCTGTCACCACTTTCCAAATGGTCAGTTATCCCATCCTTAATGATTGAGCCCAGCATTTTCCCCACCACTGATGTCAGATGCAACTTTGCCAGTAGGCTTTCATAACGAGAAGGTGTGGATAACTGATGACTGTTACCAGATGAAACGCCAGGAGAGAAGGTGTGGAAGCACAGCTTTTTCTGCTGTTAGGAGCCTAACTTTCCCTGAGGCATCAGATAGTAAATTGAAAAGTATGGCGCTGGGAAAGCACAGCAGGTCAGGCAGCATCTGAGAAGCAGGAGAGTTAACATTTCAGCCATAAGCCGTTCGTCAGGAATGAGGGCTTTTCCTGAAACATTGACTCTCCTACTCCTCAGATGTTGCCTGAACTGTTGTGCTTTTCCAGCGCCACACTTTTCGACTCTGATCTTCAGCAACTGCAGTCCTCACCTTCTCTGAGCATCAGATACTAAAACCTTTGAATAATTGAAAGACATACATAAGGAATGTTATGACCCAAGCCTCCTCTAATTCTGAGATGCTATCATTTTAAGTTAGCAATTCAAGTACCAAGGGAACTTTGACTAGGTTAAGATGACTGGCAGAGATAGTTGAGTTTTGTTTGTTTTTTTTTCTTTTCGGTTTTTTTTTTGTTGTTTTGTTTATTTTTGGCAAATTTTGGCTATTGTATATTTGAGCTAATTGTATATCAATGTTTATATCTGAGAGTTTTGTTTATTTTTGTAAACTTGTAAAAATGTTAAATTTCTAATAAAAATATCTATTAAAAAAAAGATGACTGGCAGAAACCTGGGACTTTTGGTTTGACACACAAGTAGATGCTTAGAGACCATTTGGCATGTGGGTCTAATGATGTAACTATGCAAAAATGCCTACATGGTGAAGCCCAACTGGCAATGCAACTGGCTTTATCATGAGAGGATGGGGCAAGTGGGGAATATAAATAACAGGGGACCGATGGAAGTGGACACCCTCACCAGTTCGACTGAGCTTGGGAACACACGAGAGTGCAAGCAATTACATAGCCTCACTCAGCACATACCCTGATTAGAGGCACTCTCAGTCCGCCCACAGCAAAACCCCAAAACAAAGCCAAGCCTCATCCAATTGGCTAAAAGTTTCTCCAGGATCCAAGCCATAGTAGTTACTGTTGGAATGCAGAGTCAGACCGAAACTGAGTAAGATAACTCATAGGCTGGTATCATGGAGAGTATGCAGGACAGTGCACATCCTAGAAAGTCCAGCTACACCTGCTCTGGAACAGTTAAACTGCTTAATAAAGTTGTTGGTATGGTGGCACAGTGGTTAGCACTGCTGCCTCACAGCACCAGAGACCCGGGTTCAATTCCTGCCTCGGTCAACTGTCTGTGTGGAGTTTGCACATTCTTCCTGTGTCTGCGTGGGTTTCCTCCGGGTGCTCCAGTTTCCTCCCACAGTCCAAAAATGTGCAGGTCAGGTGAATCGGCCATGCTAAATTGCCTGTAGTGTTAGGTGAAGGGACAAATGGTCTGGGTGGGTTGCTCTTCGGAGGGTCAATGTGGACTTGTTGGGCTGAAGGGCCTGTTTCCACACTGTAAGTAATCTAAAAAAACATCAGAATCAGAACAAATCAAAATAATATCTGGTTAAATTGTCACCCAGTTCTAATGGAGGCGAATACTGTGTGGCTGTTCCAGTGTTTGCAGAACCAGTCTTTAACAAACTTCACTATGGATTCTGACATTTAAGTTTGCGCAAGATCTCGGCTAGTCTGAGAACCTATACCGGGGAACTTTTCCAGATTAAGGGCATGACTTCAGTTAACAGAGATTGTAGTGAAAGGTTCAGGGTCAGACTTAACGGGGTAGAATTAGCTGTGAGGGATTCACTGAGATCAGTTACGGGGTAGAATTAGCTGTGAGGGATTCACTGAGATCAGCTAACGGGGTAGAATTAGCTGTGAGGGATTCACTGAGATCAGTTACGGGGTAGAATTAGCTGTGAGGGATTCACTGAGGTTGGCTCAATATGTTTCAATTTGAAAACGGCTGCCTGAGTGAAGTCTAAAGGAGTGAAAGCCACCCTCTGTGTTGACCTGGAAGTAATTGTACCATTCTGCAAGGCCCACCCACTGCCATTCACCTTAAATGCAAATATAGAGGCAGAAATCAGGAGGCTGAAAAGTGAAGGACGCAGCAAACCCGTACTGTTTGTGGAAAAGGCAGCATTGGCCGAACCGATTGTAAAGTCCACTGGTCGGTTCCCTTTGGTGGGGATATTGAATGAATGGTAAACTGTTTCTTGCAGCTGGATAAATACCCAATCCCTTGCAAAAAGGATTTATACACAAAGCTGGCAGGGGGCTGTCCTTTACAAAGTTGGACATCAGCCACATTTACCTGCAATTGTGTTTAGATGAGGATTCTCAGAAGTATGCTTCAATTAATACCCATATGGGCTTGTACCTATACATGAGACTGACATTTGGGGTACCATCAACCTGTTCAATTTTTCAGTGGATGATGGAGAACATTTTGCAAGGTCTTCCCCAGGTCACCATTTACCTAGATGACATTCTAATAACAGGGAAAGCTAATAAGGAACACTTAGAGAACTTAGTTACGTTTTCCAAAGTGGGTGTATGCCTAAGAAGGGAAAAATGTGCATTCCATGCCCTCCAACTAACCTACTTGGGCTACAGAGTTGACACCCATTGGGTGATAGAGTGCAATGTGTCATTTCTTGAGCTAGTGAATTATTGTGGAAAGTTCATATATAACCTGAACTCCATCCTGGCTCCTCTGAATGAACTCCCAAACAAGGGCCAGCCTTGGAAATGATCACATAGAAAAGGCCTCGTCTTCATTGAAGTAAGGAATCAGCTATCATCCTGTAAGGTGTTAACACACTATGATACCAAGAAAGATCTGGCATTGACATGCCTCCCCATACTGCATCAGGGTGGTGTTAACTCACAGGAGGGCCAACAGAGAGGAACGCCCAAAAGCCTATAAATCCAGGACTTTGGCTAATGCAGAGTGTAAATGCACCCAGATAAAGGGAGTAGGATTGGCAGTCATATTTGGAGTCAGGATTTTTCACCAATTCTCTTGTGACAATGATGTCACACTAAAAAGATTAGTTTATCCTTGGTTTTTGTGAAGAGAGGTTGTAAAGGCAGAGATATGAAAGAGTCTGAATTTAAGAGGCCTTTGTTTTTTTTAGATTAGATTAGATTTAGATTAGATTACAGTGTGGAAACAGGCCCTTCGGCCCAACAAGTCCACACCGACCTGCCGAAGCGTAACCCACCCATTCCCCTACATTTACCCCTTATCTAACACTACGGGCAATTTAGCATGGCCAATTCACCTAACCTGCACATTTTTTTTGGACTGTGGGAGGAAACCGGAGCACCTGGAGGAAACCCATACAGACACGGGGAGAAAGTGCAAACTCCACACAGTCAGTCGCCTGAGGCAGGAATTGAACCCGGGTCTCTGGCGCTGTGAGGCAGCAGTGAACTGTTTAAAAATGGAAGGGGAGTGACCAGTTCTTCCAGTTCACTAGGCTTCCTCATTTTTATCTCACTGTAACAGTCATAGGATGTGTGAGTCCAGAAGTGTTGCAAGCTTCAGGAAAGGATTCCTCTGACTTGTTCTGACATCTCTCTCTGGACGTTGTTCCACCTGCCTGTAAGAATCTGTGTGTGAATTTATCTTTTTGCCAAGAGATGTGTTTATGGGATGTTACTGTATTGGACCAGTTAATTAGTAACAATTACTGTCTTGGGTCGGTTAAGCTATTCTAAATTCCACTTTCTTTTGTTCATGTTTCACCTGTAGTGTTTAAACAAAGTCAGTTTTGCATCGAGCCGAGTGCTTTGACCAGTTGCATCACACCCGGAATATCAACTCCACATCTGCCTTTAAAACAAGGAGAAGTTAGGGTCTCGGTTACCTTCTTGAAAGTTTTGAGGGGGTCTGGCCTGGTCCGTAGCACCCTGATGGATAAATATTTGTGACAATCATGGACTACAAACGCCTACTTGGTCTGTTTAAAGAGGACAAGATAGTGCTGCCCATAGCTTTGGGCCACATTCAGTGGTGGGCTCTAATACTAAGTGCGTACAATTATGAGTTAGAACATCGTTCAGGAAGCTGAGTAGCAATCGCAGATGTATCAAGCCGCCTTCTATTACTGTATCCATCATGTCGGTAACCCCAATGGAAGAGTCTGTAATGGTTTTAAAATTTCTGGACATACTCTCACATGCAGCTTACACAGAAAGATCTGTCCCATCAAAACTGGGGGAAACTAAAGGGCGGTGACAATTAGAATTGAGATGTTTTGGATCCAGAGAGACCTGCTCACAGTTGAGGACAACATGTTGTTATGGGAGCAAGTGTGATTGTCCTGAGCAAAGGATGCTGCTCAATACTGGCTGAGCTCCACCAGAGTCATCTCAGGGTCTCCAAAATGAAGGTGTTGGCAAGAAGTTGTATGTAGTGGCTAGGATTGGATGAAGACATTGCCACGTTTTTTTAGATTAGATTACTTACAGTGTGGAAACAGGCCCTTCGGCCCAACAAGTCCACACCGACCCGCCGAAGCGCAACCCACCCATACCCCTACATTTACCCCTTACCTAACACTACGGGCAATTTAGCATGGCCAATTCACCTGACCTGCACATCTTTGGACTGTGGGACCGGATGAAACCCACGCAGACAGGGGGGAGAATGTGCAAACTCCACACAGACAGTCGCCTGACGTTGGTGAAGCAGGGCCCAGGGTGTCAACAGAACAAACATTTATTGGTAGCAGCTTCCTGAAATCCATAGGAATGGCTGGGTAAACCTTGAACTTGGTTACATATTGATTGTTGCAGGTCCATTCCTGGTAGTCATTGTAGACGCCCCCTCAGAGTGGCTGGGCGTACATAGGATCCATTGGTCAAACACGGGGACGACAATAGAAACAAATGGGCACATCTTTTTCAATACACAGAATCCTGGAAAATAATGGGCAGTCATTTCCCAGCATGGAATTTGAGTATTTCCTAAAGTCAAATGGGATTTGACATATAGAGACACTGCGCACCATCCATTGTCTAATGATCTGGCAGAAAGAGCAGTTTAAATTTTAAAGGCTGACTTGAAGCCTACAGCCTTGCTAGTAACCAAGCCGACATGACTCTCATTTGATTATAGGACCACCCACTTGCAACCACAGGGATAGCTCCGATAGAGATGCTAATGGGGAGAAGACTTGGCACCGGGTTAAGTCAGATATTCCCCAGGGGGGTGCGGTGGAGTTGGGGGAGGGTAGGGTGAAACAGCATCAGGAACACTAATGCAGGACATAAGACTCTAGGCCAGAGAGGCAGTTTACATCGGGAGATGAAGCCTGGTGTAGGAGCCATGGTAATGGCCGTGCATGGGTAAGAGGCACGGTAGACATGAGGTCAGGTCCAGTGATGTATGAGGTTCTGGTAGGTGCAATGGTCTTGAACAAGCACGTTGACCATATGAAGGCTGCAAACTCACAAACTGGGTGGGAGCAAAATGCGCTCTGCCCCTCAGAATGGCTGTTGGCATGGTTTTACCCTCTCTGTCAAGCGTTGACATTACATCAGAATTAGAGATGGACATGATGGATGTAGCTGCCTTGGCACCTTTTGCTGCCGGAAGAAAGGAGTGACGTTCTACTGAGGCCTTCTTGGTGCAAGAGGCGGCCACCCATGCATTACAAGCTGCCTGCATTACACACTCCCAAGCATTACACACTCCCATGCATTACACATTCCCATGCATTACGTGCTCCCATGCATTACAAGCTGCCTGCATTACACACTCCAATGCATTACACACTGCCATGCATTACAAACTGCCTGCATTACATGCTCCCATGCATTACAAGCGGCCTGTATTACACGCGCCATGCATTACAAGGTGCCTGCGTTGCACACTACCATGCATTACAAGCTGTCTGCATTATACACTCCCATGCATTACAAGCTCCCATGCATTACAAGCTGCCTGCATTACACACTCCCATACATTAAATGCTGTCTGCATTACACACCCCCATGCATTACATGCTGCCTGTATTACACGATCACATGCATTACAAGCTGCCTGCGTTGCACACTCCCATGCATTGCAAGCTGCCTCCATTACATGCTCTGATGCATTACAAACTGCCTGCATTACATACTCCCAAGCATTACATGCTCCCACGCATTAAAAGCTGCCTGCATTACACACTACCATGCATTACACACTCTCATGCATTACACACTGTCTGCATTAAACACTCCCATGCATTACACACTCCTTCTCCCATGCATTAAAAGCTGCCTGCATTACACACTCCCATGCATTACAAGCTCCCATGCATTACAAGCCACCTGCGTTACATACTCCCATGCATTACAAGCTGCCTGCATTACACACTCCCATGCATTACACGCTGTCTGTATTACATGCTCCCATGAATTACAAGTTGTCTGCATTGTGCACTCCCATGCATTACATGCTGCCTGCATTACATGCTCACTATATTACAAGCTGTCTGCATTACACATTCCCATGCATTACAAGCTGCCTGCATTACACGCTCCCATGCATTACACACTGCCTGTATTACACACTCCCATGCATTACAAGCTGCCTGCATTACACACTCCCAAGCATTACAAGCTACCTGCATTACACAGTCCCATGCATTACATGCTCCCATGCATTACAAGCTCCCAGGCATTACACACTCCCATGCATTACATGCTGCCTGCATTACACACTCCCATGCACTACAAGCTGCCTGCATTACACACTCCCATGCATTACATGCTCCCATGCAAACCAAGCTGCTACCATTACACGTTCTGATGCACTACACACTCCCATGCATTACAAACTGCCTGCATTAAATGCTCCCATGCATTACATGCTGCCTGTATTACACGTGCCATGCATTACAAGCTGCCTGCATTGCACACTACCATGCATTACAAGCTGTCTGCATTATACACTCCAATGAATTACAAGCTCCCATGCATTACAAGCTGCCAGCATCACACACTCCCATGCATTAAATGCTGTCTGCATTACACACCCCCATGCATTACATGCTGCCTGTATTACATGATCCCATGCATTACAGGCTGCCTGCGTTGCACACTCCCATGCATTACAAGCTGCCTGCATTACATGCTCCCATGCATTACACACTGCATGCATTACATGCTTCCATGCATTACAAACTGCCTGCATTACATGCTCCCATGCATTATAAGCTGCCTGCATTACATGTTCCGATGCATTACACGCTGCCTGCAGTACCCGCTTCCATACATTACAAACTGCCTGCATTACATGCTCTCATGCATTACACGCTGCCTGCATTACACGCTCCCTTGCGTTGCAAGCTGCTTCCATTACATGCTCCGATGCATTACATACTGCCTGCATGATACGCTCCCATGCATTACATGCTGCCTGCATTGCACACTACCATGTATTACAAGCTGTCTACATTATACACTCCCATGCATTACAAGCTCCCATGCATTAAATGCTGCCTGCATTACACACACCCATGCATTACACGCTGCCTGTATTACACGATCCCATGCATTACAAGCTGCCTGCGTTGCACACTCCCTTGCATTGCAAGCTGCCTCCATTACATGCTCCGATGCATTACATACTGCCTGCATGATACGCTCCCATGCATTACAAGCTGCCTGCATTGCACACTCCCATGTATTACAAGCTGCCTGCATTACACACACCCATGCATTACAAGCTGCCTGCATTACAGGCTCCCTTGCATTGCAAGCTGCCTCCATTACATGCTCCCATGCATTACATACTGCCTGCATTACATGCTCCCATGCATTACAAGCTGCCTGTATTACACACTCCCATGCATTACAGGCTGCCTGCATTGCACACTCCCATGTATTACAAGCTGCCTGCATTACACACTCCCATGCATTACATGCTGCCTGCATTACAGGCTCCCTTGCATTGCAAGCTGCCTCCATTACATGCTCCCATGCATTACATACTGCCTGCATGATATGCTCCCATGCATTACAAGCTGCCTGCATTGCACACTCCCATGTATTACAAGCTGCCTGCATTACATGCTCCCATGCATTACAAGCTGCCTGTATTACACACCCCCATGCATTACATGCTGCCTGCATTAAACACTCCCATGCATTATAAACTACCTGGATTACATGCTCCGATGCATTACACACTCCCATGCATTACAAACTGCTTGCATTACATGCTCCCATGCATTACACACTGCCTGTATTAAACGCTCCCATGCATTACACGCTGCCTGCATTGTACACTCCTATGCATTACACACACCCATCCATTACACACTGCCTGCATTACATGCTCCCATGCATTACAAGCTGCCTGCATTACATAGTCCCATGCATTACCTGCTCCCATTTATTACAAGCTGCCTGCGTTACACACTCCCATGCATTACAAGCTGCCTGCATTACACACTCCCATGCATTACACGCTGCCTGTATTATACACTCCCATGCATTACAAGTTGTCTGCATTGTGCACTCCCATGCATTACAAGCTGCCTGCATTACATGCTCCCATGCATTATACACTGCCTGCATTTCACGCTCCCATGCATTACAAGCTACCTGCATTACATGTTCCCATGCATTACACACTGCCTGCATTACACGCTGCCTGCATTACACGCTGCCTGCATTGCACACTCCCTTGCATTATAAGCTGCCTGCATTACATGCTCCCATGCGTTACCTGCTGCCTGCATTACATGCCCCCATGCATTACATGCTGTGGGATATAGGTAAAGCAGTGTTGCTCTGCAACCATAATTACTTATGCAAGATAAATGAACTCACACCAGTGTGTAATTGTTTCAGCCAAGAGCTGAGTTAATAAGAATGCAAACTATGTGAAGGGAATATATAATTGTTTTTGTATTAGCTAAAGTGTGCATACAAGAATGAAACGTGCCTGCAAAAAATGGTAAATGTTACAGACAAATAGATAAGGTGCTGTGAGGGAGGGGGTTAAGCCAGATATGTCTGTACAAACAGTTACAAACATCTGTTTCTTGCTTCAGCAAAAAAAACACAATCAAGAGGTCATAAGGCTCAGTGTAAATAAAGTATAAAAGGAAATATTGTTTTGGCAAGCACGGGAACAGATGGTAGTGAAGAAGGATATATAACAATAAGACCACAGAGGGAGGTGGTCAATCGGTCTTGTGAGGCCGGAGATAAACATTTTGTCACGGACAAGGCTGGATGAGTTCAGAGATAAACAGCTGGGTTTAGATTAGAAACAGATGTAACCAGGGGAGGAGCAATGGGAGGAGGGAAGAGAAATGAATTACATAAATATTGTGTATTCGTTAAATTCAGTGTGTGTGTGTCTGCCTTGTGGACAGTGGACACCACACCCCTCTTGCAAGAGCGTAATAAACAATACTACTGCTTCAGATCTTGTCTCGGACTGAAATTATTGAAGTGAGTGAACTTCGTTTCTCACCACTGGGGGCTCGTCCAGGATATTCTTCCATCGCTGGGGTGAGTGGCTGGCCCTGGACACTGGGAAGATGCATCCCGTTCCCGATTGAGGAGTGGTCTCGTGTCCCGGTTTGGTCCGCTCCCTTGGGCGAGTGGTACGAATCCCACAAGAGGGACATCTGAATCAGACAGTGAAAGGAGGTCGATAGAGGCAAAAAGGAGCCAGGCAACTCTGTGCACAAGCCAAGGTAAGAAAATTGACTTTTGAGTACTGCCTTGGTGGCTGGGATTGAGTTTTAGTAGTTAATAAGGGACTAACGAAGGAACTCAATATGGGCTGTGCCGTGGGTAAGGAAAAGGGAAAACAAACGAAGAAAAAGGCAAAGGAAATGGAGGCGGGGTCCCTTACAACATACCTCCGGAAAGCCCTTTGGGCAGGATATTGTGGAATTGGAAAAATAATACTTGTACAAGGGAAAAGGATGATTAAATATTGTTGCTTTGTATGGACTAAGGAATCCATTCTTTGTCCCACCGTCTTCTGGCCAATGTACGGGTCGGACGAAGACTGGGTTTGCAAATATTTAAATTTATATGTCAATGGAAAACAGCCTTACAGTCAGGAGGGATCAGATTATGCTTCGTGTCGGAAGAGCTAGTAGCTGAAGGGCTACTGAGGGTACACTTTGTAACTAAATCATGGACAGACATCCAGAAAAAGATTCAAAAGATAGAGGGGTGAAGGGAGGAACACCGAGAGGTGTTGTTGCAGGAAGCTCAGAAAGTGTCTGTGCGATATGGTGTGAGAGAGAGAGAGAGAGAAAAGAGCTGGACAGCTGGTAGAAAGTTTAACCCTTTGTGATTTGGTTTGAATGCACATTTGTTTGTTGGTGATTGAGTGTTTGTGCTTTGTTCCCTGGAGCTTGAGATCCGGGACTGTTTTGAAGCTGATTTCTATTATGGAAATTTAACATGATTTCTTTTAAGGTTAAGGATTTTACAGAGATTATGAAATAAAATGTTAACTCCTGTTCTTTTTACAGGTCATGACTGCCTTATTATCAGTTTCTAACTAATCTCTTTTATCCTTACATAAAAGCAATTTATGGAGGACAGTTGAAGTTTCAGTTTAACATTAGATTGTAATATTAAAAAAAATCCTATGGTTAATATCTGTGACCTTGGATTCGGCCATTATTCATTCATTAGAAGTTGTTTTTTAACTTGAATAAACAAATCCATTTATGGTAGCTCCGATTATTTCACGACCTATAGCATTGTAATTGAGCAATGACTGGTCAGGACTACTTAAGAAAACTAATTTTGGACTTAAATAAGGGACTAAAACTGGGTAATTATAGTGGATTTCAAAGTTGGGAACCTTATGCATTTTACATTTTAAATATTAAATACTGAATAAATGAATTTATAATATATAAATATATATTTACAAGTAAGGTTCCAAAATGTATAGTTAGGAACAGGCTTTAAAGTTAGACAAGCGTAAATTGATGAATTGGTATTTGAAGTTATGAGGTGCAAGAAATATTGCAATATTTCTTTAAAAAAATTCTCAAGGTCTAAATAAAACATTGGGTGATGAAGAACGGCCATTGGGCGGCCCTAAGGCTGTTCAGTTGGTTAAATCGGGGCAGCAATTGATCTGGCAACGTAACATAAGAAGTAGAAACAAAAGGCATAAATAATGCTAGCCCATGGTTGATGAGATAATAAAGAAAAGGACAAAACTAAACAGAGAAAGAAACCGGAATGGTCGGGGAGGAGATGTTAAGGGGTCTGGTGGACAGGAACAAGGATCGAGGTGGAAATCCCCACGGGCGGGATGTTATTACTGTGGAAGGATGGGTCACTTTAAGAGAGAGTGTCCAGATCTGAAAAAGCAAGTGAAGGCAGTGCCATTTATGAACCTTGATGAAAAATAGGGGTGTCAGGAGTTCCAGCCCCCGGGGACCCACCAGGAACGCTTGATAAATTTAAAGGTGGGACTTTATAAAGAGGATGTAGTTTTTCTAGTCAATATGGGGACAGTAAGGTCATCCTTAAAATTTAAGCCCAAGGCAGCGTGAATGAAAGAGTTAATTGGATTATGGCGACAGTTTTGCGATGAGAGGCATGAAGAATCAGTTTTGCGCTCATGACAAGATACTGCCACCAAATTGGGGACTGAAGTAACTGCAAACGGTGCTATGGAATCTGTTGAGGTTCTTAAAAATGAATGTGCTCGAGCAAAACAATTACAGAAACAGAATGAGAAAGCACAAGTGACTGGTAAAGAAACAGAACTGCGCAATTACAGTTTAAAAAATGTTTTGGTCACTTGTTCCATTTCCACCCTGAATTACAGATAATGATTATTCGGACCACCCTATGTGGGGACGAAAGGAGAGTTACCGGTACCAGAAACTAAAGACTTGTTCTTAAAGAAGTATATACTGGGCTTGTCCTCCTCTTGAATGGAAAGCTACATTACTGGCTGATAAAGTAACTAAAGAAGCAGCCCTGAATCCACAGGAAGCGGTGGTTTATTCCTTAATACCTACTGTCCCAGGTCCTCAGGAAGCTCCAATATTTACTGAAAGAGAGGAAAAAGAATTGAAAGATTTGGGGCTGTCCCGTTATGAGATATTATTCGGACCACCCTATGTGGGGACGAAAGGAGAGTTACCGGTACCAGAAACTAAAGACTTGTTCTTAAAGAAGTATATACTGGGCTTGTCCTCCTCTTTGTCTTTCCTCAGGAAACAGGGTTTATTGGCACAGACTCCGCCCCTTGAATTTGCTGTTCATTCCATTCGACCGGGAGATTGGGTCTTAGGAAAATCATGGACAGAGACTAAATTTCAGCCGGACTGGGAAGGGCCGTACCAGGCTTCCTTGACCACTGAATGAGCGATAAGGACGGCAGAGAAAGGTTGGACTCACTACACCAGGATTAAGGGACCGGTGGAATCCCCGGTTGAAAAAGAAATGACAGCCGAATTAACAGAAACGTGGACTCAAAAGACTTTAACTGATTTTTAATCAGACGCGGGATAGATCCTTTTTGCTATATATATTGTATTGCAAGTTAAATCTCTCAGTCTTTCAATGTTATTGTAGAATGTTGGGGATGCTTAGGGTTATGATACTAGCTCTCTTAGTATTGGGGTTTTGTCAAATATCATCTTCATATGTGTTATTAACAATTCCTGAGTCTGATAATCTGCAGGTAATAGACGCTGATGCATGCAGCTTAGTGAATTGTGGGGATGTAGATAATCAGAGAGTACCGCAGCTCAGAGATACATCTTAAGTCCTATGGGGATGGCCTTGGGGATGGTACTTGGTATAAGGGTCTCGTCACAGTACACCGGGCCCCCTTCCGACCAGCTCTCGATTGTCCCGATAAAGAGCGTAACCCAAAATACCTAACGATAAAGAAAACCACATGGCACAAAGCAACTCTGGGAGGGGCACCTATGAGATACGATTAGATGAAACATTTGGGATAGAAATGAAAGCAAATGGGAAGGATTTGTTTTCGAATTAGCGTAGGACAGGGAAAACGGGCAGAACTACTGGATAATAAGATATAACCTTTTGCGCTTCCCAACAACCCAAAGGTGGTAAAAATTAGAGAGGTAAAGGGCTTGAAACAAATCATCGAAATAGAAACTGGATACGGGAATCCAAATGGGTAAAGTATACTGTAAAAAGTCTGAACAAGAGCGATTGCTATGGATGTGCCTCCGGTCGGCCAGTGGCCCAGGTGGTTCCCTTTCCGCTCGGGTGGAAGCGAGACAGGAAGGGCATGAAATGTATGATAGCCCTGTATCAGGATGAGACTGTATGGAGTGATAGGAATTGTACCTCCCTATCTCTGATGTTCCCTCCCTTGAAGAAGAAAGATTTAAAAGCCCCCCCTACGTTTTCAGCCACAGTCGGAAATCACACATCATGTGTGCGTAGACGAGGTACAAGTCGGTCCAGAGACTTGGGGGAGCTGAAATTATGTACAGAGATTAAGAATGTCACCGAAACGGACAAGGGAGGGAACTACTCAGCACTAAAGGTTCCCCGATGCGGATCTATGGTGGTACTGTGGAGGCAAAATATTGAGACCCAGCCTCTGAATTATTAGACTGGAGACATTACTGCTACACCACCACCTCCATCAAATCCCGCTGCTTTTGAAGCCAGCCCATTCCACGTAGATAGTATATCTCCAAGATTCTGGTTATCAGTCATCGTGTAAACTCATATTACTGCCCTTGATTAATCTAAGCTAGCACAAACCTCAGACCTGTATTCATGGAATGTGACCATCTGCACAGGCTGACAGAAATGGAGCTGGGGAATTATAGGTTGGACTGAAACTGGACCTCTCTCTGCACACTGCTCATTGATGCTCTTTCTCTGGCTCGAGGCACTAGGTGGCAGCACCAAACTGCTACCAACTGGAAGCTCCAGCCTCCCCACTGAGAGACACTGCTCTTGTGATTGGCACAAGCAAACAGGGAGTGTGCACGAAGGGCTTTCAAGGAACTTGTCCATGTGTCAAGTGCTGACTGGCGAAGTGATGACTTTCCCGGTAATTACAGAGCTGGTAACCACCTAACAAACCTTTAGGCAAAGAGTTCTGGTTTTTGTAGACTGTCAGCCAAGTTGTGGTTTTGGCAGTGTTCAGAATGCCAAGTTCAGAGTTTGGAGCTCAAGAAACCAGGTTCAAAGTAAGTCAGCGTTCAACAATAATCACAATGTGTATTTACGTACAGCACCTTTACCAGAATGACAGGGCTTTACAGAGGCTTTTAAAACAAAGTGTTACAAGGAGATATTAGTAACAATGGCCAGAAGGCCAGGACAAAGCGATGGGTGTGAGAAAGTGAATTAAATGAGGAAGCAGGTAGCAAGAGCAGGGGTTTAGGCTGGGAATTCTGAGACATTGATGGCCATCGCTGGTGCTCCCATTAACACTGTATATGTTCAAGAGACCAGGATTAGAGGTGAGGGTTGTGGGGCTGGAGGTTGTTAGAGAGGAGGGAGGTAAAGGAGGAAATTGAGAAGGAGGAGGAGAGCTTTAAAAACAAGACATTGCTTAGCCTGGAGCCAATGGAAGTTAGTGAGTACAGGGTGATGGGTTGGCAGGATATTGAGCAAGTTTGGACACCAGTATTCAAATTTAGGATAATCTCAAGTCTACAGATGTTGGATGACCAGGTAACGCAGTAGAGTAGCCAAGTCTGGAGATACCAAAGGCATGGGTAAGGCTTTCAAGAGAATTTCTAAGACAGCAGCAGAGTTGGGTATATTATTGATTATTTATTCATTCATAGAACATAGAACAGTCTAGCAAAGGAACGGGCCCCTTGGCCCATGATGTTATGCAAAATATGACGCCAAATTAAGCTAATTCCTTCTGCCTGCCCTTGGTCCATATCCATGCATATTCATGTGCTTATCTAAAAGTCTCTTAAATGCCCTTATTGTATCTGCCTCCAACACCATCCCTGGCAGCACTGTCTGTGTAAAAACCTTGCTCCTCCCTTTGACTTCCCCCTCTCACCTTAAATGCACACCTCCTCCTGGGAAAAGGATTCTGACCGTCAACCCTCTCAATGCATCACATAGTTTTATAGACTTCTGTCAAGTCTCCCTTCAGCCTCTGTTGCTCCAGAGAAAATCACTCATGTTATTCTAACCTCTCCTCATACCTCATACCCTCTAATCCAGGTAGCATCCTGGTAAACCTCTTCTCAATTCTGTCCACGGCCTCCGCACGCTTCCTATAATGTGCTGACCAGAACTGAAAGCAATACCCTAAGTGTGATCTTATAAAGCTGCAACATGACATCCTGACTCTTGTACTCAGTTCCCCGACCAATAAAGGCAAACATGTCTATGCTTTCTTCACCGCCTCATCTACCTCATCATTTTCCTTGCCACTTTCAAGGAACTATGGTCTTGAACCCCAAGATCCCTCTGTACATTCATGCTATTCAGAGTCCTGTCATTGTGATGATGTTGCTCCTTAACCACGGTTGTGCTGTCATTGGCTTTTTTTTTATCAGTGAGGTTGTAAATGCAGCAATTCTGAAAGGTCTGGCTTGGAAGAGTTTTTAGGACCTGTTTAATTATAGCTAACAGATATTGCCTCAGGCAAAAGGCTTTCAAGTAAAAAAAACTTGTACAATGAAAGGGGCGCGGCCAGTTTTCCCAGCTCAGTTTTTCTCTGGTTTGGTTTGGGTTTTGGCAGTCTGGCTGTTCACTGAAAGCAATCAGTCAGTTTGAGTCTGCTGGTCCAAGGAACAGCTTCAGGGAAGAAGGTGTTCCATGCTGAATCTCTCTGCTATCTCTCTCTCTCTCCTGTACGACCCTGTGTTTGATTTTATCTTTTGTGCCAAGGGGTATTTATGGGATTGTTGCAAGTAATGGGGACAACATCTTTAAGTTGGGACAATCTGCTGGGTTTTCAGGTAGGTTAAGTTAATTTATTTTCTGTTCTCTTTTGTTTGTGTTTCATTCAGTAATCTTGTAAATAAATTCTGTTTTGTTTAGAACTAAGTGGTTGGGCCACTTTACACCTGCTTAAAACAACTCGCAAAGTTCGGGTCTGGGCTACTTTCTTCAAATGTTTTGACGGGGTCTGGCCTGATTCATAACAAATTGGAGGCTCACCCAGGATTTGTTCCAAAGCTCTGATTTGGGATTAGTGTGGCTGGACTCGAAGACAGCGCGTAGTAGGTGTGAGTGTATTTTGTTGAGTTTGGTTGGTGTAAACATTGTTTGGGAGAGCAATGGCTCTTTCAGTCACCAAGAGTTTTCTGGGGGTGGTAGAAGTGACTTTGGGGGTTTTAACAAAAGGCAATTGAGGCCAAATTGCTGGAATTAGCAGACAAGCTGGAGCTGCCTCCCTCTGTGAGGAAAGGAGAGATAATTACAGCAATAGCTGTACGTTCATATTTGCTGGGAATACCATCAGAACCTGTGGAGATGGCGAAAGTTCAATTGAAAATGAAACAGCTTGAGTTAGAGGCAAAAGACATGGAAAGGGCAACAGTTTGAATTACAGTTTAAATTACAATTAAAAGCAGAGAGAGAAAAGAGAGAAAGCGAGAGAGAGCAAGAGGAAGTGTGCGGCATGGTGGCTCAGTGGTTAGCACTGCTGTCTCACAGCGCCAGGGACCTAGGTTCGATTCCAGCCTCAGGCAACTGTCTGTGTGGAGTTTGCACATTCTCCCAGTGTCTGCGTGGGTTTCCTCTGGCTGCTCTAGTTTCCTCCCACAATCCAAAGATGTGCAGGTTAGGTGAATTGGCCATGCTAAATTGCCCAAAGTGCTCAGGGATGTGTAGGTTAGGTGCATTAGTCGGGGGAAATGTAGAGCAATAGGGTAGGGGAATGGAACTGGGCGGGTTACTCTCCGGAGAGTCGGTGTGAGCTTGTTGGGCCAAATGGCCTGTTTCCACACAGTAGGCATTCTATGAAAAAAGGAAGAAAAAGTGGGGTTTGAACTTCAGAAATTGGCACTTAGACAGGAATCTCACAGAGTGTATCATGTGAATGTACTCAAAAGGTATTTTGACTGGGAACTCCATAGCAATGGTGCCAAAACCAGATGGTACCCAGCGGTTATGTGTGGACTATCACAAAGTCAATGCCATTACAAAGACAGATGCATATCCAATTCCACATTTGGAAGACTGTGTTGAAAAGATGGGACAAACAACTTACATTTCTAAGTTGGACTTGCTCAGAGGATACTGGCAGGTAGCTTTGTCCAAAAGGGCAAAAACAATTTCAGGTTGTAACGCCGAATAGACTGTATCATGCTGTCATGCTGTTTACTATGATATATGTGTCAGCCACATTTCAGAGACTAACCAATAAGGTCATTGTAGGACTATCCAACGGTGTCGTAAATATTCATGACCTGGTTATTTTTAGTCATTGTGGAAGGAACATTTACAACATTTATCAGACTTGTTCGATCAACTTCGGGAGGCAAGCTTGGTGAAAAACCTGGCTAAAAGTAAATTTGCCAAAGCCCGAGTCACCTTCCTGGGTCATGTTATTGGACATGGACAAATGGCCCATAGGATGCAAAAACAAAGGTAATTAGGGAGCTTCCCATACCATTGACAAAAAGAGCAGTACTTTGGTTCCTGGGATTGAGTGGAATTTATCGAAAATTCGTACCAAATTTTAGCAGTGTGGTTTCTCCACTCACTGAATTACTAAAGCTGGGCAAGAGGTTTCAGCAGACTGTCAGAAGACATTTGACAACCTGAAAGCTGTGTTAACCACTGCCCCAATATTGGCCACACCTCATTACGCAAAACGATTCAAGGTGGCTATCGATGCGAGCGATGTAGGTGTCAGTGTTGTGCTCTTACAGGAAGACGACAAGAAGATGGAAAGACCTATTGGTTATTTCTCCAGGAAACTGAACATTCATCAGCAGAAGTATTCAACAGTTGAGAAGGAGGCTTTGAGCTTGGTGTTGGTGTTACAATATTTCAATGTTTATGTTGCCAGTAGTATGTCTGAAGCAATCATAGACACTGGTGATAGCCCATTAAAGTTTGTGGAGAAATTTAAGGACAAGAATGCCAGACTGTTTAGATGGAGGTTGTGGTTACAGCCATTCAATTTGGAAATTATGCAGGTGGCAGGACGAGAGACCGTGATTGCCAACGCATTGTCGAGCTTGAATGAGAAACAGAGGTGTTCGGTGACAGGAGTAAAACAGACTGAAACAGAATATAGTTGTGCAAGTTTGTGTGATTGTTGTCAATGTAATGTATCAGGGTGTTGTAGTGTACTACCAATTTAAGATTAAGGGGTTTTAAAGTGAAACCATCTTTGGATATTGATGGTTTTGTTTGAAGGGGGAGGTGTGACGATGCTGCTCCTTTAACAATGCTATGTTGTCTTTGTTTCTTTTCAGAACGGTCATAAACGCAGAGTTACTGCAAGGCCTGGTTTGGAAGGATTTTAGGGCCAACTTGATTATAACTAACAGATACTGCTCAGGAAAAAGGCTTTCAAGTTTAAAAAAAGCACTTGTACAATGAAAGGGGAATGGTCAGTTCTCCCAGCTCAGATTTTCTCTGGTTTGGTTTGGGTTTTAACAGTCTGGCTGTTCACTGAAAGCAGTCAGTCAGTTTGAGGCTATTGGTCCAAGTAACAGCTACAGGGAAGGTGTTCCATGCTGAATCTCTCTGCCATCTCTCTCTCTCTTCTGTAAGACCCTGTGTTTGGTTTTATCTTTCTTTTGCCAAGGGGTGTTTATGGGGATTGTTGCAGGAATTTGGACCAGCATCATTAAGTTGGGACAGTCTTTTGGGTTTTCAGACAGATTAAGTTATTCTATATTCTGTTCTCTTTTGTTTATATTTTATTTGGTAATATTGCAAATAAATTCTGTTTTGTTTAGAACTAAGTGGTTGGGCCAGCTGCATCTCTCCTGGGATACCTGCTTAAAATAACTAGCAAAGTTCGGTTCTGGGCTACTTTCTTGAAATGTTTTAGGGTCCTGGCCTAGTCCATAACACCATTAACTGTATACTTCCCCTTAACATTTGATCTCCCTAAGTGCAACACCTCACACTTAACTAGATTAAACTCCACCTGTCATTTATCTGCTAATATCTGCAACTCATTTATATCCTGCTGTATCCTTTGACAACCTTCTACACTATTCACAACTTAACTGATCTTCATGTCATCTGCAAACCTACCAACCCACCCATCTACATTTTCATCCAAGTCATTTATATATATATAACCACTGCTCCAGCATTGGCCACACCTCATTCCGCAAAACCATTCAAAGTGGCTATCGATGCGAGCGATGTAGGTGTCAGTGCTGTGCTCTTACAGGAAGACGACAAGAAGATGGAAAGACCTATCTTTCTCATCAGCAGAAGTTTTCAACAGTTGAGAAGGAGGCTTTGAGCTTGGTAATGGTGTTACAATATTTCAATGTTTATGTTGCCAGTAGTATGTCTGAAGCAATCATAGACACTGGTCATAGCCCATTGAAGTTTGTGGAGAAATTTAAGGACAAGAATGCCAGACTGTTTAGATGGAGGTTGTGGTTACAGCCATTCAATTTGGAAATTATGCAGGTGGCAGGACGAGAGACCGTGATTGCCAACGCGTTGTTGAGGCTTGAATGAGAAACAGAGGTGTTCGGTGGCAGGAGTAAAACAGACTGAAACAGAATATAGTTGTGCAAGTTTGTGTGATTGTTGTCAATGTAATGTATCAGGGTGTTGTAGTGTACTACCAATTTAAGATTAAGAGGTTTTAAAGTGAAGCCATCTTTGGATATTGATGGTTTTGTTTGAAGGGGGAGGTGTGACGCTGCTGCTCCTTTAATAATGTTATGTTGTACTTACTTCTTTTCAAAAGGGTCATAAATGCAGAGTTACTGCAAGGCCTGGTTTGGATGGGTTTTAGGGCCAACTTGATAATAACTAACAGATACTGCTCAGGAAAAAGGCTTTCAAGTTTAAAAAAAACACTTGTACAATGAAAGACGAGTGGCCAGTTCTCCCAGCTCAGTCTTTCTCTAGTTTGGTTTGGGTTTTAACAGTCTGGCTGTTCACTGAAAACAGTCAGTCAGTTTGAGGCTGTTGGTCCAAGTAACAGCTACAGGGAAGGTGTTCCATGCTGAATCTCTCTGCCATCTCTCTCTCTCCTGTAAGATCCTGTGTTTGGTTTTATCTTTCTTTTGCCAAGGGGTGTTTATGGGGATTGTTGCAGGAATTTGGACCAGCATCATTAAGTTGGGACAGTCTTTTGGGTTTTCAGACAGATTAAGTTATTCCATATTCTGTTCTCTTTTGTTTATATTTTATTTGGTAATATTGCAAATAAATTCTGTTTTGTTTAGAACTAAGTGGTTGGGCCAGCTGCATCTCTCCTGGGATACCTGCTTAAAATAACTAGCAAAGTTCGGTTCTGGGCTACTTTCTTGAAATGTTTTAGGGTCCTGGCCTAGTCCATAACACCATTAACTGTATACTTCCCCTTAACATTTGATCTCCCTAAGTGCAACACCTCACACTTAACTAGATTAAACTCCACCTGTCATTTATCTGCTAATATCTGCAACTCATTTATATCCTGCTGTATCCTTTGACAACCTTCTACACTATTCACAACTTAACTGATCTTCATGTCATCTGCAAACCTACCAACCCACCCATCTACATTTTCATCCAAGTCATTTATATATATATATCACAAGCAGCAGAGGTCTCAATAGAGTTCCTTATGCAACACCATTAGCCACAGACCTCCATCCAGAAAAAACACCCTTCCACCACTACGCTCTGCTTTGTACAGATAAGCCAATTCTGAATCCACATGACCAAGTCACTGTGGATCCCATGCACGTTAATCTTCTGGATGAGCCTACCATGAGGGACCTTGTCGAAAACCTTATTAAAATCCATGCAGACAACATTCGATGCTCTACTCTCATCGATCAGCTTCATTACCACCTCAAAAAATTCAGTCAGTTTGTAAGACATGACCTGTCCCGCACAAAACCATGCTGACTATCCCTAATTAGAATATGCTTTTCCAAATGCGTGTAAATCCTACACTAAGAATTCTCCCCCAAAGCTTCCCAATGTGAGACTCACTGGTCTATAGTTTCCTAGAATATCTCTATTTTCCTTCTTGAACAGAGGGACAATGTTAGCTACTCACTGGTCCTCCATGACCTCTCCAGTGCCTAGCAAGGATATAAGCATCTTCTCTCTGAACTCTCTGGGGTAGATATCATCAGGCCCTGGAGATTTATCCACCTCTCTGCTCTTCAAGAGACCCAACATCACTTCTTTCTTGATCTCATAATGCCCTGTCACATTAACACGCTCCACACTAATCTCACTATCCTCCATATCCTTCTCCTGGGTGAATACTGACACAGCATACTCATTTAGGATCTTGCCCACATCCTCTGCCTCGAAGCACAAATTATTTCCTTTAGTTTACTTTGGCTAATATTAAGTGCCTACCCTAATTGGTCTTTGAAGGTGATGGTGAGCTGCTCTTTTGAACTGCTGCAGCCCAGGTGCTCATTGTGCAGTGAAGCGGGAAGTTCCACAACATCAGTGAAGGCACAACGATACTGTTCCAAATCAAGATGGTGTGTGGCATGGGAGCGGAATTGCATTGGCTGCCCTTGCCCTTCTAAGTGGGAGGGATTGAGGGTATGGAGATGTTGTCAAATGAGCCTGGGTGGGTGGGGTTCTGCACGGTTTCTTGAAGATGGTCCCACGGTGTTTCAGAGTGAAGGGAGTGAATGTTGAAAGTGTTGGGCATGGTGCCAATCAAACAGGCTGCTTTGCCCTGGATGGTGTTGAGCTTCTTGAAAGTTGTTGGAATTGTACCCATCCAGGTAAGTGGGGAATATTCTGCTACCCTTGTGCCATGTGGATGTGTTTTAGGGAGTCAGGAGGTGAATTACTGCAAGGGTCTCAGTCTCTGAGCTGCCTTTGTAGCTAAAGTATCTAATGGCTGGTTTGGCTCTAATTTTGGTCAAGGGTAGTCCTTAGGATGTTGATAGTACAGGTATTCAGTGATGGCAAGACCACTGAGTGTCAACAGGTGATGTGTGGATTCTCTTGTGTTGGAGATAGTAGATGGTCACTACCTGGCACTTGCATGGCAGGAAGGAATTACTGTCATTTCTTGATATTAAATGATTAACAGGCTTAGTTTTCACATTTGCTCAATGGAAACGTGTTTCAAAAGTTCAGGATTATGGGTACAAATATCCCATTTCCCAGAGAAATGCTGGAAACAGATAAGGCTGGAGAGAATGGACACTATGGGGGGAACGGTAAGAGATAGGGAGTAGTTAAGGTGGGACAAAATGGGGAATGTGTGGGAGAAGTGAGAGATGATGAATAGTTAATGCTGGAGAGAATGAGCACTGTGTGGAGAGGGTGAGGGTTGGAGAGGAGTTAAGGCTGGAGAGAATGGGCACATCTGGGGAGGGTCGGAGATGGGAGGAGTCAGGGACATAACAAATGAAGATGAATGGAGAGCAGGAGGGCAGGAGAAGTTAGAGACTGATAACTATGTTGTTTCTCTGGACCAGCATCCATCCATAGAAAACGTGACTCAATTGACGGTCTGCTTCTCATTTCTCCAGGATCATAAATTACTCCCTGGATAGAAACAAAATGCAAAAATCATGAACAGGAGGTCCTATCCATAGAAGGGGAATGAGAAAGTGAAACAGTTTTTTTAGATTAGATTCCCTACAGAGGGGAAACAGGCCCTTCAGCCCAACCAGTCCACACCGACCCTCCGAAGAGTAACCCACCCAGAACCCATTTCACTTAGACTAATGCACCTAACACAAGGGCAATTTAGCATGGCCAATTCATCTGATCTGCACATCTTTGGACTGTGGGAGGAAACTGGAGCACCCGGAGGAAACCCACGCAGATACAGGGAGAATGTGCAAACTCCACACTGTCAGTCACCCAAGGCTGGAATCGAACCTGGAGAGGATGTAGGCATAGGGGAGCCTCACTGGTTAGAGACTGGCTTTAATTGGCACATGCTCAGGGAATTGTCCTTTCCGGAATACACAGATTGGTCAGAAGATTGCAAAGGATTCCTCACCGAGTGCCTGTTATTGTCAGGAAAGGCCATAAACAACTGTGGCTCTGTTTACCAAACAGTTCTCTGTAACAGAATGCCTTTAAACCTTCCACACACTCAACTGGGGCTGAGGCAGAACTCAGAGTGCTCCCGTTCCTTCCAGCCTGTTCACACGATCACCCAGTTTCTAGCTGAGCTCATCGGGAAGTCTCATCACAGCCCCTCAGTGGAACTACGATTCTCTCCTCATATTAATCTTTAAAAGATGCTGTGCTCATTTCCTGCATTTTAATCCCTTCCTCTCCTGCAGCCATTAACTCTCTCTGGGCTGAAATCGCAACTGATGACAAGTGCCTTCCGCTAATTTATCATTTTCCTCCCAAACCCACCAAAACCTGGAAGGTGTCACTGAGATGGCTGTCGTCGGCCCCATAATCTCTCCTCTTTAAACACCCGGTTAGGTTTAGAAGCTGGAACCTTGGTGGGTTTTTTTCTTTATAGTATTGAGACTAGCTCAGGTTCCTTCACTCCTGCCCCACAGAGATTGATTCAGCTCCAAGTATTGACGGGGCCTTTGCTTGATCATGGTTAAGGGTTCAAGCCTCATTCCAGACACATGAATAGAGATTAGATTAGATTACTTACAGTGTGGAAACAGGCCCTTCGGCCCAACAAGTCCACACCGACCCGCCGAAGTGCAACTGATCCATACCCCTACATTTACCCCTTCACCTAACACTATTGGCAATTTAGCATGGCCAATTCACCTAACCTGCACATCTTTGGACTGTGGGAGGAAACCGGAGCACCCGGAGGAAACCCACGCAGACACGGGGAGAATGTGCAAACTCCACACAGTCAGTCGCCTGAGTCAGGAATTGAACCTGGGTCTCTGGCACTGTGAGGCAGCAGTGCTAACCACTGTACCACTGTGCCGCCCAAATATAGGCTGATACTCAGTTGTAGTACTGAGGGAATGCTACACCGTCAGAAGTACATCTTTTCAGTGTGCGGGTGGAGTGGTGCAGTGGCTAGCACTGCTGCCTCATAGCGCCAGGGACCTGAGTTTGATTCCAGCCTTGGGTGACTGTGTGGAGTTTGCACGTTCTCCCCGTGTCTGCGTGGGTTTCCTCCCACAGTCCAAAGATGTGCAGGTCAGGTGAATTGGCCATGCTAAATTGCCCATCGTGTTAGGTGCATTAGTCAGGGGTAAATGTAGGGGAATGGGTCTGGGTGGGTTAGTTTTTGGAGGGTCAGTGCAGACTTGTTGGGCCAAAAGGCCTGTTTTCACACTGTAGGGAATCTAATCCAAAGCAGCGCTCTGCCTTTACTCCCACATGGTACTGAACATTATTATGAAGAAGAGTGAGGTGATTCTCTAATATTTATTCTTAAATTGACATCCTTAAAATACATTATTTGGTTATTATCTAATTACTGTTTGTGGGAGCCAGCTGTGTACAAATTATTTCTGTGAGAAATGGGGGAGGGTGTTGTTTTCACAGATGGAGCACAAAGGGTAGTGATCATAAACTTCAGCATAGCGCTGACAAACAAGTATAAGGGCAGCTGCAGGCAAAGATCAGATTCGCAAACTTCTGGGAAAAACAAGCTTGTGCAGGCAGAAAAGCAGAACAATAGAAAACACTAACACAGCAAGTGTTAATATAGTTACAAAACGGTTGCAGCTAACGGCCCAAGGGGCAGTCAGGTCACAAGTTAGGCAGAGAACTAGGGTGATTGGGTCATGTAGGAGTCGGGAGAGGTGACCTTACGCAGCTCAAAGGTATAACTGTATACTTGTTTCAATGCTCATTGCTCATTTGCTTTAGCATTTGACGCCCTTTCTTGCAAGATCGTAAAATAAATTGTCTTGTTTCCAGTTTTGGTGGTCTTAGCTAATTTTGTTAAGTTTCAAACACTGACATTTCAAACACTGCATCAATGATGACACATCAAATACTCATCATTCGTTCAAAAAAGCTTTGAACTTTCATGGGGAAACGCAAGATGTTCTATAAATGCCTGTCTTTCTTAATTTGAACTAAAAAGTTGCCATGGTGGAGTGAGAAGAAGTTAAAAATTCTCTTTTTGATGAAGAATATTCAATTTTCGCCTCAAACAGAGACATGTTGATCTCGCATAAAACATGATTCTATCGACTTATGCGATGTTGTCTGTTCAATTGAACTGATCCACCCAGAGTGCAGCACTACACAGAACAAGCATTTCTGAAGGAAATACTAATTTCCTTTAATATCAGAAATAGTGTCAAAAATACAGAGAGAAAAACATGCAGGGAGAGGCAGTGAGAGAAACACTGACAAACACAGTGTTCCCAGTTCCACATCAACATACACAGCTTGTGGTACACATCAACTCCATGTTGAGGGACGCAAATTGCAGTACACACCGCTCCCACACTGAGAGACATCTACTGTCCTTAGTAGATGACACTCCATTCTGATACTGTGAGTCTGTGGGTTTTTAAAAAATAAAATAAAATATGGGCATCCTTGGCTTAGGCCATTATCTAATGCTGAGCTGAGAGGGCAGTTAAGAATCAACCACATTGCTGTGGGTCTGGAACTCCTTGTGATCCAGATAAAGGTGGCAGATTTCCTCCAATGTTCAACAGTTGACATATGGCAGCTTATTATTCCAGATTTTATCAGATTCAGATTTCACCATCTGGCAATTTGGGATTTGAACCCATGTTCCAAGAACACAGTAGTATTCGGTTTTGGATGACTAACATTACCAATGGGGGAAACATTTCTCAGCATATATCCTCTGAAGCTCCGTAGAAGTTTGATAAGTTTCAATTAAATCCCCTTTCACCCTTTAATACTCCAGGAAATATCAGCTCAGCCGATACTCTCTCCTAACAGGACAATCCCCTCATCCTAGAAGCAGTGTTGTCAACCTTTGTCACATTCACTTTAAGCAGGTAGAGCATTCGTGAGGTCAGGAGGCTAACTCTTCACACACTAGTGGCCTCATCAATGCCCTGTTTAATTATTTTTGTTACTGTGATACTCCAATCCCTTGGTAATAAAACCTTATGTACCAATTGCCTTCCTGATTATTTACCATACCCCACTTCTCATCACATTGATTTCATCAGTTATGTTCTTGCTCACTCAAACTATCTGTCCATGAGTCTTTATGACTTAGTTGCATCCTCATAGTTTTTCTGTTTATGGACATTCTGTTAGAAAAGGTTGAAACATTGCAATCTAACCCCTTATTTAATACAGATGTTAAATAGTTGAAACCCAGATACATTTCCTGGTTATATTTTGCTAGTTACGAACCTGAAGAAAATCTCTTTTATTTACAATAATCTGTTTTCTGTCATTTAACCAACCCTTAATCTATGCTAACCTATTATCTCAATTCAGAGTTAGGACATATCATCTTAAATGCCTACCACTGTCTACCATCTTAATTTTTAACCTCATTTTTCCAGTTCACTTTAGGTAGCTCTGTCTTCAAACCTTTGTGATTATCTTTATTTAAGTTTCTAACATGAGTTTCAGATCCAAGTTTCTCCCCCACAAAGTAAACATGAAATTCTTGGCCTTGATCACTGTTCCTTAGAGCAGGACTGACTATGATATCATTAATTAAGTATTTCTTCATAGGTTAAAAAGATTATCAGTTTCTTGCCCTTCCCACATGAATTGCTCTAAGAAACTGATCTGAATACTCTTGATAATCTCAATCTCAAGGCTACCCTTTGCTGTTTTATGTACCAGTCAAAATAAAGATTAAAATTGCCTACAGTATTGGAGAATTGATCTAACAACAACTAATGTTATGTAGCATGCTTGGTATAATGAAATGTCTCAAGGTGATTTTTTTTAAGGTTAGATTCACTACAGCGTGGAAACAGGTCCTTTGGCCCAATAAGTCCACACCAACCCTCTGAACAGGGACCCACCCAGATCCATTCCCCTACCCTATATTTACCCCTGCCTCATGCACCTAATACTATGGGCAATTTAGCATGGCCAATTCACATCTTTGGATGGTGGTCAGAAACCAGAGCACCCAGACAAAACCCACACAGACACATGGGGAATGTGCAAACTCTTAACAGATAGACACCCAAGGTTTTGAACCCAGGAGCTATGAGGCAGCAGTGCGAACCATTCAGCTACCGTGCTGCCAATCATTGGAGCTCAATATTTTAAACATGACATTGAAGAGATGGTGAGGCAAATAATCAAAATTTTGGTTAAAGAGTCAGCTTTTGCGAAGTGCCTTAAGGGGAAAAGAGAGGTGTAAGGAGAAAATTCCAGAACGTGGGGTCTTGACAACAGAAGGCACAACCACCCAAAGTGGAGCAACTAAAATTGGGGTAGCATGAGAGGCTCAAACTAGAGGAGTCCAGCTGAGGGTAATAGTGCTGCAGGAGATCACAACGACAGGGAGAGAACTGAACCAAGGATGGGAATGCGCATATCACAATGTTGACTGATTGGGAGCTAGTGGATGAGCTCAGGTTTATGGAGCAGGTCAACCAGGAAAGTATTGGAAAAATCGAGCCTAGAGGTAACAAAGGTGATGAGCTCAGGGAAGGGACAAATGGATATGGGATGGACGGGTGGGTAGGGAATCCTTGTGACAGCTCAAATATAGGTCAGTAGCTCATCTCAGGACTGAATTTGACATGAAAATTGCGAAAGCTTGGTTTGGTCTTAGCCTGTTGCCAGGGAGAGGGCTATTATCAATAGGAGGGGAATGGAGTTCAGAGTGGGGACTGAAAACTGTGGCTCATTCATCCCAATAACTAACTGGGAGAAATTCAGCACTTGATGTCAGCTCAATAACAGTTAATTTAGCAACAATGCAGAAACTGAGAGAGAGGCGATGTTCTGATAGACATGGGTCTTGGGGTGTATGTGTGAAAAATAACTCTGCCTTTGGTTCATGTTACCAAATGGTAACATAGATTAAATCATCAGATAGGTACAACACAAGGGAGGCCTTTTGACCCACAGATAAGGTCAGCATGGGGAGGCCGTTTGACCATTGGGTAGCCACAGCGCAGGTACCACACCACTGAGTCCACACCAGGCCTCTGTAAGATCTGCTCACCTCTTCCAACTCCCCTGCACTTGCCCCTGTAACTGCAAATTCCTTCTCTGCAGGATTTTTCTGAATCCATTTTGAAAGGCATGATTAAACGCTCTCAGGCAGTGTATTTCAGGCCCTCATCACTCCCTGCATTACAAAGTGTCTTCTTCCCTTTGATTCTATTGTTAAGCAGCTTAGGTCTGTGTCTTGATCCCTTCCCCCAATGGAAACAATATGAAGCCACATTATCTTCTTGAACATCAAACCTCACCCCAACCTGTCTTCTTGAAGGGGATGACTCCAACTGCACCAATCTATCCTCAAAACTGAAGACCCGCATCCTGGGGATCATTCTTTCTGTACCACCTCTCCAAAGTCTCCATATCTTCCTTAAAGTACAGTACCTGGCATCAAATGCTGTACTCCCGATGAGGCTGAACTCATGTTTTGGTAAAGGTTTATCATAACTTAGCCTTGATGTCACATTGCCTGTCTTTGTTCTTCCGACCAAAATGAAGCCTTCACATTTCTCTGCATTAAATTTTGTTGATCACTTTTCAGCTCATTCCACCAGCCTATGTCCTTTTGGAGTCTCACAGCATCCTCATCACAGTTCATAATGCTTCCCAGTTTTGTGTCATCCACATTATCCTGTATGGCAAGGTTTATTAATACTGATCCCTGGGCAATGCCACTGTGTGTGGTTTCATTGAGCTCACTCACCATCACTCTCTATTTCTCATCACTCAATCAACTTTATATCTGCCTTGGGGACTGTTCTACAATCTCAGGAATTCTAGAAGGTCATCTCCAATACCTTCACTTTCTCAGTTGCTAGAGCTTTGAAAACACTGGAATGCCGGTGGTAAAGTCTGGGTCATCCCAAAGGGAGAAGAAGGTAATGGGATGTTTCCCCTTTTCTCTCTCGTGTCTAAAACAAGTTGTGTTTCACAGGGAGTGTTTTAAATCTTTGCAGTGTTATAATTTTTAGCAATAAACATAAAACATGCTTTTGGGTTAGTTCTCAGGGAGACAATGGTCTTGTGGTGTCATTGCTAGACTATTAATCCAGAAACCCAGGTAATACTCTGGGTACCTGGGTTCAAATCTCATCATGGTAGAAGTTGAATTCAATAAAAATCTGGAATTAAGAGTCTAATGATGATAATGAAACTGTTATTGATTGCTGGAAAGTCCATCTGATTAACTCATGCCCTTTTGGGAAGGAAACTGCCATATTTGGCTGGTCTGGCCTACTTGTGACTCCAGACCCACAGCTGAACTGGCGCTACTTGGCGCTGAACTGCCCTCTGGGCAACAAGCGTTGGCTCAGTGAGTGATGCCCACATCACATGAATGAATTCTAAAAATGTGCGTTTCACAAACTCAGAAGACAATATAATGTAAACTCAAATAATACCATAAAATGTAAATATTTCAGAACACACGCTCACACAGACACAGGCAGTTACTCACATACTCAAGCACATGCACTGACTCTCACACTCACATACACACTTACACTTACACACACACAACATACACGCACATACACATGCATCCTCTCATATACATACATAAACACATGCAGTCACACACACTCCTGGGAGCACACAGATATTCATGCACTATATTGCACTTGCTTCTATATTATTGCTGGGATGTTTCTGTCTGTTTCTTGAAGACAAATACTAAGCTGGATTTTCAGATATTGGCAGCACTTGGTGTATGGTGGTGATTTAAAAACCATGGTCTGGTAGCATGTCTTTTGGATGCCAGTGCCTCTGGGATAGGTCCCCATTTTCAGATTGAGTGTGGGGAGGGAATGGGAAACCTATTCACTTTCAATGAAATAGTCATTAAACCCTTTGTTACTGGGTTTGGGAGATTTGGATGAAATAGAAGAGCCTGGTATACATGACCCTCCGCTGTCGGGTACATTGCAGGAAGATCAGCTCGTTTATTTTTATTTGTTGAAAACAATCATTTCATTGGACAGCTTGGGAAAAGTGCAGTGCAGCCTTCAGTTGACCTGTATAGCCACTATAGTCTCTATTATTGATATGGGCATATTGAGGAACTGTCCTTGGCCACTATAGTGTCTATTAATGATATGGGGGGATTGAGGAGCTGTCCTTGGCTAGGCACAGCAGATCTCATGTTTGTGTCAACTTTTGCTACTGATGCCAGCCAACCAGCTGTTGCCTTCTGGAGATGGTTGGCACCAAAAATTAGGCACCAAGCTCACCCCCAATGCAGTTGGAGCACAGGAGTGGATCCCTGACTTGGAAATAATCAGGCTGTCTGGTTTCTGACTCCACACTGAACGTCTGTCACTGAGTATTGTTTAATGCTCCTTAATTTCACTATAATTCCACTATCTCTGCATCTAATGCTCCCACATTTACTTTCACTAAACTCCTATTTATGTATCTATTATAAAATTTGAAATCTGATTTTATATTTCTTGCAAGTTTGCAGTTGTAACCTGCTTTCTATTTTCTTATCAATTTCTTGCTCTTCCTTTGAAGAATTTTAGCATCATCTCAGTTCTCGGGTTTACTGTTCCTTGTAGCAGAACGCACATCCCTACGGACTGTTTATTGTTGCTGGAGATTTCAACCATGTGCATCTCAAGATTGTGCTCCCTAAATCCCATCAGCATGTGGACTTTGCAACGAGAGGGGAGAACATGCTGGATCTGATTTACACAAACATCCCCAATGCGTACAGGGCAGAGCCCCTGCCCCACCTCGTCTCCTCAGACCACATCTCTGTTATGCTAATCCCAGCATACACACTGCTCATCAGACATGTCAAACCGGTTCAGAAGCAGGTGAAAACCCGGCCGACTGTTTTGAGTGCACTGGCTGGCATGTGTTCAGGGAGATGGCAAACAATGGTGCCGCCATAAACTCAGAGGAGTACACAGCATCGGTGATTTGCAGCATTAGCAAGTGTATTGACAACGTCACTGTGTCCACGACCATCTCTTCTCACCCCGACCAGAAGCCGTGGATGACCGCAAAGGCGTGTGCGCTGCTGAGGCCCCGTGATTCCGCCTTCAGAGCAGATCACATGGTGGCCCTAACAACAGCCAGGGCCAACCTGACCCAGGCCATCAAATAGGCAAAGCATGCACACGCACAGAGAATACACAGGACAGCGGTGATACACAGAGCATGTGGAAGGGCATCGAGGCCATCACCGGAATCGTCTGCTTGTGCTGGGGATGTCTCTCTCCCGGATGAGTTGAACAAGTTTTATGCAAAGTTTGAGGCACAAAATGACATGGCAGTGAGGAAGTCCTCCCCCTCCCAATGACCAGATACTGTGTCTTACCATGGCCGATGTGAGCAACACCCTACGCAGAATCAATCCACATAAGGCTGCAGGGCCAGGTAAGTCCTCAGAGTGCTCAGAGGATACCCTGACGTACTGGCAGATGTTCTCATGGACATCTTCCTGAGCTGCACCATCGTTCCAATTTGCTTCAAGGCCAATACCATAGTCCCTGTGCTGAAGATGTCTTCAGCAACCTGTCTGAATGACAACGCCCCATTGCACTAACACCCATCATCATGAAGTGTTTCGAGAGGTTCGTGATGAGGCATATTAAGACTCTGCTGCCCCCTTCACTGGACACCTTGCAGTTCATATATAAACCCAACTGCTCTACAGGTGATGCCATTTCTACCACTCTCCATCTGGCCCTCACTCACCTGGAGAAGAAGGACACCTACAACAGATTACTGTTCATAGGCTTCAGATCTGCATTTAACACTAGCATTCCTCAGCACCTGAAGCTGAGTCTGCTGGGCCTAAATACCTCCCTTTGTAACTGGATCCTGGACTTGCTGACTGGGAGACCTCAGTCAGTCCGAATTGGGAACAGCGTCACACTGAGCACGGGCGCCACCCCCCCCAGGGCTGTGTGCTCAGTCCCCTGCTGTTCACCTGCTGACACACTGACTATGCAGCGAGGCACAGCTCTAATCACATCATCAAGTTCACTGATGATACGACTGCAGTGAGTCTCATCAGCACGAATGATGAGTCAGCGTACAGAGGCTAACGGACTGGTGCAGAGCCAACAATCTGTCTCTGAACA
>NC_057736.1:46399431-46411909 GCF_004010195.1 Chiloscyllium plagiosum | reverse complement strand
AAACCTTCACATTATAGGTGAAAGTGAGTACTGCAGATGCTGGAGATTAGAGTCAAGAGTATGGTACTGGAAAAGTACAGCAGGCCAGGCAACATCCTGATGCTGCCTGACTTGCTGTGCTTTTCCAGCACCACACTCTTGACTCTAGCCTTCACATTATTCCTACTGTGTGGTGTCTATAACTCAGCACAGCATTTGAGTCTAGCCTCTGCTTTATAGAAATTCATTATAACAGCCTTGTTTTTGCATTATTTATCAAGCTCAGGATTCCATACACCTTCCTAACCGCTTTTTCAACCTCTCCTGCTATCTTTAATCATTTGTGTACTTGAATCTCCAGGTCTCTTTATTCCTCAAAATACTGCTGTGTGAAATTGTTCCCTGGACTACCTCTAATTTGATTTGCCCAGTTTGAATGAGGAATAAAGTCCCCCATGATTACAGTATTTTCATTTGTATTGACACCTCATATTCCCTGATTTATGCTCTGTTCTATATTACAACCACTGATTGGAGGCTCGTGAATTACTTCCACCAATGCTTTCTGCAGTTGATTATTTTGTAACTCCAACCAAGCTGATGATACTTCTGATTTTCTAAGCTAAGACTCCTTCTCTTTACTGCATTAATCAGGATCAGGATTACAATCCTTTACAATCAGAGTCAGCCCTAAATCATTTTCTATTTTACCCATCTCTGCTAAAAGTAAAGAACCTGAAATGTTTAGTTCTGAACTTGGGTCACTTTGCATGCACCTCTCTGGAATGACTGTTTTATCATTGAATCTAAAGCACAGACACAGTCTGTTCAGTCAGATCATCGTGGTGTTTATAGGCTGTTACAATCCTCATGGGAATACAATGCTCTACAAATCAAGGTGCACTATCCCACAAGTCATCATAAATGTAAGAATAATTGATTAATATCTGGCAGTGACCGTGATCAAAAAGAAAACAAATTCACACCAGGTTTCATTAATGCACAAGAAAACATACACTTATTCATTAAGACATTGAGTCTTAAGATAAAAAAAAACACTGGTTCCTTCTCTGCAGCAGAGTAGTCTTAAACCTCCATTGTCCAGTTGAAAGTCTGAATAATCTGGTACTCCTGGATATTTAATTCCAAGTCATGACCATTCTACAACCATGTCTCTGTGATGGCTATCAAATCATATTTGTTCAAGATGATTTGAGCCGTTAACTCATCAACCTTATTATGAATGCTACAAGTGCCTTTATGCCAGCTTTCTTACTGGCATGATTCGTAACATCTCTAATAATTCCTGAGTTATCCTTCATTTTTGCTTATTTTGTAGTCTGGCTTGAACTTCAACCCTCCAGCATACATGCTAACCTGCTGCTTAGCTTTTCATTTATCACCATACTTCCTGTTGCTTTCCTTTTCCCTTCCCCCCGACTCACACGTTTAAAGTCCCAGTGACCACCGTATTTATCCTTTTTGCTCGAACACTGATTCCAGATCGGTTCAGGTGGAGACTGTCCCATTGATACAGATCCTTCCTGTTCCAAACCTGATACCAATGCCCCATGAAATGGAACCCCTCTTTCCCACACCATTCCCTTAGCCATGTGTTTACTTCCCTAATTTTCTTGTCCCTCAGCTAATTTGCTCGAGCAGTAATTCAGAGATTATGATCCTTGGGGACCTGTTCCTTAAATTCGTTCCTAATGCTTTACAATCCCCAAAAAGGTTGTCCATCCTAGGCTTGCCTATGTTGTTAGTCCAAATGTGGACCACAACAACTGGATCCTCTCTCTCCCGCTCCAGTATCCTTTCAAGCCAGTCGGAGATATCCTGCACCCTGACACTAGGCAGGCAACACACCATGTGGGACTCCCGATCTGACTTGCAAATGACACTATCTGTCCCCCTAATTATAGAATCTCCTATAACTACCATTTGCCTTTTTGCTCCCCCCCTCCTGCACCATGATCCCGTGGTCAGCTGGCACTTCCTCCCTGCAGCCCTTTTCCTCGTCTACACAATGAACAAGCATCTCATACCTGTTAGGTAAGGTCAAAAGCTGAGGCTCCTCCGCTCCTGAACTCAGGATCCCTTGACCTGCCTCACTTGCAATCACACCCTGCTGTCCCTGATCGCGGATTGAATTTGAATTACTCAATCTACCAGGTGTGACTGCCTCCTGAAACAAAGCATCCAGGTAACTCTCCTCCTCCCAGATGTGCCGCAGGGTTTGAAGCTCAGATTCCAGATCATCGGCCGCTGCTCAAATATATTGCCGGCAGCCACTGGTGTTCACCTCTGCCTCTGCGGCCGCCGATGCTAGAGGTGAGTTTTTTATATAGATATTTTTATTGAAAATTTAACATGCTTTTACAAATTTACAAATTAAAAAAAAAACAAGTATAAACATTGATGTACAATTAAATCTTAAATAAATAATAACCAAAATCTATCAAACAGAAAAAAGAGATACCGAGAAAAAAGCAAAACTCACCTAACTACTAATCTAACTTACAACTAACCAGAGTATGTGATTAAATCTCTTACATTATTCAGGAAATCAAAATGATGGATAACACAGAAATTCAGTAGTGAAATACATGCTCAGAATGTGTTAAGATCAGATCGTAACAAAACCCGTATTCGTACGGGATTCCTCTCCCAAGGGGCCCCGGACCAGTCAGGTCCACCATCTCAATTAAATAAAAGCCCTTGTTAGGATGGCTGAAATATTTGTATTTGTGTAATTCAAGAAGGGCTGCCATATTTTATGGAATAATTTGGTTTTTTAGTGCACCATATTTGGAAGGAAGTCAAGGGGAATATATTCCATGATTAATCTATCCAATTCGAAAGTCCAGGAGAGCCCTCAGCCACCCAGTTTACCAAAATATGTTTCCTTGCACAGAAAGAGAGAATGGAAAATAATCTCTTCCCGTGCATGTCCAGGGAGGATAAGCTCAAAAAGCCCAAAAGGAGAGATACAGGGTCCACTCTAATTTCTGTTCCTAAGATTGCTACTTTAGTCCAATATCTACGGATCTTATGACAGGTCCATAAGCAATGTACAAGAGGGGGCACCTCTATTTTACATGTGGGACACATTGGAGATGCTCCTGCCTTAAATTTTGCCAATCGGTCCGGTGCTATATGGGCCCTATGGAGTATCTTCAGCTGGATAGTCTGAGTTCTGTTACAGATAGTGATTCTTCTGGCGTTTTCCCAAATGTCATTCCACATTTCTATAGAGATTTCCAGTCCCTAATCCTGATCCCATGTTTTAACCAGATTGTCCATATCTTCCGATACTTCATCATGTAATAAATGATAAAGAGTGCTGGCCGAAGATACCCCCATTGGCCATAACACACTACGTTCTCTGACTGATTTATAAAGACTGTCTAATAGCGTAGTCTTCTCCTGTATGTAATCTCGAATTTGAAAGTATCGAAAGAGATCACCATTAGGTAATTCAAATTTCTGATGCAGCTGTTCAACAGACATCAGGACCCCTTCCTTAAACAGATCCCCTAAACATGAGATACCCCTGGATCTCCAGAGATTGAAAGTGGCATCTGTAAACCCCGATTGGAATCCCCATGCTCCCACTATCGGCACATAGGGGGATGTTTTGTGTGAATTGCCCTCATTTTTGCCGCATTATATTCCAAGCTTTAATTGTGTTTAGTATTATAGGGTTTTTACAGTGATCCGTAATGATTTTCCTCTCGTCTGAAAATAAGAGGTTAATAAGTGGGATTTTACTTGAGAAGCCTCGATGTTCAGCCAGATTGATTGCGGGTCAGACAAGACCCAATCGGCTATGTAACTTAATAGGGAGCTTTACTGATATTTCCTAAAATCTGGAAAATCCAATCCTCCCCTTGCCTGTGGAAGCTGTAGCTTCTTCAGCTTAATGAGGGGCTGTCTATGATTCCAGATAAAGGAACCCAGCCAGCCATACAATTTACCTAGTGCCAGCCTCAGCACCATCACCGGAAGCATTCTCATAGGGTATAGGAGACGGGGCATGACATTCATTTTACTTAGTGCTATTCTACCTAGCCAGGAAATTGGAAGTTCTCCCCATCGCTGGAGGTCCTGCCTTATCCTTTCCAGTAAATGCACAAAGTTAGCCTTGTATAGCTGGCCAAATACTGGGGTAATAAAAATGCCTAAATATAAGAAACCCTCCAGGGAAAGTGGGATCCATCTAATAAGTGGGATATACTAGCGAGGCTGCCCATTGGCATAGCCTCAGATTTTGAGAAATTAATTTTATAGCCTGAAAATACACTAAATGTATTAATAACTTGGATTAAGCGAGGTACGGACATCAGAGGATTACTGAGGAATAGAAGAACATCATCTGCATAAAGAGTAATTTTATGTTTACCTGTACCAGTCCTCGGGGCTGTTATATTAGGGTCAGCCTGTATAGCTTCTGCTAGTGGCTCAATTATTAGCGTAAATAGCAATGGCGAGAGAGGACATCCCTGACGGCAGCCCCTACCCACACTGAAGCTATTCGAACCTAATCCATTGGTAACCACAACTGCTTTGGGATCACTATAAAATGTTGAGACCCATTTGGTAAACACCTTTCCAACGCCAAACCTTTCCAATGTGTAAAACAAATATGACCATTCAACCCTATCGAATGCCTTTTCCGCGTCTAATGAGACTACTACTCCTGGAATCTTTCCCTGATGGCAGATTTGAATCGCATTCAAAACCCTTCTAATATTATTGGATGATCTACGGCCCTTAATAAACCCCGTCTGATCCTCCTTTATAATATGTGGCAATACCTTTTCTAGCCTCAATGCTAACATTTTAGAAAGCATTTTAAAATCTACATTTAGCAAGGATATTGATCCGTATGACGCGCAATCTTCTGGGTCTTTTCCTTTTTTGAGAATAAGGGAGATATTCACGTCTTTCAGCGAAGGTGGGAGACAGCCCTGACTGTATGCGTAGTTATACATATCCATAAGTGGACCAGCCAATATTCCTGTAAATTCTTTATAGAGTTCAGCTTGAAAGCCATCTGGGCCAGGTGCCTTACCGCTCTGAAGTTGCCTGATTGAATCAAGTATTTCCTGGGTTGTTAGAGGAGCATTCAGGACCGATACCTGTTCCAGGGTTAGGTCTGGAAAGGTCAAGTTTTTAAAGAATGATTGCATCTTCCTAGCTTTATCTTCACAATCCTGCGATTTATATAAATCAGAATAAAACTTTCTAAAGATTGCGTTAATCCTTTTATGATCATGAGTCAGAGTACCCGTACTTTCCTTGATAGACGTGATAGTTTGAGGGGCCTTCTTTTCCTTTGCGAGAAATGCTAAGTTTATACCAGGTTTATCACCAAATTCATATAAACTTCCTCATTCTAGTGAAGAAGTACATCGATGGAATTCACAACCCCAAGGTACAGTGGATACCAGGACACTGAATAAATTTACGGAGGAAGTAGACAGATTTTTAATTAGTAATGGGCTAAAGGGTTTTGGGGAGTGGGCAGGAAAGCTGAGTTGAGGCTGAGATAAGTTCAGTTTGATTGTATCAAATGCAGGGCAAGCTTGAGGGGTAGAATTATGTTCTTACGTTCTTACATTCTCTGTCCTAACTGACCTACCTTCTACCTAAGATAGTGTTTCCAATTCTAGACTCCCAAAATAGGGAAATCATGCCCCCTGCGTCAAATTTGTTCAAATCTTATAAGCTTCAATCAGATGTTATTTCACCTTTTGCAGCTCTATTGAACACAGGCCCAGTTGAACCAATCTCTCCACATAGGATAGTCCTGCCGTCTTTGATATCAGCCTAATGTATGTACACTCCCTCAGTGAGTGAATATATCCTTTCTGAGGAAGGGAGACCAAACCTGCACTCCAGGTGTAGGCTCACCTTCTATACTTAATGTAGTTGAATTGTTACTTGTAGCTGGAATCTAATGACCTGTAATAGACAGCGATCCTTGTTCACTACAGCAAACTGGTCCATGCTTTCCAGCCACCTGCGTTTGAAAGTCAGATGGTTTGGAAATTTTCCACATTTCTTTCAGAAACATTAACTTCTGTGAAGATTCTTGGAATAAGAGTTTTGTTTTTCAATGCACTAACTGACAAAAAATGTCCATGATATTAATTCAAAAAACAGAAGACCTTGGAATATAGGAATTAGGACATTTTGTTGAGGTTATACAGGAAGTTGCTGTGGCCTCTTCTGGGATACTGTGTGCAGTTCTGATCATCCTATTATAGGAAGGATATTATTAAACTGGAGAGGGTTCAGAAAAGGTTTACCTGGATGTTGGCAGGAATGGAGGGCTTGAATTATAAAAGTAGGCTGGAACTTTTTTCACAGGAGTTTAGGAGATTGAGGGGGATAGTATAGATGCTTATAACATCATGAGAGGCATTAGATAGGATAAATAGCAAAGGTATTTTCCCTTATATGGGGAAGTTCAAAACTAGGGAGCATTTTTTAATGTGAGGGAAAGACATTTTAAAAAGACATGATGGGCAACTTTATTTTACACAGGATGGGTTGTGTGTGCAATGAACCACCAAAGGAAGTGGTGGATGCATGTAGAATTACAATGTTTGAACGACATTTGGATGAGGACATGAATAGGAGGGATATGGGCCAAATGCAGGCAAATGGGATTAGTTTAGTTTGGGAACATGGTCAGTGTGGACTAGTTGGACTGAAAAGTCTGTTTCCATGCTATAAAACGTGATGAATTTATGAAAATTCTCCCCAACCTTATCACTCAACAGTACTGATATTGCAGATTATATGGTCATTATTTTATTCATGTTTGTGGGAGTATGCTATCCATAAATAATTTGCCAAGTTTCCTGTATTAAAGCAGTGACTGCATTTCATTATGTTGGGAGCCGGATTGTACTGAGTTTTATTCGAAGATTAGACACACTAATTTAAATACACAATAAGCTTGCCATTTTGATGTGCATTTATCGATGTGATGAAGCTACATTACAGATTGATTATAATTTCATTCCAAGGCGATTGCAAAGTATAAAGTGTTTCAAATCAAAGTGCAATTCCAGCGACAGGAGAGACAGTGTACATCAAGCAATAACCCACAAACAGTACAGTCACAATCCAGGACAGAATTAACTTCTCCTACAGTCTGACTGTCCCTCAGACTCTCACGCATTTAATTCTGCTAACTGTCTCAGTTAGGTGTAAATTCCCTGTCTTTGTCGGTGCACTTTGATTGTGATAGAGACCTAATCCCACTGGGAATTTAATGTGTGCACTAGTGACACAACAAGGGAAGAATGGGTGAGGAAATAGGTGGTCCCCTGTTAGGTCGGAGCAGTTTGAGAGAATCTTTAGGTTTTAATCAAAGTTCAGCGCAGAGTGCAACACACTGGGGATTTACACCAAGTTCTTATGGTGGGGTGGTAGCACCCTTGCCTTTAAGCCAGGCAGCCTGGGTTCAAGTAATAACATCTTGAATAGGTTGATTAGAAATTTTTTTTATATATGCCAAGCTACATCCTGTGCCAATAGGTCACATTCTCTGACTCCTCATCTCTGATGATGTGAATAACAGAGATTCTTTCCATTGAGTTTGAAACTGAGAAGGATGAAAAACTATAAGATTCCAGTGGAAAAACTCCTGATCTGAATATTATTAGCCCAGTGATCAATTCCTCTTTATTATTGTGGAATCCTGCTGATTCTGAGAAAAGATGATAAGGTCAGGTTGTTCAGCTATTATAGCAGTTTCTGGGAATGTCTGCAATTTTCTTCTCAGCGTTTAGCCCATTGTTCCCAAAATGGATCCTCCAGCAAAGAATTTTAAACTGTGCAGTCTTTATTGTCCTGAATTTTGACTTTTCCTCTTGCAATGTACCATACTGACGACCAGTCAATGATGGACCCCCCCGGATTGTAACAACCTTCACTCACAGCCTTAATCTCACTGGGTGTTAAAACATGGTCCCACAGATTAACATCAGATACCTCCCCAACAAAACTCTGATCGATGTCAAACCCTCCCCCAACCTTGTCCTGCTCCTGACCCAGAATATAGGTACCCCTACCCTTCACTATACTCCCCTTTCTACCAACTTTCCGAACACTTCGCTGTCCATTCACCCAGAACGTTACTTCCCCCTGCCCAGACTCCCAGGTCACACAGATGTGCCTCATCAGCGTATCCATCGCTGGAAGGCAAAATGGAATCACAATGTCTTGGAGGTACAGATCGAGTCTTGTATCACTTGCTTTGAAGAGCATCAGTTCATTGTCATGCTGTGAACTTGCATAGGAGAATAACCCATAGTTGCGGGACTCTGCAGATGCTGCCCGCAAACACAGAGTAAAGGCAGACAAATCAGGACAACGCTCTGGTTTCAGTTGAACGTAACTGTCCTTGGTTTGGACCGGAAATGTCAGCGACTTCCCTGCGAGACCTGTAACAAAAGAGATTCAATCTTGTTCAGTGACTTTGAAGTAGTGATAATCACCAGAAACATCCCGGGGAAGAGGGGTTTGTCATTCTGAATGAACGAGTTAAAACTTTGAATACCCAGTGTGTTGCCCTCTGTCTAGATCAGAGTGGTGCTGGAAAAGCACAGCATCCGAGGAGCAGGAAAATCGGGCAAAACCTCTTCACCATTTTCTCGTTACTATAGTGTTGCACTCTGTGCTGAACTCCAGATTTATGAATGCCCTTTCAGAACTTACAGCACTCTCCAGCCAAACAAGTCATGACTGTAATTTGGGAAAGAAGTGAGATTTGTGTACAATCCACAGAATGCCTTGGATTAGTGTCAGGTCATTGACTTTAATGTTTCTAGCTGCTGGATAATTAATGACCAGGACAAGAAGGCCAATTCCTTCCTCATCTCAGAGTGGTTTCCAGTGTCTGGAGAAAAATGATCCTCCATTCACAGATCACTTTCATTCTCATTTTTAATGAATGATAATTGCACACCTTGGAGATTATGTTGAGCCTGGCCCTTCAGGGAATGGACCCCAGTGTTTTAGTTTTACTGCTGGTCCTTTCCCAGGTCTTGGGGAGTGCACATTGCTCTATGTCCATTGATCATGAAAGGAGTGAATGTCGAAGGTGGTGAAGGGAGTGGATGCTTGTGGGTGTGGTGCCAATCAAGCAGTTGCTTTGTCCTGGATAGTGTTGAGCTGTTGGAACTGCACCCATGCAGCAAAATAGGGAGCATCTCAGAGTCTGGAGGTTAGTTACTTGCTGCAGAGTGTGCAACCTCTAACCTGCTCTTGTAGACAATATTGACATCACTATTACCCAAACTATTTTCCAATGTGAGCCTCCTTTTGACACTTAAGTTGACCCTGATGCCAACAAGAAAAACAGCCATAAAACACAGTGCATAACTATGAAAGTTCCTGTACTATAGATCAGCATATAAAACATCACAGAAATATAGTTGAGAGTGTGTTGCTGGAAAAGCACAGCATGTCAGGCAATATCCGAGGAGCAGGAGAATCGATGTTTCAAGCATAAAACCTTCATCAGGAATTTCTGATGAAAGGCTTATGCCCGATGCACCAAACTTGTTGGAAGATTTCCCCAGTACATTGGAACCTCTTCCCTGGCATCCTTTGCAAAGGTTTACAACTCTGAGCTATAATCCTAACTATAATCCCTACGTAATGATTACCCCAATGCTAGCAAACCGTACACCCAATCATGCTGCCACTCAACAGCTGATTAGCTCAAAGTTTGGGTGAAGATATGTAGCTCGGGTGCTCGTTGTTGTGGGAGCGCTTCACAGGAGGCTCCCAAGCACTGAGGATGTCACCTAGACCGGGGACGAAATGTCTGCAACACAAATTCCCAGCTCGGCGAACAGAACCACAACAGCTGACTAGCTCCTGACCTGACCACACTGTAAACTGAACTGTCTACCCACTCACCAGCACTACTGCTTAACCCAATCACAAACCTATATCCAGAACAGAATTCAATCAGGATGAATGTGAGGTGAAACAATTGGGCAGGACAAACAAGGCAAGGGAATGCATGAACAGTAAGCTCCTAGGAAGCCTCATGGATCAGAGGGACTTTGAAGTGCATGTACATTGGTCCCTCAGGACAGGTGGAGAAAGTTATCCAGAAGGCATATGGGATACTGGCCTTTATTAGTTGAAGTTAAAAATCATACAACACCAGGTTATAGTCCAGCAGGTTTATTTGGAAGTATTAGCTTTTGGAGTGCTGCCCCTTCATAGCTGAAACATTGACTTTCAGAGTAGGAAAGTTGTGCTGCAACTGTATAAGATGTTGGTTTGGCCACAGCGAGGGCATGATGTGCAGTTCCAGAATCCACATTATTGGAGGGATGTAGTAGCACTGGACAGGGTGCAGAGGAGATTTACCAGGATGTGGCCGGGGATGGAAAGTTTTAGCTATGAAAACAGACTGTTTTTCTTAGAGCAGAAAAGATGGAGAGGGGCATGATTGAAATGTGTGTAACTATGGGGGGGTGCAAAGATAGGGTAGACAGGAACAGACCTTTCCCCTTGAGCATAGATTGAAGGTCGAGGCCAGAACATTGAGTGGAAATGTGAAGCAAGCCTTGTTCTCCCAGAGGGCGGTGGGATCTAGAACTTGCTGTCTGTATGGGTGGTAGAAGCAGAGACCCTTAATTCATTTAAGAGCTATTTTGATGTGCAATTGTGATTCAAAACATAGAAGGCAGCTAGCAAAGTGCTGGAAAAAAGAATTTGAATAGTTATGGACTGGCACAGACTTATAGAGTCATAGAGTCATAGAGTCATAGAGATGTACAGCACGGAAACAGACCCTTCGGGCCAACCCGTCCATGCCGACCAGATATCCCAACCCAATCTAGTCCCACCTGCCAGCACCTGGCCCATATCCCTCCAAACCCTTCCTATTCATGCACCCATCCAAATGCCTCTTAAATGTTGCAATTGTACCAGGAGACTTGATGGACTGAAGGATTTTCTTCCGTGCTGTAAATCTCTGACTGTATAAGTTCCTGCATGGAGTCGAGGTCTGGGTAATGGGGGAGAGTATCTAATCTTCCCAATGACAGTGCTGCAGTGGAGGCCTCGAAGGTGACTCCTCATTGCCAAAGGGCCAGAGATTGGTAGATCCCGCACAAAACATGGAGATGAATCACGATGGATAAATGTCTGAGTGGAGCAGTCAGCTGGAAGCATTCCCTCCTCCACACAAACTAACCTCTCCTCTCTCACCCCCACCCCTCCCCCCACTGTAAATGTGTCCTTCCTGCTCCCTCACATTGTAAAAGCCTCCTTCCCTGGATACAGTCTGTAAAAAGGCCTCTCCAGCAGCTGATGTTTAAAAATAACTTCCTCACCAATATGGTAATTACGGGGCTTATCTTTACACCAATTTGAGCAACTATGACACATGTGCAAGTCTCCTGTCCTCTGAGCCCAGTCCTGGATGGGAGATTGTGGCCATTGTTGGCTATTGCTTCCCTCAGGGTATCTCGCAACTAGACTCAGGGTTAATCCACATTCAGGCTGCCCGCCTTTCTAGTCACTGCCCTCTATCCGTTGTAATTTCACCCTGTAATGGGCGGCACGGTGGCTCAGTGGTTAGCACTGCTGCCTCACAGCACCAAGGACCTAGGTTCAATTCCTTTCTCAGGCAACTGTCTGTGTGTAGTTTGCACATCCTCCCTGTGTCTGCATGGGTTTCCTCCAGGTGCTCCAATTTCCTCCCACAGTCCAAAGATGTACAGATTAGGTGAATTGGCCATGCTAAATTGCCCAAAGTGTTAGTTGGATTAGTCAGGGTGGACTTGTTGGGCCAAAGGGCCTGTTTCCACACTGTAGGGAATCTTAAAAAAAACCACACCCTCATTTACCATCCGCCTGGGAAACCACCTTCTTGGTGAACACCATTGGAAAGTACTTCAAATGAGTCACAATCATGAAGACCTTGAACTGGGGAGAGGAAAGGACACAGTTCACAGAAAATAGACCTTGTCAAGAAATGTTGGCCCAGCCAGCAGAAACCCACCAATGAATACCTATTAAAAAACTATAGCGATTGTAATGAGGTCAGCCAGGTGGAATAGGAGCCATATACAGTCATAGAGATGTACAGTACGGAACAGATCCTTTGGTCCAACTCATCCATGCCGAACCAGATATCCCAACCCAATCTAGTCCCACCTGCCAGCACCCGGCCCCTATCCCTCCAAACCCTTCCTGTTCATATACCCATTCAAATGCCTCCTAAATGTTGCAGTTGTACCAGCCTCCACCACTTCCTCTGGCAGCTCATTCCATACACGTCCCACCCTCTGCGTGAAAACGTTGCCCCTTAGGTCTCTTTTATATCTTTCTCCTCTCACCCTAAACCTATGCCCTCTAGTTCTGACCCCAGGGAAAAGACTTTGCCTATTTACCTGATCCATGCTCCTTATAATTTTGTAAACCTCAGCCTCCGACGCTCCAGGGAAAA
>NC_057736.1:46386920-46399048 GCF_004010195.1 Chiloscyllium plagiosum | reverse complement strand
CCTCTGTCTTCTACCTTTGAGCCAGTTCTGTATCCAAATGGCTAGTTCTCCCTGTATTCCATGAGGTCTAACCTTGCTAACCAGTCTCCCATGGGGAACCTTGTTGAATGCCTTACTGAAGTCCATATAGATTCAGTTCGGGAGCCCTGGCTGACAGATATAAACAGGAGTGTGCGAGGCGCCATTCACTCAGAGCTGACTGTGAGGAAGCTGGCTCAGTGTCCATATGTAAATAAAGGGTGACCTGGTGATGGGATCACAGCTTCTGAACAGATTTCAAAAACTTTCCTGGCTTTAAAGTGCTTTGGAATCTACTGTAGCTGTGAACGGTGATACAGAAGTGCAAGATGTTCTCTTTCAACAACTCTTTCAATGACAGAGCATAAATGAACCCTGGAATCTTACTGCCCTCTGTGGGCTGCATTATCATTGTTCCGAAGTATATTCTGACTGCTGTGTACAGCCTGTAGTTTATGTATGACAATCCAGTTGCAAAGTTAAAAATCACACAACGTCAGGTTATAGTCCAACAGGTTTATTTGGAAGCACTAGCTTTCAGAGCACTGCCTCTTCATCAGGTGGTTGTGGGTGTTGGTGGCACTCCGAAAGCTAGTGCTTCCAAATAAACCTGTTGGACTGTAACCTGGTGTTGTGTGATTTTTAACTTTGCCCACCCTGGTCCAACACTGGCTCCTCCAAATCAATCCCATTGCAGACATACCTGCACTATCAGAGACTGGCAAGTAAAGGCACACCACAAACATCGAGAGAAAGCAGGTCTTCATCCTGTGTCCGATCTGTAAATAAATGAATGATGAGTAAGAGATTCCATTTCATTCAACATGGTCATAGATCCATTTAAAATGAGAACTGCTGCCCAATAGCATACCCCTGTATCCTGTACTCACTACAATCCTGCAGCAGAATCTTCTGGTCCTCAGATTAAACAGTCATCTGCCTTCACAGTTTGCTCTAATTTATACTCTGCTGAGCTCAGTGCCAGCCTCATGCAATGAAAGAAATAAGGAGGCGGTGCTAATAATGCTGTCAATCCAAATCCTCACACAAGTTTACAATGATCATTCAGCCCATCTGTTTAAAGGATGATCAATTTTAGTTTTGCCACCTAACGGTTCCTGTAATGAGTAGGGGTCTTTCCCCACCCCCACTCTGTCTGGCTGCCTGTGTTGACGTCTCTTTCCTGATCTCAGTTGAAACATTTCTCTCTTACTAATTACAGTCTGTCCTCAGACCAACAGAATTCTCAAAGTCTGGAACTCCAGAGCTGGCTGGGGCAGGTATTCGAGAGCTGGTGTGTGGACAAGAACATCAGAGTTTTAAAGTGAACACTGGATTGGCTTTTAGTCTGTAAGGTTTAATAGACAAACTTACAGAGTCATAGAGTCATAGAGATGTACAGCATGGAAACAGACCCTTTGGTCCAACCGTCCATTCCGACCAGATATCCCAATCCAATCTAGTCCCACCTGCCAGCACCCGGCCCATATCCCTCCAAACCCTTCCTATTCATATACCCATCCAAATGCCTTTTAATGTCAAGTTAATGAATAGAACAAGGATAGTTCCACAATAAAGAATAACTCAGATTCAAGAACAGATTTTTCCTCACTGTTATCAACCTTTTGAAAGTTAATGTTGATCTCTGTCTGCACCTTCTCAGCAGCTGTGACATTTTAACCTGCGCTCTGTTCTCTTACCCTGGTTGAAAATGTGTTGCTGGAAAAGCGCAGCAGGTCAGGCAGCATCCAGGGAACAGGAGAATTGACGTTTCGGGCATAAGCCCTTCTTCAGGAATCATGCCCGAAACATCGATTCTCCTGTTCCCTGGATGCTGCCGGACCTGCTGCGCTTTTCCAGCAACACATTTTCAGCTCTGATCTCCAGCATCTGCAGTCCTCACTTTCTCCTCGAAGATTCTCTTACCCTGGTGCCCTAGTATAGTACCTGCCTGTAAAGCAGGTACAGCAACACCTTTCACTGTACCTCGGTACACATGACAGTAATAAATCAAATAAAATCCAATCAAGCCAAACCAGAGAGTGCCTCACAGCACCATGGATCCAGCTTTGATTCCACCCTTGGGCAACTGCCTGTGTGCAGTTTGCACGTCTTTCTTGTGTCTGTGTGGGTTTCCTCTGGCTGTTTCAGTCCCAAGGTGTACAGATTAGGTGGATTGGCATGGGAAGTGTGTGGGGGAGGATCTGATTGGGATGCTGTTCAGACAGTTGGTGTGGACTTGATGGGCCGAATGGCCTGTGACCCCCTGTAGGGATTCTATGATTCTCAAACTCACTTTTGTTTAGTGTCTTTCATGAGTTTAGTACAAAGTACTTCACATTCGTTTGAAATATGTGGAAATTTGGAAGCCAATATGTACACAGCATGATCCCACTGACAACAATGTGCCAATGACCAGATCCTTCATCCAGTGATGGTGATTGAGGGATAAATATTAGCTGGTATAGCATCCTGGGAATAGGTCACTCAGCAGTGCAGTGTTCAATAGAAAATGCTCTCCATTGAGGACATTTTTCATTTCAGGCACTTTCCAGTGCCGAAGCAACTCTTCAGTCCTAGATTAGATTCTGATTTGGGAGTTTTGGATATATCAGTAAACAATGGCTGAACATTGTCAAAACAAAAAGAATGTGCATTTTATTCTTGGTCATTCCCAGAAAGGTAAAGATTAATTAATGTCACTCATACTTTGATGGAGAATGTGGATATTGCTGTTTGCTTTCAGATAAAACACACCTAGAAAACTTGTTTGACTTGAAATCACCCTACCTAAATACCTGAATAGGCAAATGAGGCTCTGAGGGATGGCAGGTAGATAAATACATTGATTTAATGTCTGTGTGGAATTTGACCTTTCTCTTAATACAACCTAACAATATTGAAAGTGTTTTGTAAAGAATTATTCCTACGCAGCAACCCCCTTGAGGATATTTTGGTTACAGACTCACCCTGAAGTAGAGAACGGGAGGCAGTCATGTTAGAAACACAATAAGAGGTTTTGTGCAAATGCAGCTAACTCCACACAGAGTGGGGATTAAACCTACAATTCCCCGCACAAGTGAGGTCACAGAACTGAACAGTCCTTTGGAAAGAGCACTGTGCAATGACAGAACAATTTCTGATATGTGACATTCATTGGTGGTATTCTGTTAATGTCACTGACCCCATTTTCCAGTGGCCCAGTCTAATTGTCCAGAAAAATGAAATCAAATCCAGCATGTTTGATGGTGGCATTTAAGAAATTGGATTTAATCTCATCCCTGTAAAGGTGGCCATGAGAGTATTGAACTCTCTGAGTCACTAATGTAATTTCAGGATTAAAAGTCTGTCTCCTTAGTTGATCTGACCTGCACGTGACAGAATGTACTGATTCTTACCTTCCCTCTGAAATGGCCTAAAACGGCTCAGTTGTACCAAACCAGACAGAAAAACTGATAAAGGAATAAAAAAGGATAGAAGATCTGGTATTGACCTACTTACTGGAAATACCAATGACAATCCTTGCCCAGTCAGCTCTGTTTAGGCTCTCCTTATTATCAATTGGGCTAGTGTCTAAAATAGGAGAGATGCCACAAAGACCAGTCAAGCAACAATGTGACAACGTCGTACTGGCTGTGCAGCCAATGTCTTGGACTACACCATCACCATCCCTGATTAAGTTCTCTCCTATTGAGGGTCACAGCCAAAAGGAAAAATTTGTTTGATGAAATCTTTTGAAACTAGTATGTGGGACCAGTCGAGACCAGTCGTGTCCCGTTGCTGAGCAGCTTTGGCTTCTCTGCTTAGAATGATCAAAACTCATTTACTTTTCCCAACCAAGGGCTATTGTCACATCTATTTTGTTATTATCCTGATTTAACAGAACTTATAGAAAAGAGAATCAGTGAACATGGCAAATGTATTCAGGCCTTGTATCTCAGCTTAGTGTATGCAATCTTGAGAAACTCGTGAAAGAACTGAAACTCTTTACCTTGTTGTCAGGGGTGTGTTTGTGGGATGTTACTGCATTGGAACAGTTAATTAGTAACAGTTACTGTATTGGGTGGGCTAAGTTTTCCAATAGTTAAGTTATTCTAAATTACACTTTCCTTTGTTTGTGTTTTCACTGTAGTGTTTAAACAAATTGTGTTTTGCTTAAAGTCAAGAGGTTTGACTGGTCGCATTACACCTGGAACACCCACTTCACATCTACATTTAAACTAAGATAAAGTTAGGGTCTAGGTGCATTCTTAAAATATTTTGAGGGGGTTCTGGCCTGGCCCACATCTTGTGCCGGGAGAGTCTTGGCCAAAATTCATCCTCTTCTCCAGGTGGTAACAGTATGAAGCTGTGACATCTGCCAAGTCTATCTCATCCTCAGAGGGTTCTTCGATGCTAGACAGGGGGGAGAACCCACAGGTTCTGACAACCTTACCGGATGTTCTGAGGGGCCAGTGTTGTGGGGAAAATCATCAGCCTTGGAGTCAGCGCCAAGGTTCAATGATAGAGTTTATTGTACAAGGAAATACCGGAGCTCCGGGGAGAGAAAGACGCCAACAGCACAGTGGTCAGCTGTGAGTCTTCTCTCGACCCGGAGCACATGTCAAGATTCTTTTATACATTTTGTGATATAACAGGTCAGTGATGAGATTATTGTCTTTTTAACATGGTTTGTTTATGGTAAACATTGCAGAATCGTTGATAGTTTCGGTGTAGTCATTGTCAGTTCCAGTGCAGCCTTTGTTAATTTCAGTGCGGTCGTGGTCAGTTTCAGCACAGACATTGTAAGTTTCAATGTCTGCATGAAGTCCATTGCTGTAGTAAGGGGCACTAATCGCTCTTCCTAAGAAGGACAATTACTGCAGCCCTGGCTATTAGCACTCTGTATTGAGTCCTTATCAAACTATTAGTATTTCTATCAAAGGTGTTGGTTGGACCCAAACACTTCAGCGGGCAGTGTTCGTTACTCGTGTGTATCCTCTCCCCCACCTGCCCTTAAACTAATCAACTGGATTGTGGGTGCATTGTGCTGGCATTTTGGTGGCCCCAAGTTGTGTCTCTATTTGCTCTGCTGTCCCTCTCCATATTGTGGTCCAGCGGCCATCTTGTGTGTTTACTGAGCAACTTATAGCTCAGCAGCCATGTTGTGTGTTCATGTGCCTAGTGTCACCCTGCCCCATGCCATCTCCCACTTCAGCAGTATGTTTTGCTCCTGCCCTGTTTGCTTCGCTTTCCAGCATCCTGATTTCTACTTCCAATTTTTCCCGTAAGGCAAATGGCGCTGGGCAGGCCTTGCAGAATCATGGAATTGCTCCCTGGTGAACAAGTTTTGGAAAGAATTCGGAGGAATAGCATTTATGACTATTTGGAAAAGCATAGTGTGAGTAAAGGCAGTCAGCATGGCTTTGTGAGGGGCAGGTCATGCCTCACAAATCTTATTGAGTTCTTTGAGGAGGTGACAAGACAAGTCGATGATGGCCGAGCAGTGGATGTGGTGTATATGGATTTCAGCAAGGCATTTGATAAGGTTCCCCATGGTAGGCTCATTCATAAAGTCAAGAAGTATGGGATACAGGGAGATTTGGCTATCTGGATTCAGAATTGGCTGGCTGACAGAAGCAGAGAGTGGTTGTAGATGGAAAGTATTCTGCCTGGAGGACAGTGTTGAGTGGGGTCCCGCAGACCTCTGTTCTTGGGCCTCTGTTCTTTGTAGTTTTTATAAATAACTTGGATGAGGAGGTTGAGAGGGGGGTTTAGTAAATTTGCAGATGACACAAAGGTTGGAGGTGCCGTTGATAGTATAGAGGGCTACTGCAGGCTGCAGTGCGACATAGACGGGATGCAGAGCTGGGCTGAGAAATGGCAGATGGAGTTCAACCTGAATAAATGCGAAGTGATGCATTTTGAAAGTTTGAACTCGAATGCTGAATATAGGATTAAAGACAGGATTCTTGGCAGTGTGGAGGAACAGAGGGACCTTGGTGTTCAAATACTGGATCTTTCAAAGTTGCCACCCAAGTGGATAGGGTGTTGAGAAAACATATGGTGTTTAGGCTTTCATTAAACGGGGGATTGAGTTTAAGAGCCGCGAGGTTTTGCTACAGCTCTACAACTCCCTGGTGAGGCCACACTTGGAATATTGTGTCCAGTTCTGGTTGCCCTACTCTAGGAAAGGTACAGAGGCTTTGGAGAGGGTGCATAGAAGGTTTACCAGGATGCTGCCTGGACTGGAGGGCTTGCCTTATGAAGAGAGGCTGACTAAGCTCGGACTTGTCTCTCTGGAGGGAAGGAGGAAGAGAGGTGACCTGATCGAGGTGTACAAGATAATGAGAGGAATGGATAGAGTCAATAGCCAGAGACTTTTCCCCAGGGCAGGATTGACTGGTACAAAGGGTCATAGTTTTAAGATATTAGGACAAAGGTATAGAGGGGACATCAGAGGAAGGTTCTTTATGCAGAGAGTTGTGAATGTATGGAATGTTGTGGTGGTGGAAGCAGAGTCATTGGGGACACTTAAGCGACTGCCAGACATGCACATGGATAGCAGTGAATCGAGGGTTATGTAGGTTAAGTTATTTTATTTTACATTAGGATTAATCCTTGGCACAACATCGTGGGCCAAAGGGCCTGTTCTGTGCTATACCTTTCTATGTTCTACGTTCTAAAATTCAACCTTGTCCTTCCTTCCAGAAACAGCAGTAGCACACAATTAGTAGGCCGTGACTCAGCCTCAACGCCAGTTGCGATGTTTGGGTCTAATTATGAGGTTATAAAAAGACCGTGAGGTCAGCCTGCAGAAGTTTGAAGCAGAAACAGTTTATTTTATGTCTTTACAGCTACACAGTCAGACCTAGGCAGCGCCCCCAAGCTCCCTCCTCTGGTCTTCTGATCTGGTGTCTTAAAGAGGCAGCACACACACCCAACAACGTACATCAGAGTACTTTACATCAACTTTCACAGTGGAAAGCTCCAGTAGCATACCAGAACTTCAAGAAAGCCAGGGGCAGAGGTGGATGTAGTGGCCATCGCTAAGGAGAAGGGGCTGGGAAAGCTGCAAGGTCTGAAGGTGGATAAGTCACCCAGACCAGACGCACTACACCCCAGAGTCCTAAGGGGGATAGGTGAAGAGATTGTGGAGGCATTGGATGTGACCTTTCGGGAATCACTGGAGTCAGAGAAGGCCCCAGAGGACTGGAAAATGGTGAATGTACTACCCCTGTTTAAGAATGGAGGGAGGCAGAAGACAGGAACCTATTGACTAGTTAGTCTAACCTTCGACGTTGGTAAGACATTAGAATTTATTATTATGAATGAGATTGCAAAAAATACTTGCAAGTGAATGGCAAAATAGGGCTGAGTCAGTACAGCTTTGTCAAGGAGATGTCCTACTTGACAAATTTGTTAGAATTCTTTGAGGAGATAATGAGCAGGTTAGACAAAGGAGAGCCAGTGGATGTCATCTATTGGAGTTGACAAGGTGTCACCCAAAAGGCTGCTCAATAAAATCAGAGACCCTGGTGTTAGGGACATGGTACTGGCATGGATAAAAGATGGGCTGACTGGCAGAAGGCAGAGAGTGGGGATAAAAGGGTCTTTTCCAGGATGGCAGCTGGTGTCCACTGGAGTTCTGCAGGAGTCAGTATTGGGATCACAACTATTCACATTATATAATAAATATCAGAATGAAGGAACCGAGAGCATTGTTGCTAATTCTGCAGATGACACAAAGATAGGTGGAGGAGCAGGTAATATTGAGGAAGTGGGGAGGCGCAGAAGACTTGGGTAGGTCTGGGGAGTGGGGAAAGAGGTGGCAGATGGAATATCATGTGGCAACTCTGAAGGTTGCACCTTAGTAAGAAGAATAAGGGTGTAAAGGATTTTCTAACCGGGGAAAGGTTGCGGAAATCTGAAACACAGAGGGACTTGGGACTCTTAGTTCAGGTTTCTCTTCAGGTTAACATGCAGATTTAGTTGGCAATTAGGATGGCAAGCGCAATGTTAGCATTCATTTCAAGAGGACTAGAATACAAGAGCAGACGTGCTCTGCTGAGGCTGTATAAGGTTGTGGTCAGACTGCATTTGGAATACAGTGAGCAGTTTTGGGCCCTGTATTGAAGGAAGGATGTGCTGGCCTTGGAGGGGATCCAGAGCAGTTTGACAAGAATGATCTTGGGGGTGAAAGCGCTTGCTTTATGAGAAGTGGTTGAGAATTCTGGGTCTGTACTCAATAGAGTTGAGAAGAATGAGGGGATATCTGATTGAAGCTTACAGAATACTGGGAGGCCTGGATAGAGTGGATGTGGAGAAGATGTTTCTATCAGTAGGAGAATCTAGGACCTGATGGCACAGCCTCAGAGTGAAGGGTTACCCTGTAGAACTGAGATGAAGAGGAATTTCTCAGCCTTAAGGTGATAAATCTGTGGAACTCATTGTCATTAAATGTTTTGAACCCAAGTTCAGCTGGCATCTCCACCATCTCCCCAAAGAAAAGCAAGAGGCCCAGCGCCCTCAGGGTCTGCTGGAGGGCGGCATACACCTGCCCTTCATCACCCCAACTACTGGTCCTCAGGGCTGGATGCATTGTGACATGGGAACAGGGAATCTTCACCCTGGATTCTGGGTAATTCAAGATGGAGGATGGGAAGCATTTCTGGCTGAACAGCTACTCATTTTTTGAGGTATTTTAGGTGTTGGAGGTGATTTCCTCAAATTCCAGGAGCAGCCATTACTGTTTTAAATGCTGTTGCATTGTTTTGGAACTTTGGAGAAAGAAAAAGTCAAAACAACAGCAGTTTTAAAAGAGAGAGAAAAAGATAAAGGCAGCACATGGTCTGTGCAGGAGAGAGAGAGAGAAAAAGAAACCCACACTGCTAACTGACACAGCACTGAACCTGCACAGTTACTGCCTTTGCTGTTGAATTTGTCTTTCATTGGACATCGGAGTGTGTCTGGGAAAATTAAACAAACAGTGAAATTCACAACTGATCTTGGAGGAACCTGTTTGGGAGAGGTCACAGCACAGAGACAGATAAGTGAATGTTTTAAGCGTGGGCTTAAAATAAGTCTGCAGAAGTGAATAGAGTGGGATCTCCCTTGATGATATGTTTTATTGAGCTATGTCTCTTGATTAAACTTAAAATATCAGCCATAAGTGTTTTGTACAGGAATAAGACAGTGCTATTTTCTGGGTCTGTAGATTGAAAGAAGCAAAAATGGCCCTTTAGTAGAATGACATTCTCTTCTTGTCGGATGTGGGAGTTTAAGGAGAGTTTACAAGTTACTGAAGATTATATCTGCAATAAATGCCATTGGTTGCGAATCCTATCAGCTCGAATGGATTGGTTGGAGAGACAGTTAGAGGCAATGAGGAATTTACAAGAATAAAGGGATGTGATGGATGGCAGTTATAGGAAGGGGGAAAAGTCACAGATACAGTCACATAGATGGGTTAACTCCAGGAAAGTTAAGAGAGGTAGGCAGTTAGTGCAGGAGTCTTCTGTGGCTATCCCCATTTCAAACATGTATGCTGTTTTGGAAAATATTGCTTCCCTGGTGCCAGGATCAAGGATGTCACAGAGAGGGTGCAGAATGTTTTCAAGGGGGAGGAGGGGCCAGCAGGAGGTCATTGTCCACATTGGAACCAACGACATGGGAAAGGGAAAGGAATATTATTCTGAAGGGAGATTACAGAGAGTTAAGCAGGAATTTAATAAGGAGGTCCTTGAGAATAGTAATATCTGGATTACTCCCAGTGCTATGAGCTAGTGAGGGCAGGAATAGGAGGATAGAGCAGATGAATGCATGGCTGAGGAGCTGGTGTATGGGGGCAGGGAGGGGGGGCGGGTGGCGGGTGGCGGGGGAGATCCAGGGAGGTAGTGAGGAAAGAGATCAACCTGAGACTGGTACAGCTGACAACAAAGGTGAGTCAAACAGTCAGGGCAGGCAGGGACAAAGCAGTGAACAAGGTAGGACTGATTAATTAAACTGCACTTATTTCAATGCAAGGGGCCTAACAGGGAAGGCAGATGAACTCAGGGCATGGTTAGGAACATGGGACTGGGATATCATAGCAATTATGGAAACATGGCTCAGGGATAGGCAGGACTGGCAGCTTAATGTTCCAGGATACAAATGCTACAGGAAGGATAGAAAGGGAGCCACGAGAAGAGGGAGGGTGGCGTTTTTGATAAGGGATAGCATTACAGCTGTACTGAGGGAGGATATTCCCTAAAATACATTCAGGGAAGTTATTTGGGTGGAACTGAGAAGTAAGAAAGGGATGATGTTCTTACTGGAGTTGTACTATAGACCCCTAATAGTCAGAGGGAAATTGAGAAACAAACTTGTAAGGACATCTCAGTTATCTGTAAGATGTGGGCAGCACGGTGGCACAATGGTTAGCACTGCTGCCTCACAGCGCCAGAGACAGGGTTCAATTCCCGCCTCAGGCGACTGACTGTGTGGAGTTTGCACATTCTCCCCGTGTCTGTGTGGGTTTCCTCCGGGTGCTCCGGTTTCCTCCCACAGTCCAAAGATGTGCAGATCAGGTGAATTGGCCATGCTAAATTGCCCGTATTGTTAGGTAAGGGGTAAATGTAGGGGTATGGGTGGGTTGTGGGTCGGTGTGGACTTGTTGGGCCGAAGGGCCTGTTTCCACACTGTAATGTAATCTAATCTAATAATAGGGTGGTTATGGTGGGGGATTTTAACTTTCCCAACATAGACTTGCACTGCCATAGTGTTAAAGGTTTAGATGGAGAGGAATTTGTTACGTGTGTACAAGAAAATTTTCTGATTCAGTATGTGGATGTACCTACTAGAGAAGGTGCAAAACTTTACCTACTCTTAGGAAATAAGGCAGTGCAGGTGACTGAGGTATCAGTGGGGGAGCACTTTGGGGCAAGCGACCATAATTCTATTAGTTTTAAATTAGTGATGGAAAAGGATAGACCAGATCTAAAAGTTGAAGTTCTAAATTGGAGAAAGGCCAATTTTGACGGTATTAGGCAAGAACGTTCAAAAGCTGATTGGGGGCAGATGCTAGCAGGTAAATGGGAAGCCTTCGGAAATGAGATAGTGAGAATCCAGAGAAAATATATTCCTGCCAGGGTGAAAGGTAAGGCTGGTAGGTATAGAGAATGCTGGATGACTAAAGAAATTGAGGGTTTGATTAAGAAAAAGAAGGAAGTAGGAGTATACTTAAGAGATAAATCAGGAGGGCAAAAAGGGGAAATGAAATACCTTTGGCAAATAGAGTTAAGGAGAATCCAAAGGGTTTTTACAAATACATTAGGGACAAAAGGGTAACTAGGGAAAGAATAGGGCACCTCAAAGATCAGCAAGGCAGCCTTTGTATGGAGCCGCAGGAGATGGGGGGGATACTAAACGGGTTTTTTGCATCAGTATTTACTGTGGAAAAGGGCATGGAAGATATAGAATGTAGGGAAATAGATGGTGACATCTTGAAAAATGTCCATAATACAGAGGGGGAAGTGCTGGATGTCTTGAAACACATAAAAGTGGATCAGTCCCAGGACCTGATCAGGTGTACCTGGGAACCCTGTGGGAAGCTAGCGACGTGATCGTTGGGCCTCTTGCTGAGATATTTGTATCATCAATAGTCACAGGTGAGGTGCCAGAAGACTGGAGGTCGGCAAACATGGTGCCACTGTTTAAGAAGTGTGGTAAGAACAAGTCAGGGAACCATAGACTGGTGAGCCTGATGTCGGTGGTGGACAAGTTGTTGGAGGGAATCCTGAGGGACAGAATGTACATGTATTTGGAAAGGAAAGGACTGATTAAGGATAGTCAACATGGCTTTGTGCATGGGAAAACATGTCTCACAAACTTGATTGAGTTTTTTGAAGAAGTTACAAAGAGGATTGTTGAGGGCAGAGTGGTAGATGTGATCTATATGAGCCTCAGTAAGGTGTTCGGCAAGGTTCCCCATGGGAGACTGATTAGCAAGGTTAGATCTCATGGAATACAGGGAGAACTAGCCATTTGGATACAGAACTGGCTCAAAGGTAGATGACAGAGGATGGTGGTGGAGAACTCTTTTTCAGACTGGAGGCCTGTGGCCAGTGGAGTGTCACAAGGATCAGTGCTGG
>NC_057736.1:46376820-46383621 GCF_004010195.1 Chiloscyllium plagiosum | reverse complement strand
GAATTTTGTGGGAAGCTAGGGAAGAGATTATTGGGCACCTTCCTAAAATATTTGTATTATTGATCAGCACAAGTGAGATGCCCAAAGACAGGAGGTTGGTGGTCAGAAAAACCAGCAAATTATAGACCAGTGAGCTGGATATCAGCGGTGGGTAAATTGTGTAGGATCGAGCAAAACTCCTCATCATCTCAAATAATGCAGAAGATCGTGGACTTTTCCAAAATCTAAAATACTGGACAAAATCCTGAGTTGAGGCAGCAGCAAAACGCACAACAGAGTCAGAATGATTTCTATCTGGGATTATTGTACAGGGTGGTATTCCAATTTACACCTCCTCTCCAGGAGAACAATCACCCAAACCTAACACTCTGGACTGAAACTAACTTATACATCTTGGACTACCAAACACAGACCGTATGGGCCTCGAGAGATTTTTGAAACCCATTCTCAAAAATTCTAAACAATCGTAAAACCAATTGACTTTAGAAAGAAAAAGCAGGGACACAATGGATTACACAGATTTGAGGGAGATAATTGGGCACACAGTCTGTATCAGTGCCAGCCCTGATCTCACCTGAGGGAGAGACTTTCTCAACTACAAGCTTCTGCACAAACACCTTCCCCACAGGCTTCCACCCCCAACAAGCAGCTTCAGAACCAAGAATCACAGCGACCAAACACAGCAGCTGAATCAGGAAACCAAACCAAGAGCATTATCGCGACAAAAAACACCCGAAAGGGGGTAGCCAACCAAGTGCGATCTGAACAAGAGCTTCCAGACACGGGCCTGTTCTGGACCATGGGAACTGATGGCAAGAACCTCAGCAACTGGGCACATTATAAACCAGGTGTTCCTCAGCGGTGAGCTGAAACTCCCAAGACCCCAATATTCCAACCCAGCTACCATGGAGGGGAAGGCGGGTGGTGACCCAAGGGTAGGAAGTCAGATGAAAGTTTCTGTTATTCAAACTGTTGTTTTTAGGTTCTAAAAGTGTTTACTCTAGCTAACAGTTCATGTAGTAGTATTCCTGTCCTCTGTATAGTTTGTGGGCGGCACGATGGCACAGTGGTTAGCACTGCTGCCTCACAGCGCCAGAGACCCGGGTTCAATTCCCGACTCAGGCAACTGACTGTGTGGAGTTTGCACGTTCTCCCCGTGTCTGCGTGGGTTTCCTCCGGGTGCTCCGGTTTCCTCCCACAATCCAAAAAAAAATGTGCGGATCAGGTGAATTGGCCATGCTAAATTGCCCGTAGTGTTAGGTTAAAGGGGTAAATGTAGGGGTATGGGTGGGTTGCGCTTCGGCGGGTCGGTGTGGACTTGTTGGGCCGAAGGGCCTGTTTCCACACTGTAAGTAATCTAATCTAATCTGATTGTGTCAAATTCTCTGTTTATTGCATTTACCTACATTTCTTGTTTCACGTTGGCTTTGTATTGGAAATAAATACAGGGATTCCTTTGCCCTGAAACACCTATCTGCTGCCTTCTTCATTTCACATTCCCTAAATAAGTCCCGAGTTAAGGAGCAGGGATTGGGGGGGGTGATACGATCCAATTAAAAATCAGAAAATACCAATGCAAATCAGAACCCGATATTTGTTGGGGGAGATTCTGAGGGACAGGATATACAGGTATGTGGAAAGGTAAGGACTGATTAGGGGTAGTCAACATGGACTTGTGTGTGAGAAATCAGGTCTGACCAACTTGGTTGGGGTGTTTGAAGTAGTGACAAGGAAGATTGATGAAGGCAGAGTGGTGGACATTGTCTAAATGGAAGTCAGCAAGGTGCTTGACAAGATTCCGCATGGTAGACCGGTTAGTTCCGGTTTCCTCCCACAGTCCAAAGGTGTGCAGGTTAGGTGAAATGGCCGTGCTAAATTGCCTGTAGTGTTAGGTGCATTAGTCAGGGGTAAATGTAGGGAAATGGGTCTGGTTGGGTTTCTCTTCGGGGTGGTCGGTGTGCATTGGGCCGAAGGGCCTGTTTCCACATTGTAGGGAAGCTAATTTAATCTAATCTAATCTAATCTAATCACATGGAATCCAGGGAGAGCTAGCCATTTGGATACAAAATTAGCTTGAAGGTAGGAGACAAAAGGTAGTGGTGAAGGGTTGTTTTTCAGACTGGTGATCTGTGACCCATAATGATCAACAAGAATTGGTGCTGGGTCCATTGTTTTCTATCATTTATTTAAATGATTTTGATGTGAATATAGGAGGTACAGTTAGTAAGTTGGTGGTATAGTGGACAGCAAAGAAGATTAGATGGGCCAATGGGATGAGGAGTGGCAGATAGAGTATAATTTAGATAAATGTGAGGCGTTGTATTTTGGAAAGGCAAATCAGGGCAGGATTTATACACTTAATAGTAGGATCCTACAGAGTGTTGCCAAACAAAGAGATTTTTGGATGGAGGTTATAGCTCCCTGAAGGTGGAGTCACAGGTAGATATGGCAATGAGGGAGACATTTGGAATGCTCGCCTTTCTTGGTCAGTACATTGAGCATTGGAGTTCAGATATCATGTTGCTGCTGTACAGATATTGCTTCGGCTGCTTTTGGAATACTGCATTCAGTTCCAGTCTCTCTGCTATGGGAAAGATACTGTGAAACTTGAAAGGGTTCAGAAAGCATTTTCAATGATGTCGCTGGGGTTGGTGGGTTTGAGCTATAGGGAGAGGTTGAACAGGCTGGGGCTATATTCCCTTGAGCATCTGAGGCTGAGGGGTGACCGTATAGAGGTTTATGAAATCATGAGGTGCATAGACAGGGTGAATATCCAAGGTCATTTTTTTCCCAGAGTAGGGGAGTTCAAAACTAGAGGACATACATTTAAGGAGTGAGGAGGAACATTTAAAAGGACACTAAGGGGAAACATTTTCATGCAGCATGGTGGTGCATGCACGGATTGAGCTGCCAGAGGAAGTGGTGGAGGCTGGTACAGTTATAACATTTAAAAGATATCGAGATGGGTATATGCGTAGGATGGTTTTAGAGGGATATGGGCCAAATACTGGCAAATGGAACAAGATTCATTAAGGATATCTGGTTGGCATGGGACCAAAAGGTGTGTTGTACAACTCTCTGATGCAAAACCACCTCCCTCTGAAATTCCAGTTAACTCCCTCTTCTCATGGGCTGTGGGCCTACAGCCTTCCATTGAATATCAGGCAATGCAAACATCTTTCTCACAGGGTCATCTTTATATTCTCATTGCCAGGATTAGTCGAGATTTAACACTAAACCATTTCCTTCTGTCTATCTGTTTATCATCAAACAGGATTTACCAAAGCAAATTGTATACTAGTGAAGGTCCTGTACTGATCTCTGTCCATGATATAGAGAGTTCCTGACAAGAGGTTCCCATAATGGGAACAGAGAGAGAGTCGCACAATGGGGAGTCTCTTGTAATGAAAAGGGTTCTGTAATACCGAGGGTCCTGTAGTGGAGAGTCTCCCATAATGAAGAGAGTCTCCTAATGGAGAGGATCCTGTATTAGACAGTGTCCCGAAATGGAGAATGCCCGTAATGGAGAAGGTTCTGAAATATGGCCGATTCTGTCATGGAGAGAGTCCCGTAATAGGGAGTGTCTTGTAATGGAAAGTCGCCTATCATGGAGAGGGTTCCATAATAAAAAGTGTGCTGTAATGGAGCGCATTCATTACAAGAGGGCTGCAATACAAGAGAGTTGTTGAAGCTGTGAAAAGGTCTGGTCAGACTGTATTTGGAATATTGTGAGCAGTGTTGGGCCCCATATATAAGGAAGGATGTGCTGGCCTTGGAGGGAGTCCAGAGGAGGTTTACAAGAATGATGCTGGGGATGATGGGATTAAGAGCGAGACCAGCGTGAGGGACAGTGGTCAAACGCAGTGGAGCCAACACGGAGGAGACCAGGCCAATGTGGAGGAGAGTGGACCCAGTGTGGAGGGGAGGGAGCCCAGCGTGGAGGAGGGTGGGCCCAGTGTGGAGGAGAGTGAACCGAGAGTGAGCCCAGCGTGGAAGGGGAGGGAGCCCAGCGTGGAGGAGGGTGGGCCCAGTGTGGAGGAGAGTGAACCCAGTGTGGAGGAGAGTGAACCCAGTGTGGAGGAGAGTGAGCCCAGCGTGGAGGAGAGTGAGCCCAGCGTGGAAGAGAGTGGGCCCAGCGTGGGGGGAGAGTGGGCCCAGTGTGGAGGAGAGTGAACCCAGTGTGGAGGAGAGTGAGCCCAGCGTGGGGGGATAGTGGGCCCAGCGCGGAGTAGAGTGGGCCCAGCGTGGAGGAGAATGAGCCCAGCCTGGAGGAGACTGTGCACAGTGTGGGGGGGAGAGTGAGCCCAGCCTGGAAGAGAGTGGGCCCAGTCTGGAGGGGAATGAGCCTAGCATAGAGAGAGTGAGCCCAGCATGGAGTAGAGTGGGCCCAGTGTGAGGAAAGTGGGCCCAGCATGGCGGACAGTGAGCCCTGTGTGGATGAGAGAGGGCCTAGCGTGGATGAGAGCGGGCCCAGACTGGAGGAGAGTGGGCCCAGCGTGGAGGAGAGTGGTCCTAGCGTGGAGGAGAGCAGGCCTAGGGTGGAGGAGAGTGGTCCCAGCGTGGAGGAGACTGTACCCAGCATGCAGGAGAGTGGGCCCAGTGTGGAGGAGACTGTGCCCAGCATGGAGGATAGTAGGCCCAGAGTGGAGGAGAGTGGGCCCAGTGTGGAGGAGAGTGATCCCAGCGTGGAGGAGACTATGCCCAGCCTGGAGGAGACTGTGCCCAGCATGGAGGACAGTGGGCCCAGTGTGGAAGAGAGCGGGCCCAGTGTGGAAGAGAGCGAGCCCAGTGTGGAGGAGAGTGGGCCCAGCGTGGAGGAAACTATGGCCAGTGTGGAGGAGAGTGAGCCCAATGTGGAGGAGAGTGGGCCCAGTGTGGAGGAGAGTGGGCCCAATGTGGAGGAGAGTGGGCCCAATGTGAAGGAGAGTGGGCCCAGCCTGGAGGAGAGTGGGCCCAGTATGGAGGAGAGTGGGCCCAATGTGAAGGAGAGTGGGCCCAGCATGGAGGAGAGTGAGCCCAGTGTGGGATGGAGAGTAGGCCCAGTGTGGAGGAGAGTGAGCCCAGCGTGGAGGAGACTGTGCACAGTGTGGAGGAGAGTGAGCCCAGCGTGGAGGAGACTGTGCACAGTGTGGGGGGGAGAGTGGGCCCAGCCTGGAGGAGACTTTACGTGGAGAAGTGTGGGCCTAGCCTGGAGGAGAGTGGACCCACCATGGAGGGGAGTGGTCCCAGCGTGGAGGAGTGTGGGCCCAGCGTCGAGGAGAGTAGGCCCAGTGTGGAGGAGAGTGAGCCCAGTGTGGAGGAGATAGGGCCCAGTGTGGAGGAGATAGGGCCCAGCGTGGAGGAGAGTGGGCCCAGCATGGAGGAGAGTGGGCCCAGCCTGGAGGAGACTTTGCCCAGCGTGGAGGAGACTTTGCCCAGCGTGGAGGAGAGTGAACCCAATATGGAGGAGAGTGAGCCCAAGGTGGTTGATGGTGGGCACATACTTACATTTCCATGGTGAGTCCAGAATCAGCGGGTGTTATGTCAATGGAGACAACGTCAGCGAGGTAGGCCCAGCAGAGAAAGGTGGCGCCTGATGATTGGTGACTTCGATATTAATTGACTCGGCATAGACGGTGATGAAGTGGCTGTGAAACGGCTCAGAACCCAAACGTCGATTGACTTCTCTTTTAGCTATATTTTTTCGTTTGATCTTATTCTTAAATTAACAACATGGTATTGCATCGTGGAAATGAATGAAAGCCTTTCATGGTATGTTATTGTATCTTGCACTGTAAAATACACATGACAATAAATCAAAACAAATAAATCAAATCATGTGAAGGGCGGTTGAGGGACTATGTGTCTGTACTTGATGGAGTTCAGAAGGATGAGGGAGGATCTGATTGAGACGTACAGAATACTGAGAGGCCTGGATAGAATGGACATGGAGAAGATGTTTCCATTAATAGGGGAGACTAGGACCCAGGGGCACAGCCTCAGAGTGAAGGAATGACCCTTTTGAACTGAAATGAGGAGGAATTTCTTCAGCCAGAAGGTGGTGACTCCGTCTCTTTGCCACAGAGAGCTCTCATTGAACACTTAGAAGACAAAGATAATTTATTGATTTGGAACGGGATGAAGGGATACAGGGAGAAAGCAGGAGGATGGGGTTGAGGAATACATGAGCCATGATCAAATGACAGAGCAAACTCAGTGGGCCAAATGGTCTAATTCTGCTTCATGTCTTAAGATCTGATACTGTCATGATAGAGAGTGAGTGTAAGTGAGTGAGAATGACAGAGAGCCAGTGAGGGTAAGGGAAAGAAGGAGGTTAAAAGTGAGGGTGATTGACAGAGTGAGGCTGAGTAAGAATGAGGGTGAGTGGGTGAATGAGAGTGTGTGTTAGAGAGGGAGGTTGAGAAGAAGTGACAGAGTAAGAGTGTGCATGTGAATGAGCAAGTGAAGGTCAGTGAGTTTGTGGGTGAGAGAGAGACAAAGTGAAGGAAAGAGAGTCTGAGAGAGAGGGGGATGAGAGAGTGAGTCACTAAGGGAGAGAGGGGGTGATTGAGAGAGAGCCACATGGCTGCTAAAACGCAAGTAGGTTGCCAACTTGTCATCTGCGTGTGTGGCTACTAAGGATAGCTGGTCGTGTCGTTTCGTGGCTAGTTGGTGTTCATGGATGCGGATCGTTAGCTGTCTTCCTGTTTGTCCTATGTAGGGTTTTGTGCAGTCCTTGCATGGGATTTTGTACACTACATTTGTTTTGCTCATGCTGGGTATCGGATTTCTGGGTATCCAGAAAGAAGGACCAAATACCCA
>NC_057736.1:46364181-46376012 GCF_004010195.1 Chiloscyllium plagiosum | reverse complement strand
GCATTTATAGTGGTTTGAATCTGCCGCTTTCGGTTGTCAGTTCCAGCTGTCCGTTGCAGTGGTCGGTATATTGGCTAGTTACCAACTAGCCACGAAACGACACGACCAGCTATCCTTAGTAGCCAGACACGCAGATGACAAGCAACATGAATTCGACTGGGACAACATTACTATTATAGGACAAGCCAAACAGAGAACAGCCAGGGAATTCTTAGAGGCATGGCACTCATCCACAGATTCAATTAATAAGCACATCGACCTGGACCCAATATATCGGCTACTGCAGCGGACAGCTGGAACTGACAATCGGAAGCGGCAGATTCAAACCACTATAAATGCCGGAGGAAACATCACAGAAACGCTTCACAGGAGGCTCCCAAGCACTGAGGATGTCACCTAGACAGGGGACGAAACGTCTGCAACACAAATTCCCAGCTCGGCGAACAGAACCACAACAACGAGCACCCGAGCTACGAATCTTCTCACAAACTTAGAAAGAAAATGATCCGTACAGTGCAGTCTCCACTACCCACAGCCTGGAGGAACGAGGGGGTGTAAGGAGAGAAACCAATCCTGGAGACCAAGGAATAATTCCCCTCCATTTGAGACCCCTGCCCTCAGAATGAGGCAATTCCCACCAGTGAACCCCAACCCCACCACCTGCTATAATTGTGGCCGAACCGGCCATTTTCATTTGGCAATGCCAGGCATATATGGTTCTGACCTGGCAACAGGAAGACTGGGAAGAGAGGCCAGCAGCCGAGGGTAGACCCTGGCAGCAACAGCTCGAGCTCTGAGAGGGTCCAGCCCCTCGAACTGCCATGGCCTGTGTCAATGAGGTAGAGACCACAACCCCTTCCCTCTAAACTGCACCCCATCCCCTCGCTCAATGAGATTACATGTTGGTGCACACCTACACCGGTCTGGGTGTGTGACACTACATGGGACCACATTGGGAGACCCCTCGTAACAGCTCGAATCAACACGAAGCTCTTTGAGTTCCTTTGGGACACTGGAGACTCCCTGAGAACACTAACCAACCCCTGATGTGCTGACACAGACCAAAGGCACCGTCACCCTGAGCTGTTACACTGGCCGTCTACAGCAGGGAGGTGAGACATACCCAGTACCATTCAGGTTTGGAAATTTAACTTTCCAGCACCTGCTAATCACTCCCCATCAAACCAGATCAGGAGCTTACCACAGGGATTGACATCCACACAAATATAGTGAAAATGAGGGCTGCAGATGCTGGAGATTAGAGTTAAGAGTGTGGTAGCTGGAAAAGCACAGCAGCCAGGCAACATCCAAAGAGCAGGAAAATTGCCCAAAATATCAATTTTCCTGCCCCTCGGATGCTGCCTGGCCTGCCTCGCCTTTCCAGTATCCACACAAACATGCCCTTTCCATATGCAGAGTCAAAGAGTGTGGTGCTGGAAAGGCACAGCAGGTCAGGCAGCATCTGAGGAGCAGTGGAATTGGATCTTTGGGCATAAGCCCTTCATCAGAAATGTGGGGATGGGGCGAAGGGGGTTGAGAGAGAAAAACAGGAGGGTGGGGTTGGGGCTGGGGCAAAGGTAGCTGGGAAGGTGATAGGTAGATGCAGGTGGGGAGGGTGATGGTGATAGTTTGGAGGGGAGCTTGGAGCAAATAGGTCAGTAAGAAGATGGACAGGTTGGTCAGTTCAAGAGGGTGGTACCGTGTTGGAGGGTTGGATTGGGATAAGGTGGGTGGAAGGGTGATGAAGAAACTGGTGGAAACGACATTGTTGGAGGGTTCCAAGGTGGAAGATGAGGTGCTCTTCATCCAGGTGTCAGGTGGCTTAGATTTGGTGGTGGAGGAGGCCCGGGAATTGCATGTGGTCTCCTCTACATTGGGGAGACAGTACACCAACTCACAGAATGTTTCAGAGAACATCTGTGGGACATGTACAACCCCACTGCCCTGTGGCCGACCACTTCAACTTCCCCTCCCACTCTGCCAAGGACATGCAAGTTCTAGGTCCTCCTCCACCACCATACCCAACCGATGGAGGAGGCCCAGGATCTGCATGTCCTTGGCGGAGTGGTAGGGGGAGTTAAAGTGTTTAGCCACGGGGCAGTGGGGTTGCTTCGTGCATATCCCGGAGATGTTCTCTGAAGCATTCCACAAATAGGTGTCCTGCCTCCCCAATATAAAGGAGATCGCATAGGGAGCACGGATACAGTAAATAACACGTGTGGAAGTGCAGGTGAAACTCTGATGGATGTGGAAGGCTTCTTTGTGGCCTTGGATGGAGGTGAATCTATGATGGATGTAATTTATTTCATTTACTGCATCAGTTGCTCCAGATGCGGTCTCCTCTACACCTGGGAGACTGGACTCCTGCAGCAGTCTAGAATCAGAGAGAGGGTAGGGCCGATCAGGGAGAGTGGAGGGAACTTGTGCCTGGAGTCTGAAGAGGTAGGGGAGGCTCTAAATGAGAGTTTTGCCTCAGTATTCAGTAGAGAGAGGGACCTTGATAGTGAGAACACCATGGACCAGGTTAATGACCTTGAACAGATTGATATTAAGGAAGTGGATGTGCTGGAAATTCTGGGAAACATCAAGATAGATAAGTCCCCAGGGCCAGAGCAGATATATCTAAGGATACTACAGGAAGCAAGGAATGACATTGCTGTGCCTCTAGTGATGATCTTTGCACCCTTGCTCTCCCCAGGGTTTTTCCATTTACTACATAGTTCGCTCTTGAATTGGATCTTCCATGGGAGAACAAAGAAAATTGCAGCACAGGAAATACCCTTCGGCCCTCCAAGCCTGCACTGATCCAGATCCTCTATCTAAACCTGTCGCCTATTTTCTAAGGATCTGTATCCCTCTGCTCCCTGCCCACTCATGTATCTGTCTAGATACATCATAAATGGCACTATCGTGCCACCTCTACCATCTCATCTGGCAACGCGTTGCAGGCAACCACCATCCTCTGAGTAAAGAACTTTCCACGCATATCTCCACTAAACTCTTCCCCTCTCACTTTGAACTCATGACCCCAAGTAATTGAGTCCTCCACTCTTGGAAAAAGCTTCTTGCTATCTGCTCTGTCCATACCTCTCATGATTTTGTAGATCTCAATCAGGTTCCCCCCTCAACCTCTGTCTTTCTAATGAAAGTAATCCTAACCTACTCAACCTCTCTTCATAGCTAGCGCCCTCCATACCAGGCAACATCCTGTGCACCCTCTCCATAGCATCCACATCCTTTTGGCAATGTGGCGACCAGTACTGTGGGCGGCACGGTGGCACAGTGGTTAGCACTGCTGCCTCACAGCGCCAGAGACCCGGGTTCAATTCCCGACTCAGGCGACTGACTGTGTGGAGTTTGCACGTTCTCCCCGTGTCTGCGTGGGTTTCCTCCGGGTGCTCCGGTTTCCTCCCACAGTCCAAAAATGTGCAGGTTAGGTGAATTGGCCATGCTAAATTGCCCGTGGTGTTAGGTAAGGGGTAAATGTAGGGGTATGGGTGGGTTGCGCTTCAGCGGGTCGGTGTGGACTTGTTGGGCCGAAGGGCCTGTTTCCACACTGTAAGTAATCTAATCTAATCTAAAAAAAACTGTATGCAGTACTCCAAATGTGGCCAAACCAAAGTCCTATACGACTGTAACATGACCTGCCAACTCCTGTACTCAATACCTTGAATGATGAAGGAAAGCATGCCGTATGCCTTCTGACCTCTCTATCGATCTGCATTGCCAACTTCAGGGAACAATGGACCTAAACACCCAGATCTCTCTGTCTATCAATTTTCCCTAGGACATTTCCATTTACCATATAGTTCGCTCTTGAATTGGACCTTTCAAAATGCATCACCTTGCAATTGCCCAGATTGAACTTCATCTGCCATTTCTCTGCCCAACTCTCCAATCTATCTATAATCTGCTGCATTCTCTGATAGTCTACTTCACTCTCTACTGCTCCACCAATCTTAGTGTCATCTGCAAACTTGCTAATCAGACCACCTATACCTTCCTCCAGATCATTTATGTATATCACAAACAACAGAAATCCTAGCATGAATCCCTGTGGAACACCACTTTTGAGAAACTCCCTTCCACTACTACTCTCTGTCTCCTGTTGCCCAGCCAGTTCTCCATCCATCTAGCTAGAACACCCTGGACCCCATGCGACTTCACGTTCTCCATCAGCCTACCACAGCGAACCTTATCAAACACCTCCATGAAGTCCATGTATATGACATCTACAGCCCTTCCCTCATCAATCAACTGTGTTATCTCCTCAAAGAATTCTATTAAGTTGGTAAGACATGACCTTCCCTGCACAAAACCATGCTGCCTATCACCGATAAGCCAATTTTCTTCCAAAAGGGAATGGATTCTATCCCTCAGTATCTTCTCCAGCAGCTTCCCTATCACTGATGACAGGGTCACCAGTCTATGATTACCTGGATTATCCCTGCTATCCTTCGGGAAAACATTAGCAATTTTTCAGTCCTCTGAGACCTCACTTGTGTTCAAGGATACTGCAATGATATCTTTTAAGGCCCCAGCTATTTCCTCTCTTGCTTCCCTCAGTAACCTGGGATAGATCCCATCTGAACCTGGAGACTTGCCTACCTTAATGCCTTTTAGAATGCCCAAAACTTCCTCTCCCCTTATGCTGACTTGACCTAGAGTAATCAAAGATCTATCCCTCACCTCAACATGCATGATGTCCCTCTCCTCAGTGAATACCGATGCAAAGTACTCATTCAGAATCACACCCATTTTCTCTGACTCCACACATAATTTTACTCCTTTGTCCTTGAGTGGGCCAACCCTCTCTTGAGTTACCCCCTTGCTCCTTATATATTAGATCAGATTAGATTAGATTCCCTACAGTGTGGAAACAAACCCTTCGGCCCAACCAGTCCACACTGCCTCTCCGAAGAGAAACCCACCCAGACCCACTTCCTCTGACTAATGCACCTAACACTACAGGCAATTTAGCACGGCCAATTCACCTGACCGGCACATCTTTGGACTGTGGGAAACCCACCTGGAGGAAACCCAGGCAGACACAGGGAGAATGTGCAAACTCCACACAGGCAGTCACCTGACGCTGGAATCAAACCTGAGACCCCGGTGCTGCGAGGCAGTTGTGCTAACCACTGAGCCACTGTGCCACCCCACTGAGCCACTGTGCCACCCCACTGAGCCACTGTGCCACCCCACTGAGCCACTGTGCCGCTCCATATGAATAAACGACTTTGAGATTTTCCTTAGCTCTATTTGATAAAGATATTTCATGACCTTTCAGCTCTCTTAATTCCTTGTTTCAGATTGATCCTACATTCCCAATATTCTTTCAAAGCTTCGTCTGTCTTCAGTCACCTCGACCTTATGTACATTTCCTTTTTCCTCTTAGCTCATCTCACAATTTCACCTGTCATCCATGGTTCCCTAATCTTGCCATTTCTATACCTTATTTTCACAGGGACATGTCTGTGCTGCACTCTAATTCTAAAATTTATGGAAATGTGCTCACTATTCTCAAAGTAATCCCCACTGAAACGCAACTGCCTGGCCGGGCTCATTCCACAACACCAGGTCCAGCATGGCCCCTTCCTGAGTTGGACTATTTACCTACTGCTCTATAAATTGCTCCTGGATGTTCCTTACAAATTCTGCTCCATCCAGACCTAACACTAAGTGAATCCCAATCAATGTTGGGAAAATTAAAATCTCCTATCACCACCACCCTGTTGCTCCTACATCTTTCCATAATCTGTTTGCATATTTGTAACTCAGGGATAATTGGAGGGAGATGAATGTTGTCCCTCTGTTCAAGAAAGGCAATAGGGAAATTCCCTTGGAATTACAGTCCAGTCAGTCTTATGTCAGTGGTTAGCAAGGAACTGAAAGGATTCTGAGAGGTAGGATTTATGACTATTTGGAAAAAACATAATTAGTTTAAAGATAATCAGCATGGCTTTGTGAGGGGCAGGTCATGCCTCACAAGCCTTATTAAGTTCTTTGAGGATGTGACAAGACAAGTTGACAAAGGTCAAGTAGTGGATTTAGATTAGATTACATTAAAGTGTGGAAACAAGCCCTTCAGCCCAACAAGTCCACACATAGCCGCCGAAGCACAACCCACCCATACCCCTACATTTACCCCTTACCTTACACTACACTACAGGCAATTTAGCATGGCCAATTCACCTGACCTACACATTTTTGGACTGTGGGAGGAAACCGGAGCACCCGAAGGAAACCCACGCAGACACGGGGAGAACGTGCAAACTCCACACAGTCAATCGCCTGAGGCGGGAATTGAACCCGGGTCTCTGGCGCTGTGAGGCAGCAGTGCTAACCACTGTGCCACCGTGCCGCCCACGATGTGGATGTGGTGTATATAGATTTCAGTAAGGCATTTAACAAAGTTCCCCACAGTAGGCTCATTCAGAAAGTTCGAAGGTATGGGATACAAGGAAATTTGGCTCATTTTGATTCATTTTGAAAGGTCTAATTTGAATGCTGAATACAGAGTTAAACACAGGATTCTTGGCAGAGTGGAGGAACAGCAGGATCTTGGTGTCCACGTACATAGATCTCTCAAAGTTCAGAGGATGACAATAGTAGAAGCGCCAACTTTAAGGGCATTTAAATGGTCATTGGATAAACATATAGATGAAAATGGAATAGCGTAGGTTAGATGGGCTTCAGATTGGTTTCACAGGCCAGCGCAACATCGAGGGCCGAAGGGCCTGTGCTGTGCTTTAATGTTCTATGTTCTAAGTTGCCACCCAAGTTGATAGGAGAAAGTGAGGACTGCAGATGCTGGAGATCAGAGTTGAGAGTGTGGTGCTGGAAAAGCACAGCAAGTCAGGCAGCATCCGAAGAGCAGGAGAATCAATGTTTCGGGCGGAAGCCTTTCATCAGGAATAGGCTTGTGGGCCGGGATGCTGAGAGACAAATGTGAGGGGGGTGGGGTTGGGGGAAAAGTGATGGATGGGTCCCCTGTTGGGGGAGGAGAAATGTTACTTTAACTCCCCCTCCCACCCCGCCAAGGACATGCAGCTCCTGGGCCTCCTCCATCGCCAAACCCTTACCACACGCCGCCTGGAGGAAGAACACCTCATATTCCGCCTTGGGACCCTGCAACCACATGGGATCAATGTGGATTTCACCAGTTTCCTCATTTCCCCTCCTCCCACTTTAACAAGCATATTCCTGATATTATGCTGAAACGTCAATTCTCCTGCTCCTCGGATGCTGCCTGACCTGCTGTGCTTTTCCAGCCCCACACTCTCAACCCAAACTGATAGGGTCGTTAAGAAGGCGTATGGTGTGTCAGGGGATTGAGTTTAAGAGCAACGAAGTTTTGCTGCAGCTTTATAAAACCCTGGTTAGATAACACTTGGAATATTGTGTCCAGTTCTGGTCACCTCATTTATGGAAGGATGTAGATGCTTTAGAGAGGGTGCAGTGGGGATTTACCAGGATGCTGCCAGGATTGGAGGGCTTATCTTGTGAAGAGAGGTTGCGTGAGCTTGAGCCTTTCACACTGGAGAGAAGGAAGAGAGGTGATTTGATAGAGGTGTGCAAGGTAATGAGAGGCATTGATAGAGACATTTTCCCAGGGCAGAAATGGCTGTCATGAGAGGTCATAATTTTAAGGTGATTGGAGGAAGGTTTAGGGGAGATGTCAGAGGTCGGTTCTTTACACAGAGAGTGGTGGGTGCGTGGAATGCACTGACAGCAGTGGTGGTAGAGTCAGAGACATTAGAGACTTTTAAGTGACTGCTGGACAAGCACATGGATGGCAGTAAATTGAGGGGGATGTAGGTTCGGTTGATCTCAGATTAAGATAAATGCTCAGCACAACATGGTGGGCTGAATGGCCTGGAGTGTGCTGTACTGTCCTATGTTTTATGTTCTATGTGCCCAGATGGTGGAGAGTCAGCAAGTTTGCAGATGACACCAAAATTGGAGGGGCAGTGGACAGAGAAGAAGGTTACTCAGATGAGCCAATGGGCTGAGGAGTGGCAGATGGAGTTTAATTTAGATAAATGCGAGGTGCTGAATTTTGAGAAAGCAAATCTTAGCAGGACTTACACACTTAATGGTAAGGTCCTAGAGACTGTTGCTGAACAAAGAGACCTTGGAGTGCAGGTTCATAACTGCTTGAAAGTGGAGTCAAAGGTAGATAGGATAGTGAAGAAGGCGTTTGATATGCTTTCCTTTATTGGTCAGAGTATTGAGTACAGGAGTTGGGAGGTCATGTTGCAGCTGTACAGGACATTGATTAGGCCACTTTGGAATATTGTGTGCAATTCTGGTCTCCTTCCTATTGGAAGGATGTTGTGAAACTTGAAAGTGTTCAGAAAGGATTTACAAGGATGTTGCCAGGGTTGGAGGATTTGAGCTATAAAGAGACACTGAACAGGCTGGGGCTGTTTTCCCTGGAGCGTTGGAGGCTGAGATGTGACCTTATAGAGGTTTATAAAATCATGAGGGGCATGGATAGGATAAATAGTCAAAGTCTTTTCCCTGAGGTCAGGGAGTCCAGAACTAGAGGGCATAGGTTTAGGGTGAGAGAGGAAAGGTATAAAAGAGACCGAAGAGGCAACTTTTTCACGCAGAGAGTGGTGCGTGCGTGGAATAAGCTGCCAGAGGAAGTGGTGGAGACTGGTACAATTGCAACATTTAAGAGGCATTTGGATGGGTATATGATTAGGAAGGGTTTGGAGGGATATGGGCTGGCAGGTGGGACAAGATTGTGTTGGGATATGTGGTCAGTGTGGACGAGTTTGAATGAAGGGTCTGTTTCTGTGCTGTACATCTCTATGACTCTATGACTAACATCTCCTAATTCTGCAAGCAGACCAGGCAGACGTCCCACCAGATGTAGCTGCCAGCACTTAGTGCATGTTTTAACCCATCTCCTGTCTCCCAGATCAGAAGCCCCTCAAACCTTTGTGAACTAGAGATAAAAAATGTGACGCCATAGTAATGGAATTTTAATATATGTATGAGCTGAGTGTAAAGGGGCTCTTGTAAGAACTGTATTTCAGAATTCTATTGCTGCCTCAAACTTGTGCTGTGTTTGCTGAATAAGAGGAGCTATTTTTATCACTCACCGTGCCCAGTCGTTATTTGAACACAATCCCACAATACCAACCACATAGGAAGCGAAAGGGATGAGGTTCTGAAGAGAGAACATAGGAAACTAGGCAGCAGGGTAAAAAAAGTATTTCCTCAGGGGTATTCATATCAGGATTACTCCTGGTGCCAGGTGCCAGCAAGAGTAGGAATAGGAGGATAGAGCAGATGAATGTGCAGCTGAGGAGTTGGTACAGAAGAGGAGGATTCACATTTTTGGATCATTGGAATCTCTTCTGGGGTAGAAGTGATAGTGAGAAAAGAGGTAAATGTGAAGCTGGTACAGTTGAGAGGAAGAGCAAGTCAAATTGTCATAACAGGCAGAAGCAGGACATGTTTTTGGTTAGGGATGACATAATGGATGGACTTAGGGATATCCTTGGGAATAGGTCCAGTGAAGTTATTTGATAGGAACTGAGAAATAAGAAAGGGATGATAGTCTTACTGAGATTGGGGCCCTCCCAAAAGTCAGAGGGAAATTGGGAAGCAAATTTCAAAGGAAGTCACAGATATCTGTAAGAATGATAGGGTGGTAATGGTAGGGGATTTTAACTTTCAAAAAATAGCCTGGGACTGCCACAGTGTTAAGGGCTTGGACAGGGAGGAATTTAAGTGTGTACAAAAAATTGTTTGTGTTCAGTCTGCGGATATGCTTACTGGCAAAGGTGCAACCTTGACCTTCTGGAAAATAAGGCAGGGCAGGTGATTGAAGTGTCGGGGGGAGCACATTGGGCCAGTGATCATAATTCTATTAGTTATAAAGTAGTTTTGGAGAAGGATAGACCTGATCTAAAAGGTAATGTTCTAAATTGGAATAAGGTCAATTTTTACAGTATTAAGAAAGAACTTTTGAAAGTTTATTAAGAAATGCTATTCATACGTAAGGGATGGTTGGAAAGTGAGAGGCCTTCAAAGATGAGATAGCAAGAGTTCAGAGATAATGTGTTCCTGTTAGTGTGAAGGGCAAGGCTGGTCGGTGTAGGGAATGCTGGGTGACTGGAGAAATTGAAGGTTTGGTCAAGAAAATGAAGGAGGCATATGTCAGGTGTAGACAGCAGGGATTGAGTGAATCCCTCAATGAGTATAAGGGTAGTAGGAGTATACTCCAGAGGTAAAACAGAAGGGCAATAAGAGGAGATGAGATAGCTTTGGCAAATAGGGTTAAGGAGAATCCAAAGAAATTCTACAAATACATTAAGGGCAAAATAGTAACTGGGAGAGAATAGGACCCCTTAAAGATCAACATGGCCGTCAATGTGTGGAACTGCAGGAGATGGATGAGATATCAAATTAGTATCATGTGTCAGTATTTACTGTGGAGAAGAGTTTGTAAACTAAAGAACATGGTGAAATAAATACTGATATCTTGAAAGATTTCGATATTCCAGAGGCGAAGATGCTGGACATCTTAAAACCATAAAGGTGGATAAATCCCAAAGAACTGATCAGGTGCCTCTCTGAATTTTGTGGGAAGCTAGGGAAGAGATTATTGGGCACCTTCCTAAAATATTTGGTTTGCCAAGAGTGAGGTGCCAGAGGTCTGGAGGGTGGTTAACATGTTGCCATTATTTAAGAAAGGTAGTCAGAAAAACCAGCGAATTTTAGACCAATGAGCTGGATATCAGTGGTGGGTAAATTGTGTAGGATTGAGCAGAAATCCTCATTATCTCAAATAATGCAGAAGATCCTGGACTTTTCCAAAACCTAAAATACTGGACAAAATCCTGAGTTGAGGCAGCAGCAAAACGCACAACAGAGTCAGAATGATTTCTATCTGGGATTATTGTACAGGGTGGTATTCCAATTTACACCTCCTCTCCAGGAGAACAATCACCCAAACCTAACCCTCTGGACTGAAACTAACTTATACATCTTGGACTACCAACCACAGACCGTATGGGCCTAGAGAGATTTTTGAAACCCATTCTCAAAAATTCTAAACAATCGTAAAACCAATTGTCTTTATAAAAAAACAGCAGGAACACAATGGATTACACAGATTTGAGGGAGATAATTGGGCACACAGTCTGTATCAGTGCCAGCCCTGATCTCACCTGAGGGAGAAACTTTCTCAACTACAAGCTTCTGCACAAACACCTTCCCCACAGGCTTCCACCCCCAACAAGCAGCTTCAGAACCAAGAATCACAGCGACCAAACACAGCAGCTGAATCAGGAAACCAAACCAAGAGCATTATCGCGACAAAAAACACCCGAAAGGGGGTATCCAACCAAGTGCGATCTGAACAAGAGCTTCCAGACACGGGCCTGTTCTGGACCATGGGAACTGATGGCAAGAACCTCAGCAACTGGGCACATTATAAACCAGGTGTTCCTCAGCGGTGAGCTGAAACTCCCAAGACCCCAATATTCCAACCCAGCTACCATGGAGGGGAAGGCGGGTGGTGACCCAAGGGTAGGAAGTCAGATGAAAGTTTCTGTTATTCAAACTGTTGTTTTTAGGTTCTAAAAGTGTTTACTCTAGCTAACAGTTCATGTAGTAGTATTCCTGTCCTCTGTATAGTTTGTGGGCGGCACGATGGCACAGTGGTTAGCACTGCTGCCTCACAGCGCCAGAGACCCGGGTTCAATTCCCGACTCAGGCAACTGACTGTGTGGAGTTTGCACGTTCTCCCCGTGTCTGCGTGGGTTTCCTCCGGGTGCTCCGGTTTCCTCCCACAATCCAAAAAAAAA
>NC_057736.1:46348192-46361066 GCF_004010195.1 Chiloscyllium plagiosum | reverse complement strand
CACTTCTCAGCCCATTGGCCCAGCTGGTCCAGATCCTGTTGTAATCTGAGGTAACCCTCTTCAGTGTCCACTACACCTCCAATTTTGGTGTCATCTGCAAATTTACTAACTGTACCCCTTATGCTCGCATCCAAATCATTTATGTAAATGATGAAAAGTAGAGGACCCAGCGCTGATCCTTATGGCACTCTACTGGTCACAGGCCTCCAATCTGAAAAACAACCCTCCACCACCACTCTCTGTCATCTACCTTTGAGCCAGTTCTGTATCCAAATGGCTAGTTCTCCCTGTATTCCATGAGATCTAACCTTGCTAATCAGTCTCCCATGGGAAACCTTGACGAACGCCTTAGTCATCTACCACTCTGCCCTCATTAATCCTCTTTGTTACTTCTTCAAGAAACTCAATCAAGTTTGTGAGACATGATTTCCCATGCACAAAGCCATATTGACTATCCCGAATTAGTCCTTGCTTTTCCAAATATATGTACATCCTGTCCCTCAGGATTCCCTCCAACAACTTACTGGTCTTGGAATGGGTCCAGAGGAGGTTTACAAGAATGATTCTGGGGATGAAGGGATTGAGAGTGAGCCCAACCTAGAGGCAAATGAGCCCAGCATGAGGAGAGTGGCAAAGGTGGGTACTGCAGATGCTGGAGATTAGAGTCAAGATTAGTGTGGTGCTGGAAAAACACAGCAGGTCAGGCAGCATCTGAGGAGCAGGAAAATCGACGTTTTAGGCACAAGCCCTTCAGGGAAAAGCTCATTCCTGTTGAAGGGCTTTTGCCCGAAATGCTGATTTTCCTGCTCCTCGGAAGCTGCCTGAACTGCTGTGCTTTTCCAGCACCACTCTAATCTTGATGGAGGAGAGTGGGCCCAGCATGGAGGAGAGCGGGCCCTGCGTGGAGGAGATCGAGCCCAGCGTGGAGGGGTGTGAGTTCAGCACAAGGGCGAGCAGGCCCAGTGTGGTGGACAGTGGACTCTTACTTACTTTCCAGGGCGTGCCTGGGCACCGGTATCAGCGTTGGTACATCATTGGGGACAACATCAGCATGGTAGGCACAAAGGGGAAAGATGGTGCCTGACCATTGGTGACTTCAACATTCATTGGCTCTGCATAGACGGTGGTGAAGTGATTCTGAACCAGCTCAGAAAGTGAACATAGATTGACTTCTGTTTTAGCTGTATTTTTTCATTTTTCTCATATTCTTAAACTATCAAAATGGCACTGTGTCGTGGTGATGAATGAAAGGTTTTCACTGTATTTTATTGTATTGTTCACTGTAAAATACACATGACAATAAATCAAATCATGTGAAGAGCGGTTGAGGGACTCTGGGTCTGAACTCCATGGAGTTTAGAACAATGAGGGAGAATCTGATGGAGACTGGCAGAATACTGAGAGGCCTGCATAGAGTGGACATGGAGAAGATGTTTCCATTAATTGGAGAGACTAGGACCCCAAGGCACTAAGTCTCTGTGGACTTAAAACTGACCCTTTTAGAACTGAGCTGAGGAGGAATTTCTTCAGTCAGAAGGTGGTGACTCTGTGAAACTCATTGTCACAGACAGCTGTCATTAAATGCTTTTAAGACAGATGGATAGTTTCTTGATTGGTAAAGGGATCAAGGGTTCCAGGGAGAAGGCCAGAGAATGGGGTTGAGAAATATGTAAGTCATGATTGAATGGCGGGGCGAACTCAATGGGCCAAATGGCCCAATTCTTCTCTTATATCTTAAGGTCTTACAATCTTATGAAATGGAGTGAGTGTGAGTGAGTGAGGGTGAGAGTCAGAGCAAGGGTGAGAGAAAGTGAGAGTGAGTGACAGAGTGTGGTGAGTAAAAGTGTGAATGTGAATGAGAAAGTGCAGGTCAGTGAGTTTGTCGGTGTGTGTGAGAGAGAGAGAGAGACAAAGTGAAGGAAAGAGAGTCTGAGAGAGAGGAGTGAGAGAGGGAGTGAGTAAGAAAGAGAGAGGGTGATTGAGAGAGAGATGTAGCAGCCTCATGGATGCTAATACACAAGTAGGTTGCCAACTTGGTCAAACAGCAAGGGATGCTGGGACACATTGGCCAAATGAAATTGTGTAAATTGCAAACACAGAAACTAAACACTGCACAAATACAGCCCTGTCCACCACTCAACTGGCTGACATCGCGGAGGGGTTAATGGTCCTTAATACAATATCTGACCTGAACTCCTATGTTTATGGGACTTATCAGCAAGGGACTATTACAATGGGTTAGATGAGGAGGAACAGATCATGGTACATTCAGCTCTATCTGACCCACAGAGAACCAACTGTGGCATCCGGAATAAATGATGTCAACAATCATAGCCACCATCAGATATGTCAGGACAGGTGGGTATCCTTCAGGGGATTTGCGCAAATATTGTCAAAAAAAGGGCCAACAACTAACTTCCATTGCTGGGTGCCTGTATCTCCAATTTTCCTGAGTACTCGGGGACATGGACTCCTCCTGACTCACTCCTCACAGCTTAGTGGCACATTCTACTGACAGCGGAGCCCAGGTATGGGAAGGATTTGTTCTGACTGAGGTCCACCAGACCGAAGCTTGGGCCCTGTGATAATTACTCTGGCCTAGGAAAAGGAAGTTAAGGAACACGACAAAGGAAAGAAAACGGTTTGTACAGTGCAGTCCCCACTACCCACAGCTACCTCCCCCACAGCCTGGAGGAATGAGGGAGAGTAGGGATAGAAACCAATCCTGGAGACCAAGGAATAATTCCCCTCCATTTGAGACCACTGCCCTCAGAATGAGGCAATTCCCACCAGTGAACCCCAACCCCACCACCTGCTATAATTGTGGCCGAACCGGCCATTTTCATTTGGCAATGCCAGGCATATAAGGTTCCGACCTGGCAACAGGAAGATTGGGAAGAGAGGCCAGCAGCCGAGGGTAGACCCTGGCAGCAACAGTTCGAGCTCTGAGAGGGTCTGGCCCCTCGAACCGCCATGGCCTGTGTCAATGAGGTAGAGACCACAACCCCTTCCCTCTAACCTGCACCCCATCCCCTCGCTCAATGAGACTACATGTTGGTGCACACCTACACCGGTCTGGGTGTGTGACACTACACGGGACCACATCGGGAGACCCCTCGTAACAGCTCAAATCAACACGAAGCTCTTTGAGTTTCTTTGGGACACTGGGGACTCCCTGAGAACATTAACCAGCCCCTGATGTGCGGACACAGAACAAAGGCACCGTCACCCTGAGCTGTTACACTGGCCGTCTACAGCAGGGAGGTGAGACATACCCAGTACCATTCAGGTTTGGAAATTTAACCTTCCAGCACCTGCTAATCACTCCCCATCAAACCAGATCAGGAGCTTACCACAGGGATTGACATCTACACAAACATACCCTTTCCATATACACTCACACTGAAAGAGGCTGTACTATAGTCAAGGAGTATCCGTGCTGTACATCTGTGTGACTCTATGACTGTTCATATGTAAGTAAAGGGTGACTTGATGATGGGATATGGGCTTCTGTGGTGTTTCAGAGAGACCCTATAGAGAGTGCCCCAAAATAGGGAGTGTCCCATTGTAGAGAAAGTCCCATAACAGATAGTGTCCCATAATGGCAAGAGATAGAGGGTTTTGGAAAGGAGAGGATCTTGTAATTGACAGTGTCCTATAATGGAGAATCTCCCATATTGGAGTGTAGCCCATACTGAAGTATAAGGCCCTGCAGTTCTCAGGGACCCCAGTGAGGACGTGCTTTATGAGACATTGGTTCATCAGATAATGAAAGCAGTGACAATTAGGACTGGTTCAGTGATATCAGAGGATGTATGAACTGTTGCTGTGGAATGTTTCAGCCTGATTAAAATGGTGGGAGCAGCATGCTGCACTGTCGCTGAGCTGTTTGTGATCCAGCATCACCTCCCACCTCCAATATCTCACCCTCACCTCATCCCTGAAATACTAACCTTTCCTACCATCTGTTCTTCCGATTCACCCATTCACTGATGCAAGGCACCTCAGCACCTTGATTGCCTGGCCCAGCCCCTTGACTGACCCCAGCACCCTGCGACTGGGCTAAAGACAGCTTCCCTTTGACTGTCAGGCAGGACCATTTCGCTGTAGGTTTCTTGTGTAAATTGCTGCTACACCCTCCAGGTGTGGCCTTAATGCAACGTGGGGCTATACACTAACATGTCCAATCCTTGACAGTTCATTGAATGCATACCTGACAAGCTGCCTAGCTTTATGTCTGCATTGAAAGACAGGGAAAGGCCAGACAGAGGTACTGTCAGCATCCAAGAAACCATAGCAAAATACCTAAAATGCAGCCAGCTCCCTTGCATGAGATGGGAGTGCCAGCACCACCTTCATTTCCACGTGTAACAGAGCCTGCGAAAGCTGCATCAGACTTTTAGCCGCCTACAGTCTAACCTTGAGAGTGGAAGAGAGACATCCTTGTCTACAAGGGACCACCAATGAAAGGTTTCTATGGACCAAAGAATTGCACAAAAGAAGAAATGTTTAATGATAAGTCCATTCTGACAATGTTCTGAATTCCTTTATTATGGAAATTTATTTTTCTTGTGAAACCTGTAAGTGGGATAACCAGTGGCTTGCATTCAGTTGGTATGCACACTGTTACACTTCCTCACATTGACTGTACAGGCTGGTAATGCCTTACGATACCTGAGCTGACACACTGGCACTCTGTGTTTTGGGGGTGGGCTTTCTCTTATGTGAATGTTCGAACCATATCTTGTTTTTAAATGTCTCAGCAGTGTAAAGATTTTGTTGATGACTTGTTTCAAATCCTCCTGCTAAATGCCTTTCCAAAGAATACAAGCTGAGGTGTAACAGTAAGGTGAAGGGTAAAATTTGGTGTAGCTTTGAGAGCTGAAATGTTGAATTAAGAACATGACATCAAAAACAGACCAACTGAGAACCTCGGCAGTAGCAGTCCGAGGGATCTCCAAGAGAAAACTGGTCACATGAAGTTTAACTGCTAGGGCTCCTTTGCCTTCCTTTTTCCACCATATCATCATGAATGTCAAGTTGTTCTTGAATAATTGAAAAAGTGAATTGAAGGCTGCACACCTCTGGCCAAGCAGGTAACTTCCTGTGCTTTTGATAATATGAGAACTTCTACAACAGAAAAATATGTAAACAGTCATCGATGTCACAGATAAAATAAACTTGAGGTTACTTCTGAATGTAATGTTGCATATAAACCAGTGCTAACATGTATGGAGATATACAGTGCTGGATTCAGAGGTTTTAGCTGGGTCAAGCTGATGGTATGTTACATACCAAAGGGTTTGGGAAACTAATACTTGCCAGCTGGCGAGTAGTTCTTTGCACAGTGAAGCACAGATTTGGGAACTACTATCTTGTGTGCTAGACTCTTCATTATTTTTGCTAGGCTTTCCACCCAATGCTTATAATTCTTTGTTGAGAGGAAAATATTGCAAACACAGACAATATTGTGATGAACATCTGCAATATAAAGCTGGACGCTTAATTGCAACCTTACCGGCGAGGTGACCATTATCCAAGGACTACGGCTTTTGGCTTGTATTTCTGGGATTGTAGGGACATAGTTCAAACAGGAGCATTTCAAATTTTAATGTTTTATATTTATTGTATGGAACTAATCTTCCAGAGCTTTAGATTAGGTTCCCTACAGTGTGGAAACAGGCCCTTTGGCCCAACAAGTCCTCACTGACCCTCCGAAGAGTAACCCACCCAGACCCCTTCCCCTCTGACTAATGTACCTAACACTATGGGCAATTTAGCATGGCCAATTGGCCTGACCTGCACGTCTTTGGACTGTGGGAGGAAACTGGAGCACCCAGAGGAAACCCACACAGACACGGGGAGAATGTGCAAGCTCCGCACAGACAGTCGCCCAGGGCTGGAATCGAACCTTGGTCTCTGGTGCTGTGAGGCAGCAGTGCTAACCACTGAGCCACTGTGCATTGGCTTCTTCTAATGCATCCTATTATGAAGATTGCAGAGGAAAGAGGGTGGGAGCTGTCAATAATGGGCTTTTCAATAGTGGAAGACAAAATGCCAGCAATACTGAAATAAGAACAAAACCAACTCAGCTCATGTAGGATCCGTGGAGAGAAACAGAATTAATGTTTCAGGTTGGCGACATTTCATATTTTTAGCTCTGGCTATTCTTTCATGGGTTAGAATAGAGATCTTTAATTGTGATTTCCCCGTAGTAAAGGCTTTGATTAGGAAGAGATAGGGAATGAAATATACGAAGCAGTGTGTTCCAGGAGGAAATTATTGGATAAAAGCAACAGAAATCTAATCTAGGATTACCTGTTTCAAAATCATCTGCTGAAAACTTATGACTTGACAGTTTTATTTTAGTGTTTGTTGCAAAACTCTTTATTTTTCAAAATTGGCAGATGCAAACCATTGTCTGCAGCCCTCCCTTCACCTCTACCCAGCTTGTGGATTCTTCTTATTCAATGTTTTTCATACTTAGCCCTCAATTATCCCAATTTAAAAATAATTTTAATTTTTACTCCCCATCACTAGCACAACTCTGACTATTAAAGTCACTTTCTTGATGGATTATGTCTTAGTGCCTTACTGTGTAAACAATGTGTTGTGCTGTGTTGTTCTGGGACACAATTCGGTTTACATGCCTGATATTTGTTCATCAGTATATTTTCATCATGCATTTCCTCACGTTTGTTACCTCAGGTGTAACAATCACTTCAACAGAAGAACTGACCCATCAATAAACACACAATTTCACATTTGAAATTTCAGTGAACTGTGTCTTTTCATGGGTTGTGGGCCTACAGCCTTCCATTGAATGTCAGGCAATGTAAACATTTTTGTCATAGGAACATGGTTAAATTCTCATTGCGCAGATTAGTCAAGTTTTCTCCATGTGCCTTTTCCTTTATCCTATCTGTTAATATTCAGACGAAGTTTACCAAGTCCCGTACTGAACACTGTCCCGTTACAGAGAGTGAAGTGAGGTCACCCAGCTGGAACCCCGCAGAATATGAGTTCCTTGATTGGTGCTGCTGATCTGGTCCAATCAGGGAGCCCTGGGTGACAGAGATAAACAGGAGTGTCAGATATCCCTGTTACTCTGAGAGCTGGCTCTGAGAGAGGCAGTACTAAAGTCAAGGGAAAATAAAGGGTGACTTGGTGATAGAATATCAGCCTCTGTGGAGTGAGTTACTTCAGTAGTGGTCTCTTTAGTAGAAATTTGCCACATATAACAATCTTGATACTGTTCTTTCATCCAAAAGTCAAAAGTCAAATGTTTTGTCCATGGCATCTTAATAGCTTGTTTCATCTGATATTTAAAAATATTAATCAAATGTTTGTAATGTAGTGTGCCTGAGTGTCTGTTTTCATGTTATTTTTAAACATTGGGCAGTAAGATTTTACCAGAGCTCCACAATCAGGTATAATGATAATTAATAAAACAGTCCCACTGAGAGAAAATGAATAGTGACAGGGAAAAGGTAGCAGAGCATCAAATGGGAATGACTTACCTGAGCTGGAATTATATGAATATGTCAAGTAGAAGGGAAGTGTCAATGAAATTAAATAATTAAGAGCATTCCTTTGAAGAAATATGAGCCCTTGTGTTTGAGTTGTCTTTTGAGAGACCTGAATTAGATGATTTGGTCACCATCTGGAACATTGCGACCAAGTGGTGAGGGTTGCAATTCTTAGAAAGATCACCTGAAAGTCAAAAATATATGGTGCGATTTCAGGATGCCAGAGTAAGTGTGTTGGTGTGATTGTTACACCTGAAGTAACTAGCATGAGGAAATACGTGGTGAAAATACTCTGATGAACAGGTCTCAGACATGTGAACCCAGTTGTGTCCTGGAACAGCACAACACATCATTTATACAAGAAGGCACTGAGACATAACCCATACAGAAACTGACTTTGAAACAATCAAAGTTGTGCTGGTGATGGGGAGTAAAAATTAAAGTTAAACTATTTTTGGTTTGGGACAATTGAAGGCTAAGGATGGAAAACACTGAAAAAGAAAAATCCACAAGGCAGATACAGGTGAAGGGAGGGCCGGAGAATCTTCCCAGGCTGTGCATAAACTGGTGCTGTGATTGTAAAATTGCAGAAGCAAAGCAATAACAGTAAGACCAAGGGAGGAGATAGCGACCTCATTTGGAAGCCTGCTTTCTGTTTCCAACTGACTGAGACAACTATGAGAGGAATTTCCATCTCTGACATCACAGCGCTGAGAGGTAATGTTTCCACGGCCTGCTCCTCATTGGGCCACCCAATTGCCTCGTATCTCCAAACTACAGATCAATGCTAGATTGGACCCGTAACATTGGGTTAAAATGGTGGAGCTGAACCAAGGAGTAGAAGAAGATATTGAAAACCTATGAAGTGTGCCTGGTATCACATGTCAATCACATGCCTTGTTCGAAGATGTTGTTGTTATATTTATTAGATGCTCAAAGTTTGATATTAACAGTTTCCTCACATCAGCCCGAGTGAAGAACAAAGACAGTTGCCATCAAAAGCTACCACCAGAGACTGAGATATCTGGGACAAGGGGTTGGGACCTACAGCTGTAACTCCATTCTACACAACAACTTCAGGATCAGTGAAACATTCTTATCTGTCGCAAGTTATATACTTACTTTCTTTACCCAATTAACTGATGTATCACTATCTAACTGTGCTCCTTAACAAATCCAGTAAGCCATTAGAAAACTGCTACACGTTGTCTCCTGCCCATATTAGATAACTGTAATCATGAAACCCCTGCAATCCTCACTGTCATCCACACAGCTTGCAAGAAGCCTGTAACAATTGGACGGTTGTAGATCCTGAGGCTCCTCAGTCACAACCCTCTAAGTCCCCATTCTGCTTCACCTGCAGCCACATCCTCCTGCCCCTCGTCATAAACCATATTTGAATGATCTGGTCTGATGGCTGTGCCTGTGACCTGGAGCAACGTTTCCAGGTAACTTTCCCCTTCTCCAATGCAGCTCAGACTTTGACTCTGATCCAAAGTTCCTCAAGCTGCAAACACCTACTACACAGGAGTTTTTATATAGTTTTCTTTTATTGAAAGAGAATTTTTTATAAAATTACAAAAAAATTACATTACAATATCGACAAAACAATGAGAGAAAAAGAATTATACGTATATAACAGCAAAAGAGGTTTAAAAAAAGGCCACTACAACACAATCAAAACACAGCTATACGCTAGTGCAAAAAAGGCAGATCAATAAATAATTAATAAATAAATAAATAAATAAAACAGCTCAGCCCAATAAAACATTAGCTCCCAACCTCCGAAAGCCCGAAGTGTTACACATGAATTTATTCAAAATTCTTCCTTCAAGGACATCAAGTACACTAGATCAGACAGTCATGGCTACACAAGAGCCTGAGTTAAAATGGCAGATAAATCTACGTCCAAATAGTCCAGAAAAGGCTGCCATATCCTATAAAAATTTTCAGTTTTCTGGTGTATCATTTTGGTAACAAGTCCTGAGGAATATGTTCCATGATATGCCTATGTCAAACCGACAGACCCAGGGATGGGGTGGGGGGATGTGGGAGGTTTCAGAGATCCACCCCATTAGCATATTTTTCCTTGCACAGAAACCAAGAATATTAAAAAAATTTGTTCCCATGAGCATCCAGAGGGGATAATTTGGGTAGGCCCAGGAGGAGAGAGATAGGGTCCATCTTAACATGGACCCCCAAGACCTTGTCTATAACTCCTGCCACAGCACACCAGTACATATGGAGCCTGTGGCAAGACCATAAACAATGAGTGAGAGTGCTAATGCTTATTTTACACTTCGGACCTAATGAAGACACTCCTGTCTTAAATTTTGAGGGACGGTCTGGGACCAGATGGGCACTACGCAAAATTTTTAGCTGCATGGCATGGGTCCTATTACTGATTGAAATCTTCCTTGCATTCTTGTACATGCCATCCCCATGTCTCCAGAGAGATCTCAACCCCTAATTCTCTCTTCCAGATCCCATAAAGCAACTCAATGTCTTCTGAAAGATCACCCCCTAACATATGATAAAGAGTGCTAATTGAGAGAGTACGTTTAGCACAAAGCACTTTCTTCTCCACGACAGACTTGCAGGGGTCAGTCCCGCTTTGAACAAAATCCCTAACCTGAGAAATGTGAAAAAGGTTAGTTAAACCATATTTACAGGTCGTTTGGTCAGAGGACATCATTATTTCATCTCCAAATAAATCGCCCAAACAGAAGATTCCCCGAGCTGCCCGGACCTTAAATCTGGGCTCCATTATCCCAGGCTGAACACCTAGCATAACAGCTATAGGGGTAAGAAAGGACATTTTGGATGTATTAGCCTCCTTCTGCTGCATTGCCCTCCATGCCTTAACAGTATTAATAATTATTGGATTGCAGCAAAATTCCGTGACGGTCTTCAATTTAGCTAAAATACAGCAAGCTAATGAGGGGGACATTTTGCCTGGGAGGCGTTAATATACAGCCATATTGATGTCGGTCTTTACAAGCCCTGTCACTAACAAAAGATAGAAGGGAACTTAATTGGTATCTTTTAATATCGGGGAGTTCCACTCTCCCCCACCCCTGAGGCAACTGCAATTTAGCCAGCTTGACAAGAGGTCGCCTGTAGAGTCAAAAACAGGAGCTAAACCATTAAGTCTCTGGAATGTTTGCCGAGGGAAAATTAAGGGGAGCATTTGTATAGGGCATAATAAAAGGGGGGGAACATTAATTTTGATAAGAGCTACCCGGCCGAGTCAGGATATTAGAAGGGCCTCCCATCACTGAAGATCTTGCTTAACCCTGTCGAGCAAACGATCAAAGACAGGAATAACAAAGATGCCTCAAGAAAGGCAGCCTTCCTGTGACCAATTAAAGAGGAACTGTGATTCACCCTCCAACTCAATATTTGCCTAAGACCCCCCCATAGACGTAATGTCCGATTTTGAGAAATTAATCTTATAATCCGAAAAAGAGCCAAATGAATTGGTGCATTGTATCAGATGGGACAACTGGGTTGGACAGGAAAACAAGAACATCATTGGCATATCATGAGATCTTAAATGATTTAGATCCTACCTTCGGAACGGCTATATTAGGATCCCTACTGAACACCTCAGCCAGCAGCCCAATCACCAATGTGAAGAGTAATAGTGAGAGGGGACAAGCTTGCCGACTGCCCCTACAGATATTAAAATTATTAGACCTCACACCGTTGGGGAGAACTGCCGCCAGAGGATCAGCACAAGGGGCCCTCCCCCATCTAATAAAAACCACCCCCAAACCAAATCACTCAAGGGTACAGAAACGGAATGGCCACTTGACCTGATTCAATGCCTTTTCTGCATCGAAGGAGATCACTAATCCCTGAACCGATTGCCGCTGACAAGCTTGAACCCTATTGAGCAACCTCCTGACATTATTAGAAGATCTATGGCCTATTGTGAAGCCAGCCTGGTCACCCTTAACAATAAAGAGCAGCACAGCTTCCAATCTTAACGCAAGGACCTTAGATAAAGTTTTAAACTCAGAGTTCAAAAGTGAGATGGGCCTGTAGAAGGCTTCCCTTTCTTGAGGATGAGAGAAATATTAGCCTCCCTCAGGGATGGCAGGAGACGATCGTGACTACATGAGTAATTATACATATCTAACATTGGTCCTGACAGTATACTCATCAATTCTTTGTAAAACTCGCTAGGGAGACTGTCAGGGCCAGGCGCCTTCCCACTCTGCATCTGTTTCACAGCCTCCCGTACCTCTTGTATTAGGGGGGGCACATTAAGGACAGACGCCTGTTCAGAAGTAACACTTGGAGTAGCCAGGCTCTTAAAGAAAGATCCATCTCAGCCCATCCATTCTCTCAATGTTCAGATTGATATAGTTTCAAGTAGAATTCCCAAAAATGCTGCATTGATCTTTTTAGAATCCCAAGGGACCATGCCACACCCATCCCTGATTGAGGGGGTGGATTGCAGAGGGGGTGGGGCATGCTTTCTCCTGGCATGATATGCTAGATACCTGCCCAGCTTGTCACCATGTTCAAACAGTCCTTGCTTTGTGAAGGAAAGTTCCTTCCTTGCTGTCCGTGTAAGAGCGGAATTCAAGGTGGACTGAAGAGCTGGAACCCACTGCAGCTTAACCACTGACGGCTTGTCAAAATACACCTTTACAGCGGTCTTTAACTGCACCTCGAGCAGGCGTTGTTGCTCCCCTTTCTGTCGTTTCTGGCTGGCAGAGTAAGAAATGATCAACCCTCTGCTATAAGCCTAAGTCTTCTCCCAAAGGATAGATGGTATCTGAATTGGTGGATAAGAATATCTTATATTCATTGAGAAACTATTCAATGAACTTATTGTCCCGTAACCTCGGTCTCTAAAAATACTGCAGCATGATCCAAATATTTCCAATTATACAGGATGTTAAGAAGGAAGATGTGTTGGGCATTTTGAACAACTTGAGGATAGACAAGTCCCCCGGGCCTGACAGGATTTATCCTAGGATTATGTGGGAAGCAAGAGAGGAAATTGCAGAACCGTTGGCAATGATCTTTTCGTCTTCACTGTCAATGGGGGTGGTACCAGGGGACTGGAGAGTGGCGAATGTTGTGCCCCTGTTCAAAAAAGGGAATAGGGATAACCTCGGGAATTACAGGCCAGTTAGTCTTACTTCGGTGGTAGGCAAAGTAATGGAAAGGGTACTGAGGAATAGGATTTATGAGTATCTGGAAAGACACTGCTTGATTAGGGACAGCCAGCACAGATTTGTGAAGGGTAGGTCTTGCCTTACAAGTCATATTGAATTCTTTGAGGAGGTGACCAAGCATGTGGATGAAGGTAGAGCAGTGGATGTAGT
>NC_057736.1:46329686-46347723 GCF_004010195.1 Chiloscyllium plagiosum | reverse complement strand
TGCAGAGGAGATTTACCAGGATGTTGCCTGGAATGGAGAATAGGTCGTATGAGGATAGGTTGAGAGTGCTATGCCTTTTCTCACTGGAACGGCGAAGGATGAGGGGTGACTTGATAGAGGTTTATAAGATGATCAGGGGAATAGATAGAGTAGACAGTCAGAGACTTTTCCCCCGGGTACAACAGAGTGTTACAAGGGGACATAAATTTAAGGTGATGGTTGGAAGGTATAGGGGGGATGTCAGGGGTAGGTTCTTTACCCAGAGAGTGGTGGGGGCATGGAATGCGCTGCCTGTGGGAGTGGTAGAGCCACAATCATTGGCGACCTTTAAGCGGCAATTGGACAGTTACATGGATAGGTTCTTAAGCTAGGACAAATATTCGGCACAACATCGTGGGCCGAAGGGCCTGTTCTGTGCTGTATTGTTCTATGTTCTATGTTACTGAATCCAAGGATAGTGCAGAGATTAAGAAGAGATGAATCCTGATATGACACTTGTGTGGATTAGAGAAAATCGTAAAGTCCCTGCAGGGGGGTGAAGGCACCATTAGGCAATTAAAGTCTCCCCCTATAATAATCTGCCATGGTGCGAGAGGCATCCATTTGGAGAATGTGTCTCTCAAAAACTTAAGGGGGTGTGCTAGGGGACAATAAACATTCAAGATCCCATACTCTTTTCCATGTATTGAGGCTTTGAGAATAATAAACCACCCATACGCATCTTTAATCTGCTCTGGCAACTTAAATGGAAGATTATTCCTAATGATTATGACCACTCCCCTGCTCCTAGTATTGAAGGAAGGGAAGTACCTTCCTGTTGGAATTTCTAATATCCTTTATCATTGAGGTGAGTCTCCTGTAAAAAGGCAATGTGAACCCTCTCCTTTCTAAGACCGGAAAACACCTTTTTCCATTTAATTGGCAAATGGATCCCTCTGACATTCCAGGTACACTATTTGAGTTCACAATTAGCCATGGCTTTCTATAGCATTATTTAATCTCCAAAAAGTCGACTTACCAACTGCTAAGCATAAACAAAAAAGAATCACAAAACCTAAAAGATACATAAGCTAAAACTACTACATCTAACATCCTAATAACTACATATAACAAAGAAATACTAAACCATATACAGCACACTTAACAAGGGGCTGTATCCCCTGACCACAAGGCACTTATATATCCCAACAACACCTTTATATCTCCTTCCAGCTTGAGCCACATCCCAGACTCAGGCCAAAAACAAGGAGAAAAGTAAATAAAACATCTTAACAAGGAAGTTAAAAGTAGACACTCTACCCATCTCCAAACATGCATTATCACTCATTAATATCAGAAAGAGTAAAGGGTTCAGCAACATCTTCTTAAGAGAAAAGGCACAAAGGAGAAGGAAAAAAGAAACCTATTGTCCACATACTTTAAGTCAAGTTTGAAGTGTCCAAAAAATGTTTCACTTTTTTCAAGGAGTCAAAAAAAAACACACAGACCCATCATACGTAAAATGAAGCACCGCTGGGTACCTTAGGGAATACTGGATACCAAGGCATCCAGTATTTGCTCTTAACTTCATCAAAGATCTACCTTTTCTGAATCACAACTGCAGCGAAGTCTTGTAAAACTTAGCCTTGGAGCCTTGGAGCCTGTGGGTTGTGTCCCTTGACCCTTGACTCTGGAGGCTTCCATAACTTTGAGTTTGTCCCTGTAGCTGTGGAGTCGCACTAGGACCACGCAAGGGCACTGGTCTAAGCTAGGCTTGTGCATCACATCTTGATGGGCCCTTTCCACTTTCACCCAGTCCAACACGGTCTCCAGGTCCAGAAATTGCAGTAGCCAGCTTTCAAAGAAGCGTACTGGCTGGTCGCTCTCTGCTCTCTCTGGTAGCCCCACCACATGAACGTTCTTCCTCCTACCTCTGTTTTCCAGGTGGTTGACATACTCCTGTAAGGTAAGTACCCGCCTCTCCAGCACTCACATCCATTCTATTGTAGAATCGATCTCAATTCTTGAAGCCGTGGCCCTCCTTTCAACCTCCTCCATTTGGTGCCCTAGGCCTTCCAGCTGCTCCTCATGCTTTTGGAGCATGGCAGTGACTGGGTCGAGTCTGGCACAGAATGTATCTTCAAATGACGACTCAATCATTGCTTGGAGTTTCACAAACTCCGTAGCCAGGGCCTGGTGAGTGAGCGACTCCGGTGGGCTGGCAGAGAGAGCTACAGCTTCAGCCACCGAAGTGCCTGACTGCTCCGGTGAACGTCCTGTGTGTTCGGACTTGCTGGGGCCTTTATCTTCCATCATGTTTCTTTAGGCAAGCAAACCTTATAATCGAATTTGTGTAAGTTCTATAGGTTCAGAAGCTTTTTAAAAACTGAATTTTCATAGGAGTAATTTAATTGGGGAGGTGAGAGTGCCACTTTGCCTGAACTGGAAAGCAGACCTCAGCAAAGCAGACCTCAGCAAAGCAGACCTCTCAGATGGCCGCCATCTTGGACCCCCCCAGTACACAGGTATTTGCTCTGGATCATCTTGCTGTTCAGCAACTCCCACATGCTGCAGTAACAACACATCACCAGTCCTGTCATCACCATTTTTGACTGAATTAATAAATAATTGTTTAGATCATCTCTATTGTCATTAGTTAATTTATTAAAAATCACCAGTAACGATGTTATACTCAACATGTTGTTGTTTTAAAGAAGAGAGAAGCAAAACACTGGCGATCTTGATAACAAACGGAAGACCTGACCTTTACTTTAAAGTCCACAAGTATTCATTAACCCTATTGACCAATCAGCTGTTTTCCCTGCACTGGTGTCACATCCCGCATTGTGACATCTCTCCCCCTCTAGTTCCACTGCAGGTTGGCCTCTTCATTCACGCTTTTTTTTTAATAGATATTTTTATTAGAAATTTAACATTTTTACAAGTTTACAAAAATAAACAAAACCACGCTTTTTATTGTCTCCCGCTCACCTCTCGCTCCAAAGAGCTTACTTCTTTTTGTAACCTTCCGTTAAAACACTTCTCACTCCCTTTTCACCCTATTCCCACTTTGAGCCAAGTTCCCAGTTTCACACACTCGGCCTTTGTCTCAGGCAGACTCTCCGTTCCCATTGGCCGTGCTCCCTCCTCACGTTAGCAGACACCTTCGCTATTAGCTCCCCAGCTGACATGCAGCTCACTTCGCTCAAATCAGCAGGTCTGAAAGGAGCCACAAATATCTTTGGCAGAGAGGATTCAGGAAAATCCCAAGGAGTTTAAGTAAGATGGTAGCTAGGGAAAGAATATGTCCACTCAAGGAATTAATGCATCGAACCAGGAAGAAGTGGATGAGACCCTTGATGAATTCTTTACACTGGCTTAGTCATAGAACACAGAGAGTAATGGTGAAAGGGTATTTTTCAGGTTGGAGATCAGCAACCAGTAGTGTTCCACAGGATCCCTGTTGTTGGTAATATATATAAATGATATTGAGGAGAATGTAGGTGGCCAGATTAGTAAGTGTGCTGACGTCACAAAGATTGGGGGAGCTGGGCTGAGGATACTGAGGACGATTGCCAGAGGATGTAGACAGGCTGGAGATTTGGCAGTGAAATGGCCCTGGAGTTTAAACAGAAGAAATGCAAGGTGATGCATTTTGGGACATCTAATGCAGGAGGGACGTATATAATAAATGGCAGAACACTTAATAGCATCAATAATTTCAGGGATCTAGGCTTACAGGTCACAGCTCCCTAAAAGTGGCAACACAAATGGATTAGTTGGTCAAGAAGGCATTTGACATGCTTGTCTTCATCAGTCAAGGCATAGAGTATAAACATTGGCGAGATGTGTTGTAGTATCAAACTTTAGTTTGGCCATGTTTGGAATATTGTGTACAATTCTGGTCACAACACACCCAGAAGGATGTGGAGGCTTTGGAGGTTTATGAGGATGTTGCCTGGCTTGGAGGACATTAGCTATCAGAAGAGATTGGAAAAACCTGATTTGTTTCACTTGATAGAAGTTTATAAAATTATGAAAAGCATGAGTAGAAAGAATAGTAAGAAGCTTTTTCCTAGGGTCGAAAATGTCAATTAATTGGGAACATAGGTTTAAGGTAAAAAGGGATAACTTTAAAGGAGATTTAAGAGGCAGGTTTATTACACAGAGGCTTGTAAATACCTGGAATGTGTTGCCAGAGGAGGTGGTGGAGGTCGATATAATAGCTCTCCGAACTCAATATCGAGTTCAATCATTTTCGGGCCTGAACTCTCCCAGGTCCTCGTCCCTATCCCGCACACCAGGCTTGTTATCATAGTCTGCCATTACATACAACCTAACGTTAGCTGGTAAAGTCTTCATTAACAGCTAATCACTCGGAGAGCCAGATTGTTATCGACCCCTTTGTGTGTACAACTGTTCTAGTCTGTCTTTGGGCTCTCTCCCCACCTATCATTTATTCGTTTACCCCTCCCCCACCCTATCTTCTGCATATAAACCAACATTTTCCAAGCTACCATCAGTTCTCAAGAAGGGTCACTGGATCCGGAACATTAACTCTGATTTCTCTTCACAGATGCTGCCAGACCTGCTGAGCTTTTCCAGCAATTTCTGTTCTTGTCTCTGATTTGCAGCATTCGCAGTTCCTTTGGTTTTCACATGGGTATAATAGGAATTAGATTAGATTAGATTACAGTACGGAAACAGGCCCTTCGGCCCGACAAGTCCACACCGACCCGCCGAAGCGAAACCCACCCATACCCCTACATTTACCCCTTACCGAACACTACGGGCAATTTAGCTTCGCCAATTCACCTGACCCTGCACATCTTTGGACTGTGGGAGGAAACCGGAGCACCCGGAGGAAACCCACGCAGACACGGGGAGAATGTGCAAACTCCACACAGTCAGTCGCCTGAGGCGGGAATTGAACCCGGGTCTCTGGCGTTGTGAGGCCGCAGTGCTAACCACTGTGCCACCGTGCCGCCCACAAATGTTTAAGAGGCATTTTGAGAGATATATGAAGAGGCAGGGAATAGTGGGACACAGGTGCTACAGAGGCAGAAGGTTCTCATTTAGAAAGGTATCATATATTGGCACAGTCTTGGTGGGCCGAAGGGCCTGATCCTGTGCTGTCCTTTCATTTCATACTTTGTCAAAGCTCTCCTAAAATATGTATGGACCACATCTGCTGCCTTCCCTTCATCAAACTTCCCTATTACTTATCCAAAAATTCAATTTGTTTGTGCTGGTTTGTACCTTAGCTGAAACTTTCTAAGTGCACATTACTCGTGTTCCCCATAAATCCATACCACTCTCCAGCCAGTCTTCAGTAACTATGAATGTTACTCCTTTCAGGCTAATGTGCCGACTCGAGCATTTCCCATACAGGAGGCTGTTTGCCTCGAGAGAATGTTCAGTTCTGTAATCTCACTCGTTTGGGGATCTCGCTGTTGTCTGCACACACTGTGTAAAACTCGTCTCTGTGGTTCAAACATGGCTTCCCCAGAGATCGACCAATGATGAATCTGTCACCAAAATACCTTCCAGGTGGTAGCTGGGTTACAATAATTCTTTGAAAAAGACGTTCAAAATTGTCAGGTTCTTTTAAGCTATTGGCAAAATTCCACACAGATCTTGCATTCCATCAATGTAATTATTTACCTACAATCTCTCAGCGTTGAAAAGGGTGGGGTTGGAAAAGCACAGCAGGTAAGGTAGCACCCGAGGAGCAGGAGAGTTGACGTTTTGGGCATAAGCCCTTCATCAGGAGGGGCTGATGAAGAGCTTATGCCCAAAATGTCAATTCTCTTGCTTCTCGGATGCTACCTTACCTGCTGTGCTTTTCCAACCCCACCCTTTTCAACTCTGATTCTCCAGCATCTGCAGGCCTCACTTTCTCCTAGTTGTTGCAATCTCTCAGAGTCTCATTTGTCTAGTTAGATATGTTGTCCAAAAATATTGGTATGTTTTCAAGAAATGTAAGTTTTTGGATACCATTGATCTCAAAGTAAGCAGCATGATGATGGGCGGCACGGTGGCACAGTTGTTAGCACTGCTGCCTCACAGCACCGGAGACCCGGGTTCAATTCCCGCCTCAGGCGACTGACTGTGTGGAGTTTGCACAGTGGACTTGTTGGGCCGAAGGGCCTGTTTCCACACTGTAATGTAATCTAATCTAATCATGGAAGGAAAAACAGGTGACAGTAGATTATTATCTCATTTGCATGTGTTGCGAAGATGACGTGTGAAACATTGTACTGTTGTGAATTGGGTCAAGAGTGTAGTGCTGGAAAAGCACAGCAGGTCTGGCAGCATCTGAGGAGCAGGAGAGTCGATGTTTCAGGCATAAGCCCTTCATCAAGAGTGTTTCTGATGAAGGCCCTATGCCTGAAACGTCGATTCTCCTCCTTCTTGGATGCTGCCTGACCTGCTGTCCTTTTCCAGCACCACACTCTCGACTCTAATCGCCAGCATCTGCAGTCCATACTTTCTCCTATTGTTAACTGGGGAAAACATTGTGTGGTCCCCATAAAAGACAATGTTTTCTCGGTACTTCAAATTAAAATGAATGCCTGTAAGCTGCTTTAATGTTTGTAGGAACAGAGAGAGCCCAAACTGGAATATTTTGGATCAAAAGGCTAAGCATCAGTTTTTATCAAGTACAACAGTCTTTTTAAATTTAGATCATCAATTTAAACCAGTCCCTTAGCTACCAAAAACCTATTACATTTAAATCTGATGGTTTTGACAACCTAGGACCAATTGGATTGTAAAAATATTTATACATCATCAAGTGTATAAAAGATGAGGGTGTTTGGAAAATTGGGAAAGAGCCAACTGTTATCTGCTAGGAAATAATAGCTCTCAGTTTTTAGAGAAAGCATCATCTATCTACATGGCACCGTGGTGCATCATCTAAAGTACTAACAGAAGAATCTGCAGAGAAAACATTCCTGACAGGAAGATCAGAGGAGGAGACACAGAAAGTTCTGGAAAGCGTATAACCCTGGCTGTAGTGTTGAGAGACTGTATCTATTGTGTTGTTGTATAAGTGGGACTTGTATTTATTAGAACAGCATACCATTAGAATCTTGTATTATTTGGGAATAGTTAGTAGTTAGAGGAGAATTGTTCTGTCTGTTAATAGCTTAGTTAATTTGTTCACTGTTAGATAAATAAATTGTTACTTGTGGGTTGTAAGTAGGCATTAAGAATTTATTTAATTTTACCACTTGAAGTTGCTAACAAAATTACACCTCTCCTCACACTCCCATTAGTAGATTATAGGGCAAGGCACTCCTCTTTGGTGATGTGTTTGTAGTTCTCAGAGGGAGGGTCAACCTTCACTTTACACCGCATGAGTGAAAAATGTCCATATTACAGGGGAGGAGGTGCTGGATGTCTTAAAATGAATAGAAGTAGATAAATCCCCAGGACCTAATCAGGTGTACCCGAGAACTCTGTGGGAAGCTAGAGACGTGATTGTTGGACCGCTTGCTGAGATATTTGGATCATTGATAGTCATAGGTAAGCTGCCGGAAGACTGGAGGTTAGCTAACGTGTTGCCACTGTTTAAGAAAGGTGGGAAGGGAACTATAGACCGGTGAGCCTGACATGGAGGGAATCCTGAGGGATAGGTTTTACATGCATTTGGTAAACCAAGGACTGATTAGGGATAGTCAGCATGGCTCTGTGCGTGGGAAATCATGTCTCATGAACTTGATTGAGTTTTTTGAAGAAGTAACGAAGAGGATTGATGAAGGCAGAGCAGTGGCTGTGATCTATCTGGACTTCAGTAAGGCATTCGACAAGGTTTCTCATGGTTAGATCTCATGGAGTACAGGGAGAATTAGCCATTTGGATATAGAACTGGCTTGAAGGTAGATGTCAGTGGTGGTGGAGGGTTGCTTTTCAGACTGGAGGCCTGTGACACAAGGATCGGTGCTGGGTTCACTGCTTTTTGTCATTTATATAAATGATTTGGATGTGAACATAAGAGGTATAGTTAGTAACTTTGCAGATGACATTAAAATTGGAGGTTTAGTGGACAGCGAAAAAGTACAACAGGATCTTGATCAGATAGGCCAATGGGCTGAGGAGCGTCAGATGGTGTTTAGTTTAGATAAATGTGAGGTGCTGCATTTTGGAAAGGCAAATCCGAGCAGGACTTATACACTTAATGGTAAGGTCCTGGGGAACTTTGCAGAACAAGGAGACCTTGCAGTACAGGTTCCTTGAAAGTGGAGTCACAGGTACATAGAATAGTGAAGGCGGTGTTTTGTATGCTTTCCTTCATTGGACAGAGCATTGAGTAGAGGAGGTCATGTTGCAGCTGTACAGGACACTGGTTAGGCCGTCTTTGGTCTATTGTGTGGAAATCTGGTCCCCCTTCCTATCGGAAGGATGTTGTGAAACTCGAAAGGGTTCAGAAAAGATTTACAAGGATGTTGCCAGGGTTGGAGGATTTCAGCTACAGGGAGAGGGTGAATAAGCTGGGGCTGTTTTCCTTGGAGTGTTGGAGGTTGAGGAGTGACTTTGTAGAGGTTTATAAAATTATAAGGGGCATGGATAGGGTAAATAGACAAAGTCTTTTCCCTGGGGTCGGGGAGTCCAGAACTAGAGGGCATAGGTTTAGGGTGAGAGGGGCAAGATATAAAAATGACCTAAGGGGCCGGGGCAACTTTTTCACACAGAGGGTGGTGCGTGTATGGAATGAGCTGTCAGAGGAAGTGGTGGAGGCTGGTACAATTGCAACATTTAAGAGGCATTTGGATGGGTACATGAATAGGAAGGGTTTGAAGGCAGTTGAGAGTGTGGTGTTGGAAAAGCACAGGAGGTCAGGCGGCATCCGAGGAACAGGAGAATCGACGTTTCCGACAAGAGCCCTTCATCAGCAATGAGGCTTCATTCCTGATGAAGTGCTTGTGCCTGAAACATCGATTCTCCTGCTCCCCGGACGCCGCCTGACCTGCTGTGCTTTTCCAACACCACATTCTCGACTTTGATCTCCAACATCTGCAGTCCTCACTTTCTTCAGAGTTTAGAGGGATATGGGCCACATGGTTAGGACATCTGGTCAGTATGTCCATTTCCGTGCTGTACATCTCAGTGACTCGATGACTCTAAAGGCCTTGAGTACACCTCACATTCCTTACCATCTCCCTGTTAAAAATGTAACCAATCTTAACTTCTAAATGTCTACATGTCCCCTGTGCAGTACTAGCAGCTAAGTCTTGCCGGGTTTCATTGTCAATAATGTACAGCAGTGGACAGTCCTCCATGGGAAATTCATACTGGACAGTGCACCATACTGGAGAGTGTCATATGCTGGACAGTCTTCCAGATTGCACAGTACTTCATACTGGACAGTGTCTCAGTCTGGAGAGTATCCCATACTGTTCACATTCCTGTACTGGAAATTGTCCCATAATGGGAGATTGTCTGCACTGGACGTTGCCCTGCCCTGCAGAGTGTCAAATACTGGATAGTATCACAGGAAATTTACTATCACTGGATAGTAAACCCTGGAGAGTGTCATACACTGGACAGTGCTCCATACTGGAGAGAGTCCCATACTGGACAGTGTCCTGAACTGGAGAGTGTCTTTTATTGGACTGTGTCTCATACCAGAATGTGTCCTTCTCTGGGGAGAATCCCATTCTGGAGAGTGTCCTGTTGGTTAAGAGCTCCAATCAAGCATGCTGGGAATTTTGGTCAAGCTAGTTCAAATTCTGACCACAGTTTAAACTGGAGCCAGGACATGGTGTGGCCTGTTCTGTCGGCTGTGACCTTTCTTGTGTTGAACAAATAAGGGAGGCTTTATCATGGTCCGCTAGACATACAGCATCCCTACAGCATTGAAACAGGCCCTTCGGCCCAACAAGTCCACATAGACCCTCCAAAGAGTATCCCACCCAACCAATTCCCCATTACTCTACATTTACAGCTGACTAATGCACCTAACCTACACATCCCTTAACACTACGGGCAATTGAGCATGGCCAATCCACCCTAACCTGCACATCTTTAAATTGTGGGAGGAAACTGGAGCAGAGGTAGCAGAGGCGGGCATGATATCTAGACAGATACATGAATGGGCAGGGAGTAGAGGGATACAGACCCTTAGAAAATAGGCAACAGGTTTAGAGAAAGCATCTGGATTGGCACAGGTTTGGAGGGCCGAAGGGCCTGTTCCTGTGCTATAATTTTCTTTGTTCTTAGTTCTCTGTTCAGACAGTGTACCTGAGTGGACAGTGTCACATAGTTGAGATTTTCCTGACTGAGGAGGGTCCGGTACTGGAGAAGCTCCCACAGTAAACAGTGCAGAATCCAGGAGAGTGTCCCATTGTAGAGATTGTCCAGCAATCAAGAGTGTCACATAGTGCATGTGTCCCATATTACAGAGTCTCTCACATTGGACTACGGTCCGTACGTCTGTACTGGAGAGTGTCCCATCCTGGAGGATATCCCATTTTGGAGAGTGTCCCTGACTAAGCGGTATCCATTACTATAAAGTATCAAAGTTAAAAATCACACAACACCAAGCTATAGTCCAACAGGTTTAATTGGAAGCACATTAGCTTTCGGAGCGATGCTCCTTCATCTATCATCTGAACCAGGAGAAAGTGAGGTCTGCAGATGCTGGAGATCAGAGCTGAAAATGTGTTGCTGGAAAAGCGCAGCAGGTCAGGCAGCATCCAAGGAGCAGGAGAATCGACGTTTCGGGCATAAGCCCTTCTTCAGGATTCCTGAAGAAGGGCTTATGCCCAAAACGTCGATTCTCCTGTTCCCCGGATGCTGCCTGACCTGCTGCGCTTTTCCAGCAACACATTTTCAGCTATCACCTGAACCAGTCCATCTATCACCCCAGTCCAACACCGGCATCTCCAAATCATACAAAGTATCCGTTACTGGAGAAATTCCCATGCTGGATTGTCCTGTACTGGTAGGTGTATCGTACTGGAGAGTGTAACAGACTGGACAGCACCCCTTACTGAAGAAGGGGTGCTGTCCTGTATTGGAGAATGTCCAACACTGGAGAATGCCCGTTATTGGATATTGTCCATTGCTGTAAAATGTCACACACTGGAAAGTCTCCCATACTCGTGATATCATTTACTGGACACTGTCCTGCACTGGACATTGTCCCATATTGCTCAAAACGTTGATTTTCCTGCTTCTCGGATGCTGCCTGACCTGCTGTGCTTTTCCAGCACCACTCTAATTGAAGGCTATGGGCCAAGTGTGGGAAAGTGGGACTGGTGAAGATTTACAGCAGACTTTGTTGTTGCAGACCTGATGGGCTGAAGGGCCTCTTCTATACTGCACAATTCTATGGAACTAAGGGGAAGGAAGGGAGAAACCAACAACCTGATGTGAGGAAAAGGGAAGTAATAAACAGGGAGACTGGGCCCGGGATGGGGGGATGGACGGTGTGATAAAGCCAGAGCAAACAGTTGCTCCCAGTTGGCAGGGAGCCAGTATATGGGTGAGTCGGCACCCTCATCCAGAAACGTTTATACCACCATGTGGTTTATGAAATCATTCTGGGAATTTTGCTTGGAAAGGGAAAGATTTACTTGTGTTATTGTCATGTTTGAATTCCTGTGGAAGTGGCCTGAGGATTCACCCTGTTCCAGATTCACCCCAATGGGACATGAGCATTCAGAGGGTGGAAGGGAGAATCGTGCACAATCCTTCTTCCACTCAGATAGGAACTAAGCTAGGAGGTCACTTCCTGTTTCACGTACCCAAAGGAAACGTCATAGAACTGAAGGTAAATAACTTCACGTAAAATTAGACATTTACCCCATTCCTGAAAACTCAAATTGATCTGAGTTTTTATAGAATCCCTACAGTGTGGAAACAGACCATGTGGCCCACCAAGTCCACACTTATCTTCTGAAAGTTATCCCACTCAGACTCCCTTCCCGACCTTATTACTCTATATTCCCTGAGTAATGCACCTAACCTACATACCCCTGAATACTATAGGAAATTTAGCACGGCCAATTCACCTAACCTGCACACCTTTAGATTGTGGGAGGAAACCAGAGCACCTGCAGGAAACCCACACAGACACAGGGAAATGGTGTAAATTCCACATAGACAGTCACCCAAGGTGGGAATCGAACCTGGTTCCTAGCGCTGTGAGGCAGCAGTGCTAACCACTGCCGTATTACCTTACGTGGAGTGTAGCATGTGACTGTTAATGTATAAACATCTGGGAGTTGTTCATCGGTCAACTCTATTGGCCGCAATCAAACATTGTGATCAGGCTTGGTCAATTCATTGGATGAGTGCCAGAGAAACTTCAAGAAGGATGAGCACAAGTTGGGTTAAAAATTACCAGCACAAAGGATTTTCCAGGAGTGACCACCCGAGACTGGCATTTACAAAGTATGTGTCTTGAAGGTGTCTTCAGAGACAAAGAACTGTGAGGTAAGATCTACACCGAGAACAAACCTGGCCACTTCACTAGGAGTATTTGTTCTGAACCAAAATTATAGGGTTACATTTAGAGTTAGGGTAAAATATGGGTTAAGTCAAGCTAGGTGGTGTGGACTGTGAGAGGAAGCTGGAGTAAGCCCACGCAGACACGGGGAGAATGTGCAAACTCCTGAGGCTGGAATCAAACCCAGGTCACTGGCGCTGTGAGGAAGCAGTACTAACCACTGAGCCACAATGCCAGCTAAGTTAGTCTGAATTAGAGCTACTACCTCAGGAAAGTATTAAATAGATTAGATGAGATTACTTACAGTGTGGAAACAGGCCCTTCAGCCCAACAAGTCCACACCGCCCCACTGAAGTGCAACCCACCCATACCCCTACATCTACCCCTTACCTAACACTACGGGCAATTTTGTATGGCCAATTCACCTGACCTGCACATCTTTGGACTGTGGGAGGAAACCGGAGCACCCGGAGGAATCCCACGCAGACACGGGGAGAATGTGCAAACTCCACACAGTCAGTCGCCTGAGGCGGGAATTGAACCCAGGTCTCTGGCGCTGTGAGGCAGCAGTGCTAACCACTGTGCCACCGTGCTGTCCACTGGTCCAGTAGATTAAAGAAACAAAAAAGAAACCTGGCCCTGCTGTGGTGCTGAATGCTAGTGTTCCAGTTATGTTGCAAATGGAAGGGAATAGTTTTGAATCATTAGCTACTCTGACTCTGCCTCTCTCTTCTTCCCCTCGCTCACATTGTAATGATTTTATGGTGGAAGGAAGGTCATTGAAACAGCTGAAAATGTTTGAGCTGAGCGCATTACCCTCAAAACTCCAACAGCAATGTCCTAAGGGGAGATCATAAGGTATAACTGCAACCGGTGGGGAATTTTCTCCTGATACCCATTAACTTCAATTTTGATAAAGCTCACATTTGGAGCTAAACATGATCAAATGCTGTTTTTACATCAAAATAAATCATTCACTGCTGATATCTGTAATCAGGCATTTTTGACGATATTGGATCAAGGCTGTAATGAGATCTGGAGCTGTGTGATCCTGGCACAATCCAAACTGACCGATGATGTGTGGGTTATTGCTGAATTGGTGCTTCTTGATTCTATCATTGTGTTGATTGAAAGAAAATTTGGATCGCACAACATCGAGGGCCGAAGGGCCTGTACTGCGCTGTATTCTTCTATGTTCCACACAGCCAGTCGCCTGAGGCGGGAATTGAACCCGGGTCTCTGGCGCTGTGAGGCAGCAGTGCTAACCACTGTGCCACCGTGCCACCCACTGGTCCAGTAAGACTGGTCCAGTAGATTAAAGAAACAAAAGAGAAACCTGGCCCTGCTGTGGTGCTGAATGCTAGTGTTCCAGTTATGTTGCAAATGGAAGGGAATAGTTTTGAATCATTAGCTACTCTGACTCTACCTCTCTCTTCTTCCCCTCGCTCACATTGTAATGATTTTATGGTGGAAGAAAAGTCATTGAAACAGCTGAAAATGTTTGAGCTGAGCGCATTACCCTCAAAACTCCAACCGCAATGTCCTAAGGGGAGATCATAAGGTATAACTGTAACCGGTGGGGAATTTTCTCCTGATACCCATTAACTTCAATTTTGATAAAGCTCACATTTGGAGCTAAACATGATCAAATGCTGTTTTTACATCAAAATAAATCATTCACTGCTGATATCTGTAATCAGGCATTTTTGACGATATTGGATCAAGGCTGTAATGAGATCTGGAGCTGTGTGATCCTGGCACAATCCAAACTGACCGATGATGTGTGGGTTATTGCTGAATTGGTGCTTCTTGATTCTATCATTGTGTTGATTGAAAGAAAATCGATAATTAAAGGTAATTGGTCAATTTGTATTTGTCCTTTGGTAATTGGTCAGATTGGATCTGGCCTGCTTTTTGAGACTGTATCTGCCAAGGTAAATTTTTGAATTATTTGTTAGATCCATGCTTGTGGTGTAGCTGAACTGAAACAACTTAACAAGATGTGCAACCATTTGTGGAGCACCAGCGTTCAGTACTATAGCAGGGTCTGTTATACTTGCTGTAGCCTGTTTTCACTAATGTGATTGGTGTGGGTGGCATGGTGGCTCAGTGGTTAGCACTGCTGCCTCACGGTGCCAGGGACCCGGGTTTGATTCGAGCCTCGGGCAACTGTCTGTGTGTAGTTTGCTCATTCTCCCCATGTCTGTGTGGGTTTATGCCAGTTTCCTTCTGTTAGAAACGAAAATCGCTTCTCAATAATCGCTCTAGACAAATTCAGGAAAACAAAGTTTTATTAACAAGTCAAGTCTCCCCATGTCTGTGTGGGTTTATGCCAGTTTCCTTCCACAATGCAAAAGATGTGCAGGTTAGGTGAATTGACCATGTTAAATTGTCAATAATGTTCAGGGACATGTAGGTTACGCGCATTAGTCAGGGGTTCAAAGTTTGTGAGGGGTAAATGTGAGAGAATCGGTCTGGGTGAGTTACTCTTTAGAGGGTCAGTGTGGACTTATTGGGTAGTTACAGAGCAGGAAACTGTAACTAAAAAGATTCAAAATTAATAATGAAGTGGTGTTGGATAGAATTATTGTACAAGTCGATAAGGCACTGGGACTGGATAAGATGCATGCTAGAATTTTGGAGAATCTTTCAGTCTTCTCTGGAGTCAGGGAAGGTTCCAGAAGACTGGAGAGTTGCAAACATTACCACCTTGATCAAGCAGTCTGTTTAACTTTGGTAGTGAGGAAACTTATAGAAACTATTATTCGTGATAGAATCAGCAATCAGATAGAAATGGATAGATTGATTTGGAAATGTCAGCACAGAGTTCAGAAAGGGAGATCATGTTTAAAATAAGTTGCTGGCAATTCTTCAAAGAGGCAATATAATGAGTGATGAGGGTTATGTTGTTAATGCAGTGTACATGGTTTTCTAGCAGGTGTTTGATACAGTGCCACACAGTATAGTTGTGAGAAATGTTATAGATCATGAATAAAAAGGGCAGTTGCAACATGGTGTTATGAACCAGACCAAACCCCCTCAAAATATTCAGAAGATAGTCTAGACACTAGTTGCTTCATTTTCAATTGAATTTTAGCCATTCCAAAGATTCTGATGGTATTCCTGGCAATTGTAAATTCTGTGTGATTGTCTCCCCTTTCCTCAAAGAGACAGGAAACCCCAACTCCAGCTTGTTTTCCAGTTCTGAAAACTTTGCCTTGTTCACTTTCTGTATAACTCCCAAAGTGACCTCTTCCACCCCAGGAACCTCTCAGTGACTATTATTACACAGGGTACACCCTGTTTAAACCAACCACATCCAACAACCCAAATAAAAGACGTTAACGCTTCCCACTCGCTGCCTTTGAGTGCAGTAATACTAAACCCAACCTGGAATTTGAGATTTTGATCCCGATGTGATGCTGCTGCTGCCCCTTTGACAAGGTTATGTTGTTCTTGGCTTATTTTGGGAAGCGTCATCAAGGCAGAGGTTCCAATATGTCTGGAAATATCCACTTGAAAGGCTTTTAAGATTTTTAAATAACTCTTGTAGAGTGAAAAGGGATTGGCTGGTTCTGCCAGTTCAGGGTTTCCTCTAGTTTGGTTTGGTTGCAGCAAGCAGTCTGTTTGAAGCTGCTGGCCAGGTTTTAGCTGGAGACCCAAGGAAACAGCTCCATGCTGATCCTCTCTCCCTCCCTGCAATCTCTCTCCTGTAAGAACTTGTGTTTGATTTTACTCTTTATGCGATGTTGCAGGATCTCGAAACATCTCTTTGTTAAGTTATGTTTTCGTGCTGATTGGGTTTTCAGATATTCTAAATTCAGTTCTCTTTTGCTTGCGTTTCATTCAATAGTCATAGAGACTCATAGAGTCAAAGATATATTGTTGCACTCCCTCTGGCATCTCATTCCATACACGCACCACACTTTGCGTGACAAAGTTGCCCCTTAGGTCCCTTTTAAATCTAAAAGGAGAGGCTAAGTTGGTTGGGGCTGTTTTCCCTGGAGCATTGGACACTGAGGGGTGACCTTCTGTAAATAAATTCTGTTTTGTTTAAAACAGTAGCTGGGCATCACCCCTGTAATATCCACCTCACATCTGCTTAAAACATCCAGAAACGTTAGGGTCTCAGCTACCTTCTTGAAATATTTTAAGGGAGTCTGGCCTCATCCTTAACACCTACAAGAGCCCCCAGTTTGTTAGGGAGCAGACCAATCCTCTTGAAATAATAAGAAGTTAGTCTACACCCTAAGATTTTCTTATTTTAAAAGTAAATATAAAGTGTTACATTCTAGATGCAATTTGATTGGTCAAGCTATATATTTAAAGCAAACCCAGCTTCATTCATCTGCGATAGTTTAAAAAGCAACAAAAGAAACAAGGAATTAAAATAATTTAACTCTGTTGAAAAACCTAACAGAATAATAGATACAGTAACTATTCCTAATTAACGGTTCTGATATAGGAATATCCCACAAACACACCCTTGGCCAAAGGCAAATTTAGAAAACGATTTGTCTCATTTGCGACTCCAGGAGCAGGAGGAGAAATCCTCACCTTTTGGCTGTAACCAAGAGGGGAGAGAAAAGCTTCTTCTTCTTCTAGACTCCAACAGCAACTGCTGAAAACTAAAAAAACTCAACTGGATACCCTGAGTCTGTGAGAGTTTGACCACACCCATTCAGGCTGCTTCTACTGTTTCAACTTTTCTTTAAAAACCCCAAGGCTCTGGTAGACTGTTTTTCAGCTCTGCCTTAAAACCTCTCATCAAAAACAAAACCCAGGGCAAAATACACCTCACTATGCATACAAAATCGGTGAGTGATAGGAAACAGATGGAAGTGCTCAATGGATATTTTTTCAGGTTGAAGAAAGGTTTGTAGTGGAGTTCCCAAGATTTAGTATTGGGACTCTTGCTTTCCTGTTATATAATAGTAAAGTCATAGAGGTATACAGCACAGAAACAGGCCCTTCAGCCCAACCCGCCCATACCAACCAGGTTTCCTGAATGGAATTAGTTCCATTTGCCTGTGTTTGGCTCATATCCCTCTAAGCTGAAAATGTGTTGCTGGAAAAGCACAGCAGGTCAGGCAGCATCCAGAAGAAGGGCTTATTCCCGAAACGTCGATTCTCCTGTTCCCTGGATGCTGCCTGACCTGCTGCGCTTTTCCAGCAACACATTTTCAGCTCTGATCTCCAGCATCTGCAGCCCTCACTTTCTCCTCATATCCTTCTAACCCTTTCCTGTCTATCTACCTGTCCAAATGTCTTCTAAATGTTGTAACTGGAGCCAACTCTATCACATCCTCAGCCAGCACATTCCAGATATGCACTACCCTCTGTGTGAAAACGTTACCCCTCTGGTCCCCTTAAAATCTTTCTTCTCTCACCTTAAAACTGTGCCCTCTAGGTTTGGATCCCCCCCTACCCTGGGGAAGACCTTGGTTATTCACCCAATCCATGCCCCTCATGATTTTATAAACCTCCATAAGGTTACCCCTCAGCCTTCTACACTTCAGGGAAAAATAAACATAATGACCTGGATCTAAGTGTGTAAGAGACAATTACAAAGTTGGTAGATGACACAAAACTTGGAAGAAT
>NC_057736.1:46309426-46329186 GCF_004010195.1 Chiloscyllium plagiosum | reverse complement strand
TCAACCTCTCCCATTAACTCAAACTCATCTGCACCCAGGAACATTAAGCTGTCAGTTCTGTCCCTCCCTCAGCCATCTTCCTGTAATAACTATGATTCCCCAGTCCCATGTACCCATCCATGCCCTGAGTTCATCTGCTTTACCTGTCAGGCCTCTTGCATTGAAATGAATGCAGTTTAATTCATCAGTCTTCCCTCATTCTCTTCCCAGTCTTGTCTAACTAACTTGCTCTCTTTAACTTCTGTCCCGGCCTCAATCTTCTCTCTTGTCTCACAACTGCTTAAAGTGCCACTCTGCTGTCAGACTCATTTAAAGCTGTCCAAGTAGCTCCAGCAAATCTTGCCGCCAGGATATTGGTCCCCCTCCGGTTCAGGTGCGTGTACAGGTCATCTCTGCCTCAGAGAAGATCCCAATGATCAAAAAGCCTGAATCCCTGCCCCCTGCACCAGCTCCTCAAATATGCATTCATCTGCCTTATTCTCCTCTTCCTACCTCACTAGCACATCCTGGTGACTGTGTGATAACCCAGCTATTGGACTGGTATCCTCAATGTGGGGTGAATATCAGCACTGGGGGAGTGAGAGAGAGGGAGAGAAAGAGAGAGATGAGTGTTTGGCTGTCCGCCCACCTGCTCGTCTGTCTCATGGTGGTGATTCCACAGAGTGCCCTTTGAGGATCCCTCGGCTTCCGCTGGCTCAACCTCACCCTTGAAGGATCAGTGGAAGGTGATCTGGCTTAGGACAGACATGTGGACAATGGTCCAAGTCTACATTGTACACATCCTGACACTTCAATCACGCAATAAATAAACCCACCACCTAATGACCAAATCACCCAATTAACAAATTGCCTAACAAGGCAGTGTGCCAAAAAATAAAACTGACAAGGCACAAAAACAAGAGAGGGAACTAAATAAAATTGGAACTGGGAGGGGGGGATCATGCTGTCCAGCTCCTGTGGGCACACCTCTCTCTAAAGACCTTGAGGGTATTGGTGGACACTGCTTGCTCTCTCTCCAGGGACATTCAGAAGGAGGAGGAGGGGCAGTCAGTTGGGAAATATGATCCTCTCCACGGCCCATTGCCTGAACCTTGGCAAGGCCCAAGAGTAGGCTCAGGAGAAGGTCCTCTGACTTGCCCACTCTCCTCGACACTGGCTATACAAAGGTCAGATATGCAACTGAAACAGCATCAGATACGTAGGCAGCATTGATAAGGCCATCATTTACTGTCAATCCATGAACTGAGATGCTTGTGAGGTCATTTCAGAGGACAGTTAAGAATCAGTCACATTGCTGGGGGTCTGGCCACACAGACCAGTCCAGGTGAGGACAGCCCAGCTGCATACCTAAATGAATCAGATGGATTTGAACAGCAAGAGTTTTATAGTCACCATGAGACAAGCTTTAATTCCAAATGTATTAATTGAATATAAAATTCATCAGTGGCAGGATTTGAATCCACATCACTAAATACCTTTGGATTATGATAGCATTGACATTACCCTTTGACTACTGCTCTGCATGGCTGGCACCTGCCAACCCTCCTGACCCAAGGTTTGACCCTAGATGTTATGCTGCAGAGGGTGAACATCAATATGTACACTTTTATTGTTCAGGAGGGTTGGCAGGTGCCAGCCATGCAGAGCAGTAGTCAAAGGGTAATGTCAATGCTATCATAATCCAAAGGTATTTAGTGATGTGGATTCAAATCCTGCCACTGATGAATTTTATATTCAATTAATACATTTGGAATTAAAGCTTGTCTCATGGTGACTATAAAACTCTTGCTGTTCAAATCCATCTGATTTATTTAGGTATGCAGCTGGGCTGTCCTCACCTGGACTGGTCTGTGTAGCCAGACCCCCAGCAATGTGGTAAAAACAATGACTGCAGATGCTGGAAACCAGATTCTGGATTAGTGGTGCTGGAAGAGCACAGCAATTCAAGCAGCATCCGATGACAGGCAAAATCGACGTTTCGGGCAAAAGCCCTTCATCAGGAATAAACACAGACAGTCGCCAGAGGCTGGAATCGAACCTGGGATCCTGGTGCTGTGAGGCAGCAGTGCTAACCACTGCACCACCGTGCCAATTCTTGAGAGTAGCATTCATTCCTTTGACTGAGTGTGGGTCACCATTGGCTCTGCACTCTGTGATTAGTTGGGAATATGGAACATGCAGTTATGTTCCATGATTGAGTTTGAAAAGGCGTTACAAAGCCCACTGAACAAAATGGATGGTCCACTGTGAACAGAGCTCCCATTCCCCCGCCCCATACCCAGTAACCACTAAGTCTCGATAACATTCTGCTCTCAGGCTCCCATCATCTTCTGTAGCCATTCTCCTGTTGTGTTGCCAGTCTCACCTTTGACTTGCTGGCTGCCTCAAACACTGGCACACAACAGACAACATAAAAATTGTGATTTCTCATCCTAGCCCACGAGAAAATATCACCTCGAGAAGGAATTAATTTTACCTCAAAATCATGTCTATCACAATAAATCTCAGTCTAAGGTGAATACCATTCCAAACATTGCAGCGTAACAGGAATTGTCAATTACCGTATTGAGTAGTTAAAACCATAGAATCCCTAGAGTGTGAAAACAGACCATTTAGCCCAACAAGTCCACACTGACACCCAGCCCCTGAAGAGTAACCCACCCAGACCCATTCCCCTATTACTCCACATTCCCCCTGAATGATGCACCTAACCTACACATCCCTGAACCTATGGGCAATTTAACATGGCCAACACACTTAACCTGCACATCTTTGGACTATTGGAGGAAACCAGAGCACCCTAAGGGAACCTCACAGCCACAGGGAGATTGTGCAAACTCCACACAGACAGTCGTCCAAGGTGGGAACTGAACCTGGGTCCCTTGTGCTGTGAGGCAGCAGAACTAACCACTGAGTCTGTGGTTACCCTGTCAATTGCATGGGGAACACAAAGAAACACAATCTGGTTAAAGGACATTGAGTCCAAATCACTGATGGCAAATAAGGCCAAGGTTAAATCCGGAAAGTCATTGTCAAACTGGGCTGTGGCTGAACTCAAAGCATCTTCTTATTCCAGAAGAAGGGACCAAGATCTCCCTGAATGAATTGGCTTTATTATTAAACCACATCCTTAAATGTCCAACTGTACAGTTTGTAACAATTGACAGCAGTTTTTCATTATGTACAGGAATAGGGTTTTGCTCTGTTCCAGTTTGGTGCTGTATATGCTGACTGTGCTTTTAGCCACGCAGACTGAGCCCATTCCAGACAGTTCACTTACAAAGCTTATTCAAAGGTGAATCATGACTCTTTTATATCCTGCTGGGTAGCCCCAGCTCTGCTTTTGAGACTGTGCCCCCAGATTTACAGATAATATGGAGCAGCAGCAGTTAAAACATTATTTATATTGAATCCATACCTTTGAATTTTGCGATAAATCAGCTTGAGCCTCACTTTACATTTGGACTCAAAACTTAAAAATCCTGTGGCAGGATTCTCAAAATGCTGGTTTGGAATTTTGGCATCAGTTCTTGCTCAAATGTTTCCTGAATAAACAACCTTAACAAGTTAACTCTGTTCCTGCCACATCAGTGTGTTGTATCTGATTATTATTGCTACTCTCACTCTCACTTTACAGCTTTTCACACCTTATCTCTGAGTATCACTCGGTAAGCTCCTCCCTTTCCAATGCCTTCATTGTGTTGGGAGGAAAGGAAGAACACATGCATTTATTTATTTATTTATTTGGAATCTTTCATGACCTCAGGGCTTCCCAGAGCGTTTCCAGCCCAATGAAGTACCATTAAAGGGCAGCCTCTGTTGTAAATGTACAAAATACTGCAACCAATTCACATACAGCAAGGCCCCATCAACAATATAATAAAAATAAGACAATCTGTTTTTATCAAGTTTATTGAGGAATAAGTGTTGGACAGGGCCCTGGGGAGAACTCTCATGCTCATCTTTAAAATGACACTATGGTAATATTTACATCCACCTGACAGGAAAGATGGGGATCATCCTGATGGGATATTGATATAAGAATCATTGCTTTGACTGGAATTCTATTCTGTTCTCTTTGGATATACAAAACGTTGGTTCAGTTGTAGGAGAGTCATTCAAATTGACTTCGATCTTGTCTAATCAATACCTTTACAAGACAAACTCTGTCCTGTTCCCAGAATGGTGTAAAATGCACAATGAGTTGGCTCCACAAATGATGAATTAGGTGAAAGTGAGGACTGCAGATGCTGGAGATTAGAGTCAAGATTAGAGTGGTGCCTGAAAAGCACAGCAGGTCAGGCAGCATCCGAGGAGCAGGAAAATCGAAGTTTCAGGAAAAGGCCCTTCATCGGGAACTGTTTCCTGATGAAGGGCTTTTGCCCGAAATGTCGATTCTTCTGCTCCTCAGGTGTTGCTTGACCTGCTGTGTTTTCCCAGCACCACACTCTCGACTCCACAAATGATGAATGTTTGGTTGGGTTGGTGATGTCAATGTAAGGGTTAATGGTTGAACTAGGTGAATTAATGGGTGGTTACTTGTAGAATTTATACTTAGACAGCCAATAGACAAAATGATCAGCTGGTGAGAAATGGGTGAATGAGTGAATGAGTGAGTGAATGAGTGAGTGAGTGAGTGAGTGATGTATGAGTGGGAAATAGGAAATAGATGGGTAAATGATTCAAACAGTAGAGAATTGATTACATGACCAGGTGGATGAATCAGGAAGTGGATGGATGCATGTATGAGTGGACAGGATAGCGAGTGGGTAGACGGGGAGATGATCAGGTAAGTGATTGAATGGCTAGATTGCTGGGTGAGGAGTTGGGAAGATGCTTAGGAGTTGGATGGATATATAAAACCATCTCTTATTTCGACTTCACTTCTTTACATACATTTCTTCAATAAAATCAAACAATTTAGGTTTCTAATGATTACCATTGGCCACATCCATTTTAATGTGTGAAGTATAATTTGAGGGTTTGAGTTGTGGGGCAAAACAATTCTATTGGTCAGTAGCTGCAGAGGCTGTATGCTATCACACACTGGCTGTCTCAGGCAGGTACAGGATAATGAACTGACTAACTTCCAGAACCTACAAATCAATGGCAGGTATCATTGTGACAAAGAAGGCAGAATCCATACAGAGCACAGAGTTTGCTACATCCTTTCAGGAAGCTGTGTTCACTGAATCCAGCACAAACTGGAGCCTAATGTTTGTAGCAATATCTGGTATCCTTCCAACACATCATAAAAGATTGAATAAAATTCCAGATAAGTACAGCTCAGTTATAATTAATATTTCAACTGAATGAAGAGCCTGTTATTTATTTTAGGATTCCATTCCATTTAATAGTAAAAAGAGAACATTATTAAACAAACTAGAAAGATAACTGTGAACTTAATTGCATTTTGTATTTATGAAAATGTAAAAATATGTGCAACTCTTTGTTTTTCTGGGTGTCAATCTGTAAGTGGATCTCTCAAGTGGGAGTGTGTGTGAATCTCATCCTCTTCGCATGAATCACTTCCTTGTGCGTGTAGCTTTATGTTTCTCTGTTTGTGACTCTCTCTGAAGTCTGCCTCTTTCTGGTGTCGGTGAATATGTTGCTCTGTTGGCATTCTGATGACACAATGATAGGTAGGAAAGTGAGTTGTGAAGAGGGCATAAGGAAGCTACAAAGGGATACAGATGGGTTATGTGAGTGGGCAAAGAACTAGCAAATGGAGTACAAAGTGGGAAAGTGTGAAATTATCCATTTTGCCAGAAAGAATGAAAAAGAAACAGATTATCTAAAAGGTGAGAGCTCTGAGCTGCAGAGGGAAATGGGTGTCCTTGTGCATGAATCACAGAAGGTTAGTATGCAGGTACAGCAAGTAATCAGGGAAGTCAATGGAATGTTATGGTTTATTGTGGGGAAATTTAAATGCAAGAGTAGGGACATTATGCTTTGGTTATACAGGGCATTGGTGAGACTGTACCTGTACTACTATGTACAATATTGATCACTGTACTTACAGAAGGATGTTAAAGTGTTGGAAGCAGTTCAGAGAAGGTTAACTAGACTAACCCATATTCCCAGGACAATCCCTCAGAGAAATGACTGTACAATGAAAGTCAAGAATTTACCACAGTGGGAAAACTGATGTTATTTCAAGAGGCGATTCAGTGACTAAGGATTTTGAACAAGAATCTGGCACAGGGTGTGATGCTCATGAAGGTGAAACTCAGAGGAGGGAGCCAGATGAAGATGTAGAGATAGGGACTGCACTAACACAATGGTGTTTGACCAGGGTGAGGAGTGTAAAAATAATCCGAGAGGGAAAGCTTCATTCGTCACTCAGTCATACCACAGTCATGGGCGTGGTGTAAATGCAACCATCCATAGTCAGCACATACCCACTTAGCACGAGGGCGCATTCTGGATGGAGGTGTGTGACAATGGAGTGAGTGCTGATCCAGGACCAAAGCTGGAGCATGGAGAGAGAATGGGCAGGAGGATGAAGAGCTGAGACCTCCGCTGGCCAGCAGGCAAGAAGGAAGTGACTGGGTCGAGGCAATTAGTGCTGTCGCCTTGGTCAGCCCTTCAGAGAATCGCCTGGAGGGCAGCTGTAGTATAATCTCAGACAGCATCAAAGCTGGATCAGCCTCGGGAGAGTCAGAAAGACAATACGTGATGAAGGATTAGGGTTTAAGACGTTGATTAATTGTGAGCAATAAAAAGGAAGGAAGTAAGATGGTACAAAGGGTAAGCAGAAACATAGGGAGTAAAGGGGTAATGGAAGTGTGGACTATGACTCTATGATGGGCTCAGGGCTGGAGCAACTGTCAAAATATGCACAAAATCAATCGCATTTGATGTGGCTTCTTCTACGTCAAGGCCATTATCTGAATAGAACAAGGTGGCATTTAGGTTGTCAGTCAGGACCATTCCATTAATGTTTTGTTCAGTTTTGATGAGGGACACTTTCATTTTATCCAGTGATATAAACTTGGTGCTAATGATTCAATGGTATCGATTTTACTTCCACCAAACTCATTGTGAATGTAAATGAGAAGAGATATGAAACTGACACTGAATCACTATCTCCTGTTAGCTCATCCTCATACAGACAACAAGTATTACTTCCAAAACCTTCATGATTTCTCAAGCCTGGGAAAGTGCATCTGTCCTAATTTTTGCACAGCATCAATACTGTTCAAATGGATTTTCTGTCCTTTCCCCACGTACTCACTGCTGCCAAACATTCTTGTTTGGGATGTGGACACGTCTTATCCATTGATATTGGCATGGATAATATTCATGCTAATGCAAGAAAAATCAAGTATTTTTTCTTATAAGGCTTACTTTAACATTATATTATATTCAAATCCCACGGTGGTAGTTGGTGCAATTTGGACTCTATAAAAATCAGGAAGTGAGAAAGCTGGCCTAGTGATAATTGTGTAACCACTGTCAATTGTTGCAAAAGCCCAACTGGTTCATTAATGCCCTTTAGGAAAGAAATCTGCCTGCCGTCACTGGTCTGACCTATATGTGACTCCAGACCCACAGCAACTTGGTTGACTCTTAACTGCCTCCTGGGCAATTATGGGTGGGCAACAATGTTGGTACCAATGCACACTTGAATAAATTTTAAAAATTGAGAGACTTGAAGAGATGGAGGAATTCTGGGAGCGAATCCAGGGTGACTGAAGGGACAACTGTGATAGAATTACAACCTGGGATTCTCAAGAGGCTGGAGTTAGGGGAGGGAAGAGATTGCGAGTGGAAACAAGAATGTGAAATTTAAAATTGAGCCAGTGTCTGTCAGTGAGCACTGGGGCATTACATCTGATTTTTGGGATTGTGGAGTTGATATATTAAAATGGTTAATTGTGACAGTGTAAAGGGGGTAACACAAAGGGCTGATATCCGTGCGATTTGTGGGTGATCTCTCAGGCTCCTGCTTGGCCACACAGCTTCAAGGAAACATTTGGGATTTGATTCAGCAGAGTAGTGGGGATTTTGATCATTTCAAGTTTACAGGGAGATGCAGGAAGCCAATGGGCAGAATGTTGGGATGGTCTGCTTGGAAATGAGACACAGATACAAGCAGCTGACATTGTCAGGTTGCCAACTCAGGTTGGGGGTATTCCACAAGACGAAGGTGGAAGCCACATCATGGAAGGCTGGTGACATGGAGTGAGTGTGGGGATTCTCACTCACTCCACAGTGACACCTTACTCCCCTTGACATTTGCTGCTTAAATTAGCTTTCCATTTCTCACACCTATAGCAGACTCCTTGGTTTCATTGAAAGGTTTAATATTGGTTTCCAATACAAGTTGTGTTTAATATGCCAACAAGAAAAGAATGAGTGAAACACTGATTGAGCTCATAGTACACCTAATCTAGCAACAAATGGAGCTGGTAACTTCCAAAATCAGTGGGATGAATTATTTAATCTGTACCTTTAACCAACACATCGATTTGAGCAGACATACTATGATGCAAACACACAAATTCAGAGCAGAGAACCTACTCCATCATTCAATACGATCATGGTGGGCCTGAGTGTGTTCCAAACTCCACATTCCCATCCCACCCCAACAACCTTTGATATGTGTACCCAACAAGAATCGATCCATCTGCTCCTTAAAATATTCAGTCAGCCCCAGCTCCATGGCTTTCTGAGGCAGAGAGTTCAAAGCCCCTGGAGATAAACAAGCCACCCCCAGTCAAATAGAGCAATTGATTCAAGCATATCTCAAATCTTTGAAAATTCCAAGCAGGAAACTGCTTTTTTTTAAAAAAAGTTAAGTTTAAGCTCTGACCGCTGCCAAAAATTTGGTGAAGCCAAAAAAATGACTGAACTGAAATTGAAAGAAAAAATGAAATCAGTGCGTACATTTCACAACAATCAGCTCTAGATTTCAAACCGGGCTAACCTTCTGATATTGCAAATGCAAAATAGCACCTTATCCAATAGATGTTCCGTACTAAAGTATGTGAAGACTAATTGTCTTTCACAATACTGTTTTTCACTTGCCAGCTTACCGGTTGTCAGAAATGACAGTCTGGTAGCCATATTATTTAGTCATCACTTGGCATTCAACTCATTAGCTCTTTCATAATTCACTATTGTAAAGACAGGTACAGCTTAGGTGGCAGTCTTTCAGAATGAGATGTGGACATTTCATCTGATAACCATCTCCAAACCGTGGTTCACCCATGGTTCATGATACTTCTGTGCCAGAGTGATTGACATTGCCTATCAGAACCTACAATCGCCTTCAATAAAATCGTGAGGGGATCTGGATAGCGCGGACAGGAAGAAACATGTTCCACTTGTAACCGTATTAAGCAGAGAGCCCTGTTTTAGAGCGTTTGGAAAAGAAATAAATATGAAGTGAGAAACCTTTTGTCACATAGTGAGTGGTTATAGGGTCTGGAATTCACTGCCTGGAAATGTGGTGGGGCCAGGTTCAGTTCAGGTATTCAAGAGGGGCATTGGATGGTTATTCAAATAGAAACAATGTGTAGGATTATGGGGCAAAGACCGGAGATTGGTACTCAGTCAAAACTGTCCTTGTGGAGGCCAAAGCAATGGGTGTGAGAAAGTGAATTAAATGAGGAAGCAAGGTTTAGGCTGGGGATTCTGAGGGCCATAATGACACTGGTACTCAGTCAAAATGCATTAGAAATAGAAACAATGTGTAGGATTATGGGGCAAAGATAGGCGATTGGTGCTCAGTCAAAGTGCTCAGAGAAATTGTGTAAAAATGATGGGCTGAATGGCTTCCTACTGCAATGTTACATTCCAGTGGTGTACATTGGAAAGGCCCATTTCTGCAATTGGTATCAAAAATGTCAGGAATGCTGCCTGGGAATTCCCCAAGCACATCTTTCCCACGAAAATTGCTGGCACAGGACATGGAGAGTAAATTTTGCTTCACTACTTGGTAAAACCAGCTTTTGGTACTCATTAATAATATCCCTTGAACTGAATTATTTGTCAGTTCAGATGCAGACAGGTGTCTGTGGGGCTGGTGTCACATATGGGCTAGATCAGGCATGACAGCAAATCATCCTCCATGAAGGATGTTAGTGAACCAGATAAACTGTTTGACAAAGGATGATAGTTTTATGGTTGCCATTACAAAGTTTCTAGATTCAAGGATAGATTTATTAACTAATTGAATCGCTGTTTTACTAATTGGTGGAGTGGTGAGCCTCTGAATTATTAGATTGGCGACATTACTGCTACACCACCACCTCCATCAAATCCCGCTGCTTTTGAAGCCAGCCCATTCCACGTAGATAGTTTATCTCTGATTTTTTTGGTTATCAGTCATCGTGTAAACTCATATTACTGCCCTTGATTATTCTAAGCTAGCACAAACCTCAGACCTGTATTCATGGAATGTGACCATCTGCACAGGCTGACAGAAATGGAGCTGGGGAATTATAGGTTGGACTGAAACTGGACCTCTCTCTGCACACTGCTCATTGATGCTCTTTCTCTGGCTCGAGGCACTAGGTGGCAGCACCAAACTGCTACCAACTGGAAGCTCCAGCCTCCCCACTGAGAGACACTGCTCTTGTGATTGGCACAAGCAAACAGGGAGTGTGCACGAAGGGCTTTCAAGGAACTTGTCCATGTGTCAAGTGCTGACTGGCGAAGTGATGACTTTCCCGGTAATTACAGAGCTGGTAACCACCTAACAAACCTTTAGGCAAAGAGTTCTGGTTTTTGTAGACTGTCAGCCAAGTTGTGGTTTTGGCAGTGTTCAGAATGCCAAGTTCAGAGTTTGGAGCTCAAGAAACCAGGTTCAAAGTAAGTCAGTGTTCAACAATAATCACAATGTGTATTTACGTACAGCACCTTTACCAGAACGACAGGGCTTTACAAAGGCTTTTAAAACAAAGTGTTACAAGGAGATATTAGTAACAATGGCCAGAAGGCCAGGCCAAAGCGATGGGTGTGAGAAAGTGAATTAAATGAGGAAGCAGGTAGCAAGAGCAGGGGTTTAGGCTGGGAATTCTGAGACATTGATGGCCATCGCTGGTGCTCCCATTAACACTGTATATGTTCAAGAGACCAGGATTAGACGTAAGGGTTGTGGGGCTGGAGGATGTTAGAGAGGAGGGAGGTAAAGGAGGAAATTGAGAAGGAGGAGGAGAGCTTTAAAAACAAGACATTGCTTAGCCTGGAGCCAATGGAAGTTAGTGAGTATAGGGTGATGGGTTGGCAGGATATTGAGCAAGTTTGGACACTCGTATCCGAATTTAGGATGACCTCAGATGACAGATGACCAGGCAACCCATTAGAATAGTCAAGTCTGGAGATACCAAAGGCATGGGTGAAGCTTTCAATAGAAGATCTGAGACAGCAGCAGAATTGGCTTTATTATTGCTCATTTATTTGTTCAGTTTGGCCAATATTTGGTGCCCACCCCAATTACTCTTTGAAAGGTGATGGTGAGCTGCTGTTTGAACAACTATAGCCCAAGTGCCCACTGTGCGATGAAGGAGGAAGTTCCACAACATTAGTGAAGGGACAGCAATACTGTTCCAACTCAGGATGGTGTGTAGCCTGGAATGGGAATTGCATGTGAAAATATTGCCATTCATCAACTGCCCTTGCCCTGCTAGATGGGTGGGATTGAGGGTGTGGAGATGCTGTCAAATGAGCCTTCTCTTTGCCATTTAAGTGATTTGGATGTGAATATACAAGACATGGTTAGTAAGTTTGCGGTTGACACCAAAATTGGTGATATTGTGCACAGTGAAGAAAGTAATCTAAGATTACAAAGAGATCTTGATCAGTTGGATCAATGGGCTGAGGACTAACAGACAGAGTTTAATTTGGATAAATACAATATATTGTATTTTGATAAAACAAACAGGGGCAGGACTTACACAATTAATGGTAGGACATTGTGAAGTATAGTAGAAAAGAGAGACTGAGGGGCTCAAGTACATAATTCTTTGAAATTTGTATCACTTACAGACAGGGTCATCAAGAAGGCATTTAGCATATTTGCCTTCATCGCACAGAGCTTTGAGGAGAGGATTTGGGACATCGTGTTGCAGTTGTACAGGAGGTTGGTGAGGCTTCTTCTGGAGTATTGTGTTATACAATATCCTGCTAATGAAAGGATATTATTAAATTGGAGAGGGTTCACAAAAGATTTACCAGAATGTTAATGGCAATGAAGGGTTTGAGTTATAGGGAGATGCTGGATAGGCTGTGACTTATTTCTCCAGAACATAGGAGAGTAAGGGGTAATCTTGTAGGAATTTATAAAATAATGAGGGGCATACGTAAGGTCTTTCCCCTAGGGTGTGGTAGTTCAAAACTAGGGGGCATATTTTTGAGGTGAGAGGAAAAAGATTTAAAAAGGGACAACCTTTTTATAGAGTGGTTTGTGTGGGGAATAAACTGCTACAGAAAGTGTCGGATGCATATACAGTAATAATATTGAGTTATTTAGATAAGTACATGAATAGGAAAGGTTTGTGGGGATATGGGTCAAACACAGGCAAGTGGGACTAGTGTGATTTGAGAACATGGGCAGCATTGACTATTTGGACTGAAGGGTCTCTTTGCATGCTAAATTACTTTATGAGCCTGGATTGGTGGGTTCTGTTTCTTACTGTGCTTCAGGGTGGGGAAGTGAATGTTGAAGGTGGTGGATGTGTGGACCAATCAAGCAGACTGCTTTGTCTTTGATGATGTCAAGCTTCTTAAGTGTTGTTGGAGCAGCAAGTAAGTGGGGAATGTTCCACTATCCTCCTAACTTGTGCCATGTGGACATGTGTTGGGGAGTCAGGAGGTGAATTACTTACTGCAAGGGTGTTAGCCTCTGAGTTGCCCTTGTAGCTAAAGTATCTAATGGCTGGTTCGGCTCTGAATTTGGTCAAGGGTAGCCCTCAGGATGTTGATAGTGCAGGTATTCAGTGACGGTACGACCATTGAATGTCAATGGGCAATGTGTGGATTCTCTTGTGTTGGAGATAGTAGATGGTCAATGCCTGGCACTTGCATGGCAGGAAGGAGTTACTGTCATTTCTTGATATTAAATGATTCACAGGCTTAGTTTTCACATTTGCTCAATGGAAACGTGTTTCAAAAGTTCAGGATCATGGGTTTGAATAACTCATCTCTCAGAGAATTGCTGGAAACAGATAAGACTGGAGAAAATGAGCACTGTGTGGTGGGGGTGAGGGTTGGAGAGGAGTTAAGGCTGAAGAGAATGGGCACATCTGGGGAGGGTCGGAGATGGGAAGAGTCAGGGACATAACAAATGAAGATGAATGGAGAGCAGGAGGGCAGGAGAAGTTAGAGACTGATAACTATGTTGTTTCTCTGGACCAGCATCCATCCATAGAAAATGTGACTCAATTGACAGTCTGCTTCTCATTTCTCCAGGATCATAAATTACTCCCTGGATAGAAAAAAAATGCAAAAATCATGAACAGGTGGTCCTATCCATAGAAGGGGAATGAGAAAGTGAAACAGTTCAGGGTAATTTTCGGAGAGGATGTAGGCATAGGGGAGCCTCACTGGTTAGAGACTGGCTTTAATTGGCACATGCTCAGGGAATTGTCCTTTCCGGAATACACAGATTGATCAGAAGATTGCAAAGGATTCCTCACCGAGTGCCTGTTATTGTCAGGAAAGGCCATAAACAACTGTGGCTCTGTTTACCAAACAGTTCTCTGTAACAGAATGCCTTTAAACCTTCCTCACACACAACTGGGGCTGAGGCAGAACTCAGAGTGCTCCCGTTCCTTCCAGCCTGTTCACACTATCACCCAGTTTCTAGCTGAGCTCATCGGGAAGTCTCATCACAGCCCCTCAGTGGAACTACGATTCTCTCCTCATATTAATCTTTAAAAGATGCTGTGCTCATTTCCTGCATTTTAATCCCTTCCTCTCCTGCAGCCATTAACTCTCTCTGGGCTGAAATCGCAACTGATGACAAGTGCCTTCTGCTAATTTATCATTTTCCTCCCAAACTCACTAAAACCTGGAAGGTGTCACTGAGATGGCTGTCGTCGGCCTCATAATCTCTCCTCTTTAAACACCCGGTTAGGTTTAGAAGCTGGAACCTTGGTGGGTTTTTTTCTTTATAGTATTGAGACTAGCTCAGGTTCCTTCACTCCTGCCCCACAGAGATTGATTCAGCTCCAAGTATTGATGGGGCTTTTGCTTGATCATGGTTATGGGTTCAAGCCTCATTCCAGACACATGAATAGAGATATAGGCTGACACTCAGTTGTAGTACTGAGGGAATGCTACACCGTCAGGAGTACATCTTTTCAGTGTGATGTTAAAGCAGGGCTTTGCCTTTACTCTCACATGGTACTGAACATTATTCTGAAGAACAAAGAAGAATGGGGTGATTCTCTAATATTTATCCTTAAATTGACATCCTTAAAATCCATTATTTGATTATTGCCTAATTGATGTTTGTGGGAGACGGCTGTGTACAAACTGCTTCACACACTGCATCAGTGATGACACTTCAAATATTCATCATTCGTTCTAAAAAGCTTCAAAATTTCATGAGGAAATGCAAAACATTCTCTAAATGTCTGTCTTTCTTAATTTGAACTAAAAGGTTGCCAAGCTGGAGTGAAAAGGAGTTAAAAAGTTCTCTTTTCAATGGAGAATATTCAATTTTCACCTCAAATAAAGACATGTTGATCTCACTCATAAAACTTGACTCCGTCAGCTTCTGTGATGTAGTCCGTTCAACTGAACTAATTCACTCAGAGCAAGCATTACTGAAGAAAATACTAATTTCCCATAATATCAAAAATAGTTAAGTGTTAGAAATTCAGAGAGAACAACATGCAGGAAGAGGCAGTGAGACAAACACTGACAAACACAGTGCTACCAGTCCACATCAACGTACACAGATTATGGTGTACACCAATCCCACACTGACGTACATAGATTGCAGTGTACACCAGCCCCACTTTAAGGCACACAGGTCAGGCAGTATCCAAGGAGCAGGGAAATTGACACTTTGGGCATAAGCTCTTCATCAGGAATGAGCTGTGGTATACACCAGTCCCATATTGAGGTACACAGACTGCGGTGTGCACCAGTCCCACATTGAGGTACACAGACTGCACTGTGCACCAGTCCCACATTCAGATACACAGACTGCAGTGTACACCAGTCCGACATCCAGGTACACAAATTACAGTATACACCAGTCCCACATTGAGGTACACAGATTGCGGTGTACACCAGTCCCACATTGAGGCACACAGACTGCGGTGTGCACCAGTCCCACATTGAGGTACACGGACTGCGGTGTACACCATCCCACATTGAGGTACACAGATTGCAGTGTGCACCAGTCCCACATTGAGGTACACAGACTGCGCTGTGCACCAGTCCCACATTGATGTACAAAGACTGTGGTGTGCACCAGTCCCACATTGATGTACAAAGACTGTGGTGTGCACCAGTCCTACATTCAGATACACAGACTGCAGTGTACACCAGTCCCACATTGAGGTACACAGATTGCGGTGTACACCAGTCCCACATTGAGGTACACAGACTGCGGTGTGCACCAGTCCCACATTGAGGTACACACACTGCGGTGTGCACTAGTCCCACATTGAGGTACACAGACTGCGGTGTACACCAGTCCCACATTGAGGTACACAGACTGTGCTGTGCACCAGTCCCACATTGAGGTACACAGACTCCGTTGTGCACCAGTCCCACATTGAGGTACGCAGACTCCGTTGTGCACCAGTCCCACATTGAGGTACACAGACTGTGCTGTGCACCAGTCCCACTTTGAGGTACACAGACTGTGCTGTGCACCAGTCCGACATTGAGGTACACAGACTGCGGTGCACTACACTGAGGTACACAGACTGCGCTGTGCACCAGTCCCACATTGAGGTACACAGACTCCGTTGTGCACCAGTCCCACATTGAGGTACACAGATTGCGGTGTGCACCAGTTCCACATTGATGTACACAGACTCCGTTGTGCACCAGTCCCACATTGATGTACACAGATTGCGATGTGCACCAGTCCCATATTGAGGTACACAGACTGTGCTGTGCACCAGTCCCACATTGATGTACACAGACTGTGATGTGCACCAGTCCCATATTGAGGTACACAGACTGTGCTGTGCACCAGTCCCACATTGAGGTACACAGATTGAGGTGTGCACCAGTCCCACATTGAGGTACACAGATTGTGCTGTGCACCAGTCCCACATTGAGGTACACAGACTGTGCTGTGCACCAGTCCCACATTGAGGTACACAGACTGTGGTGCACACCACTCCTACACTGAGGTACACAGACTGCGGTGTGCTCCAGTCCCACATTGAGGTACACAGATTGCGGTGTACACCAGTCCCACATTGAGGTACACAGACTACGGTGTGCACCAGTCCCACATTGAGGTACACAGATTATGGTGTCCACCAGTCCCACATTGAGGTACACAGATTATGGTGTGCACCAGTCCCACATTGAGGTACACAGACTGCAGTGTACCCCAGTCCCACATTGAGGTACACAGACTGTGCTGTGCACCAGTCCCACTTTGAGGTGCACAGACTGTGATGTGCACCAGTCCCACATTGAGGTACACAGACTGTGCTGTGCACCAGTCCCACATTGAGGTACACAGAATGCGGTGTGCACCAGTCCCACATTGAGGTACACAGACTGTGGTGTGCACCAGTCCCACATTGAAGTACACAGATTGCAGCGTACACCAGTCCCACATTGATGTACACAGACTGCAGTGTACCCCAGTCCCACATTGATGTACACAGACTTAGGTGTACCCCAGTCCCACATTGAGGTACACACACTGCGGTGTGCACCAGTCCCACATTGAGGTACACAGACTCCGTTGTGCACCAGTCCCACATTGATGTACACAGACTGCAGTGTACCCCAGTCCCACATTGAGGTACACAGACTGTGCTGTGCACCAGTCCCACTTTGAGGTACACAGACTGTGATGTGCACCAGTCCCACATTGAGGTACACAGACTGTGCTGTGCACCAGTCCCACATTGAGGTACACAGACTGTGGTGCATACCACTCCTACACTGAGGTACACAGAATGCGGTGTGCACCAGTCCCACATTGAGGTACACAGACTGCGCTGTGCACCAGTCCCATATTGAAGTACACAGACTGCGGTGTGCACCAGTCCCACATTGAGGTACACAGACTGCACTGTGCACCAGTCCCACATTCAGATACACAGACTGCAGTGTACACCAGTCCCACATTGAGGTACACAGACTGCGGTGTACCCCAGTCCCACATTGAGGTACACAGATTGCGGTGTGCACCAGTCCCACATTCAGGTACAAAGACTGGGCTGTGCACCAGTCCCACATTGATGTACACAGACTGCAGTGTACCCCAGTCCCACATTGAGGTACACAGATTGCGGTGTGCACCAGTCCCACATTGAGGTACACAGATTGCGATGTGCACCAGTCCCACATTGAGGTACACAGACTGCGGTGTTCACCAGTCCCACATTGAGGTACACAGATTGCAGCGTACACCAGTCCCACATTGAGGTACACAGACTCCGTTGTGCACCAGTCCCACATTGATGTACACAGACTGTGCTGTGCACCAGTCCCATATTGAGGTACACAGACTGTGCTGTGCACCAGTCCCACATTGAAGTACACAGACTGCGGTGCACACCACTCCTACACTGAGATACACAGAATGCGGTGTGCACCAGTCCCACATTGAGGTACACAGACTGTGGTGTGCACCAGTCCCACATTGAGGTACACAGACTGCAGTGTACACCAGTCCCACATTGAGGTACACAGACTGTGGTATGCGTCTGTGTCACATTGAGGTAAACAGATTGCGGTGTGCACCAGTCCCACATTGAGGTACACAGATTGCGCTGTACACCAGTCCCACATTGAGGTACACAAACTGCGCTGTGCACCCGTCCTATATTGAGATAAACAGATTGCGCGGTGCACAGTCCCACATTCAGGTACACAGACTGTGGTGTACACCAGACCCACATTGAGGTACACAGACTGCGGTGTGCACCAGTCCCACATTGAGGTACACAGACTGTGGTGTGCACCAGTCCCACATTGAGGTATAGAGATGGCGGTGACACCAGTCCCACATTGAGGTACACAGACTGTGGTGTGCACCAGTCCCACATTGAGGTACACAGACTGCAGTAGGCACCAGTCCCACATTGAGGTACACAGACTGTGGTGTGCACCAGTCCCACATTGAGGTACACAGACTGAGGTGTGCACCAGTCCCACATTGAGGTACACAGACTGCAGTGTACACCAGTCCCACATTGAGGTACACAGATTGCGCTGTACACCAGTCCCACATTGAGGTACACAAACTGTGCTGTGCACCCATCCTATATTGAGATAAACAGATTGCGGTGTGCACAGTCCCACATTCAGGTACACAGACTGTGGTGTACACCAGTCCCACATTGAGGTACACAGACTGTGGTGTACACCAGTCCCACATTGAGGTACACAGACTGCGGTGTACACCAGTCCCACATTGAGATACACAGACTGCAGTGTGCACCAGTCCCCCATTGAAGTACACAGACTGTGGTGTACACCAGTCCCACATTGAGGTACACAGATTGCGGTCTGCACCAGTCCCACATTGAGGTACACAGACTGCGCTGTGCACCAGGCTCACATTGAGGTACACAGATTGCGATGTGCACCAGTCCCACGTTGAGGCACACAGATTGTGGTGTGCACCATCACATACTGAAGTACACAAATTGTGGTGCACACCATTTCCATACTGAAGTACACAGATTGTGGTGTACACCAGTCACCCATTGAGGTACACAGATTGTGGTGTACACCATCCCACACTGAAGTACACAGACTTCGGTGTACACCAGTCCCACATTGAGGTACGCAGATTGCGGTGTACACCAGTCCCACATTGAGGTACACAGACTGCGGTGTACACCAAACCCACATTGAGGTAAACAGTCTGCAGTGTGCACCAGTCCCACATTGAGGTACACAGATTGCAGCGTTCACCAGTCCCACATTGAGGTACACAGACTGCGTTGTGCACCAGTCCCACATTGAGGTACACAGATTGCAGTGGCACCAGTCCCACATTGAGATACACAGACTGCAATGTGCACCAGTCCCCCATTGAGGTACACAGACTGCGGTGTACACCATCCCAAACTGAGGTACACAGATTGTGGTGTACACCAGTCCCACATTGTGGCACACAGATTGCGTTGTACACCATCCCACACTGAAGTACACAGACTGAGGTGTTCACCAGTCCCACACTGAGGTACGCAGGTTGTGGTATACACCAGTCCCACATTGAGGTAGCTGAAAATGTGTTGCTGGAAAATCGCAGCAGGTCAGGCAGCATCCAAGGAGCAGGAGAATCGACGTTTCGGACATGAGCCCTTCTTCAGGAATGAGGAAAGTGTGTCCAGCAGGCTAAGATAAAAGGTAGAGTAGAGGAACTTGAGGGGGTGGCATTGGAAATGCGATAGGTGGAAGGAGGTTAAGGTGAAGGTGATAGGCCGGAGTGGTGGTGGGGGCGGAGAGGTCAGGAAGAAGATTGCAGGTTAGGAAGGTGGTGCTGAGTCGAGGGTTGGAACTGAGACAAGGTGGGGGGAGGGGAAATGAGGAAACTGGAGAAATCTGAGTTCATCCCTTGTGGTTGGAGGGTTCCTAGGCGGAAG
>NC_057736.1:46289280-46304960 GCF_004010195.1 Chiloscyllium plagiosum | reverse complement strand
TCGCATTCCCAACGCCCCTACCCCAAGTCCCTCCTCCCTACCTTTTATCTTAGCCTGCTGGGCACACTTTCCTCATTCCTGAAGAAGGGCTCATGTCCGAAACGTCGATTCTCCTGCTCCTTGGATGCTGCCTGAAATGCTGCGTTTTTCCAGCAACACATTTTCAGCTCTGATCTCCAGCATCTGCAGTCCTCACTTTCTCCTCCACACTGGAGTACACAGATTGCGGTGTACACCAATCCCACATTGAGATACACGGACTGCGGTGTACACCATCCCACACTGAGGTACACAGATTGCAGTGTGCACCAGTCCCACATTGAAGTACACAGACTGCGGTGTGCACCAGTCCCATATTGAGGTACACAGACTGCGGTTTGCACCAGTCCCACACTGGAGTACACAGATTGTGGTGTGCACCAGTCCCACATTGAGGTACACAGATTGCGGTGTGCACCAGTCCCACATTGAGATACACAGACTGCGCTGTGCACCAGTCCCACATTGAGGTACACAGATTGCGGTGTGCACTAGTCCCACATTGAGATACACAGACTGCGCTGTGCACCAGTCCCACATTGATGTACAAAGACTGTGGTGTGCACCAGTCCCACATTGAGGTACACAGACTGCGCTGTACACTATCCCACATTGAGATACACAGATTGCGGTGTACACCAGTCCCACACTGAAGTACACAGACTGCGATGTACACCAGTCCCACATTCAGGTACACAGATTATGGTGTACACTAGTCCCACATTGAGGTACACAGACTACGGTGTGCACCAGTCCCACATTGAGGTACACAGACTGCGCTGTGCATCAGTCTCACATTGAGGTACACAGACTGCGCTGTGCACCAGTCCCACATTGAGGTACACAGACTGCAGTGTGCACCAGTCCCACATTGAGTTACACAGACTGCGGTGTACACCATCCCACATTGAGGTACACAGACTGCACTGTGCACCCGTCCCACATTGAAGTACAGAGATTGTGGTGTACACCAGTCCCACATTGAGGTACACAGACTGCGGTGTGCACCAGTCTCACATTGAGGTACACAGAGTGCGCTGTGCACCAGTCCCACATTGGGGTACAAAGACTGCAGTGTGCTCCAGTTCCACATTCAGGTACACAGACTGCAGTGTGCACCCGTCCCACACTGAAGTACAGAGATTGTGGTGTACACCAGTCCCACATTGAGGTACGCTGATAGCGGTGTACACCAGTCCCACATTGAGGTACACAGACTGCGGTGTACACCAGTCCCACATTGAGGTACACAGACTGCGTTGTGCACCAGTCCCACATTGAGGTACACAGACTGAGGTGTACACCAGTCCCACATTGAGGTACACAGACTGAGGTGTACACCAGTCCCACATTGAGGTACAGAGATTCTGGTGTACACTAGTACCACACTGAAGTACACAGACTGCGGTGTACACCCGTCCCACATTCAGGTACACAGATTGCGGTGTACACCATCCCACACTGAAGTACACAGCTTGCGGTGTACATCAGTCCCACATTGAGGTACACAGATTGCGGTGTGCACCAGTCCCACATTGAGGTACACAGCCTGCGCTGTGCACCAGTCCCACATTGTGGTACACAGACTGCGGTGTACACCATCCCACACTGAAGTACACAGATTGCGGTGTACACCAGTCCCGCATTGACATACGCAGATTGCGGTATACACCAGTCTCACATTCACGTACACAGTTTGCAGTATAGACCAGTTCCACAGTGAGGTAGACAGATTGAAACATACGCTGATGTACATTGTGTTGATGTACATTGCTGTGGTGTGTCTTGATTGCCACAATGACTGATAAATGAGAACACTAATGTCCTCATCGAAACACTAATGCAGAAAATGTTCAGATGGTTTAGGAATTTCCAAAGGGGACAATCCCTTGATGATTTCATGATAATAACCACAATAAAAATAAACCTTTCTCATGTTGAATGCATTCAGAGTATGAATATAAAGTCTCCAGCAGTGAAAATCTCTTCTAATGTACTACCCCGTAATGTTCACCAATGGAATGGGCTCAGATTGTGCCTAATCTGGTCATTTATCCCTCCATCAAGAAGAAACGTTTTCTTCCTGTCTACCCTATCTATGTCCCACATTATTTTACACATCTCAATCATCACCCTCAACAACTTCTCTTATAACTCCTCTCATTTACTTCAGAGTTAAAATTCACATAACACCAGGTTACAGTCCAACAGGTTTATTTGAAAGTACAAATAAACTCAGTGGTTAGCACTGCTGCCTCACAGCACCTGGGACCCAGGTTCGATTCCAGTCTCGGGCAACTGACTGTGTGGAGTTTGCACATTCTCCCCGTGTCTGAATGGGTTTCTTCCAGATGCTCTGGTTTCTTCCTACAGTCCAAAGATGTTCGGGTCAGGTGAATTGGCATTGCTAAATTATCCCATAGCATCCAGTGATGTGTAGGTTAGGTACGTTAGTCAAGGGGAAAATGTAGAGCAATAGGGTAAGGGAATGGGTCTGGGTGGGTTACGCTTCAGAGGGTCAATGTGGACTCGTTGGGCCAAATGGCCTGTTTCCACACTGTAGGGATTCTATGATTCTATGATTGCAAGCTTTCAGAGCACTGCTCCTTCATCTGTTTGCTTGTAGAACATGACAAATAGGACACAGAATTTATAAGTAGAAGATCAAAGTGTCATGCAACTGATGTGATGTATTAGACAAAACTCAATTGTTGTAAAGTCTTTAATCACTTAGAAAGTGGATGCAGCTTTCGATTGATTAATATGTAAATCCCTGAATTTCTGTCAAGTCAGTTTCAGCTCAGACAATGGGACGCAGAAAGACTCTAGCCTCACACCTCTAATGCATTGCCTGAGCTGAGATATCACCTTTTCTTTAATATAGTGATAAAGCCTTAAGTTATCTCAGGGTAGTGACTTGACAGAAATTCTGGGATTTACATATTAATCAGTTGAAAGTTGCATCCCTATTTTAAGTGATTGAAGACTTTACAGCCATCTAAGTTTGTCCAATACATCACATCAGTTGTATGACACTTCAATCTTTCACTTATATATTCTGTGTCCTATGTATCCTATCCCACTAGCTACCTGATGAAGGAGCAGTGCTCTGAAAGCTTGTACTTTCACATAAACCTGTTGGATTATCACCTGGTGTCATGTGATTTTCAGGTCTGTCCACCCTCGTCCACATCATCATTTTCTTCAGGTCAGACGGGTGGCCATGGGTACACGCATGGATGCCTGTTATGCCTGTCTCTTTGTGGGATATGTGGGATATGTGGAACATTCCCTGTTCCAGTCTTATTTTGACCCCATAACTCTTTCTCCAATATATCGATGATATCATCGGTGCTGCTTCCCTCTCTTGTCTGGAATTGGAAATGTTCATTGATTTTGCTTCCAATTTCCACCCCACCCTCACTTTCACTCGGTCTTTCTTTGACTCCTCCCTTCCCTTCCTCCACCTCTCTGTTTCCATTTCTGGGATAAACTGGCAATTAATATCCACTACAAACCCACTGACTCCCATAGCTACCTGGACTATACATCTTTGCACTCTGTTTCCTGTAAAGACTCCACTCCACTCTCCCAGTTCCTCTGTGTCCGTTGCATGTGTCCCGATGAGGTCAACTTCAACAAGGGAGCCTCCAAAATGTCCACTTTCTTCTTCAACTGAGCATTCCTCAGCACCATTGTTGGCAGGGCCCTCATCTGGATCTGACCCATCTCCCATGCTTCCTCTCTCACTCCCTCCACTCTCCTGCAACAGCGATATGATTCTCCTTGTCCTTACCTCCCATCCCACCAGCATCCATCGACCACCATTTCCGCCACCTCCAGTGAGATGCCACCACCAGACACATATCCCCCTCTCCTCCCCTGGCCACCTTGTATAGGGATCATTTCCTCTGGGACACCCTGGCCTACTCTTCCTTCACACACAACACCTGCTCCCCAACAGCTCCACAGCACCTTCCCCTGCCCATTTACATCCTCCCTCCTCAGTACCCAAGGGCCCAAACATACCTTCCAGGTGAAGTAACACTTTACTTGCACTTTATACAATCTAGTCTACTGCATTCGCTGCTCACAATATGGTCTTCTCTAAACTGGGTAAATGAAGCACTGACTAGGTGACCCCTTCACAGAACACCTGCCTTCTGCCCGCAAAAACAAAAGATCCTGAGCTTCCAGTTGCCTGCTACTTTGACGCCCCACCCTGTTCCCCACCAAACATCTCTGTGGAAAAAGTGAGGTCTGCAGATGCTGGAGATCAGAGCTGAAAATGTGTTGCTGGAAAAGCGCAGCAGGTCAGGCAGTATCCAGGGAACAGGCGAATCGATGTTTCGGGCATAAGGCCTTCTTCAGGAATCAGGATTCTTGAAGAAGGGCTTATGCCCGAAACGTCGATTCTCCTGTTCCTTGGATGCTGCCTGACCTGCTGCGCTTTTCCAACAACACATTTTCAGCACCAAACATCTCTGTCTCAGGCTTGCTACAGTGTTCCAGCAAAGCTCAGTACATGCCGGAAGAACAAAACCCTCATTTTCTGCTCGGGGCCCCTGAAGCCCTCCGGACTCAATATCGAGTGCAATACTTTTAAGGCTTGAACTCCCTCATGTCCTAGTCCCTTACCACACATATCAGACCTTATTATCACATAGTCTCTCATTACGCACTATCTATTGTTAGCCACTAACAATCTCCATTAACAGCCATTCACTCTCCCAGCCAGCTCGTTATCGACTGCATTGTCCAACTGTTCCTCTCTCTATTTGGGCTCTATCCTGACATATCATTACTCCTTACAGCCTGCCCCACCCTATCTTCTGCATATAAACCAACATTTTCCTAGCTACCATCAGTTCTGAGGAAGGGTCACCGGACCCGAAACATTAACTTTGACTTCTCTGCACAGATGCTGCCAGACCTGCTGAGCTTTTTCAGCAACTTCTGTTTTTGTAGCCTGTCAATCTCCTCTGCTCTAAGAAAAACAACCCCAATCTCTCCAATCCCCCCTCAGCACTAAAACTTTCAAGCCAGGGCCACATCCTGGTAAATCTCCTCTGCACCCTTTCCAGTGTACCACATCCATCCTGTAATGTAGATTCCAGAACAGCACACAACAGTAACCTCCCTCCTCTAAACTTAATGCCTCAGCTAATAAAAGCAAATATTCCATATATTTTCTTAACCACTTTATCCACCTGCCCTGCTACTTTGAACACTCACCATCTATTGTATGGGTCATGTCTATTTCGAGTTTTATTCCCGTCTCTCGTTAACGCAAAAGATACCTCTTTATAGCTACACCACAGCCAGATGTCACAGGGACGGTTTATCATTATCAAGCTTACACCAAGCGAGGATTGAACAAGGGTTATAAAACCAACAGGTTAACAACCTCATATTCGCATCATCTGCTGTGTTTAGTGAAAGGTTTTATTTTACACCCAACTACCCTCCACCTTACCGTGCTCTAAAATACTAAACTTTATTACTAAAATTAAACTTTAAATATTTAAAGTCGTTAAAACAATTTTTAAAATCTTAAACTACAACTAAAACTAAATATAAAACTATATTCTTAAAATAAAGAGAGCCTATAGAAAGTCCATCATATGTTCATAAAAATCTGGAGTAACTCTAAAGTCAGAGAAGTTGTCAGACTAGCTATATCACGGGCAAATGTCTTATAGTTTGTTATGCCCAGTGTCTTCATCAAACCATTATTTCTATTATACCATTTACCTCTAGCAACTATGACAAAACCATAAAAGGATACATTGGTACCTTTAGTAAGGTCCAATATCTCCTTCTTGAAATGTTGATATTTCAGCGTCTTCTCCGACCATGCTTGTTCCAGTCATTTTCATTTTTGAACCATATTGTAATGTCGACCAACACTGTCTGACTGTCCTGAAACAGAATTAAGTCAGGTATCCATTGCTTCCCATCTACATCTTAATAAACGGGATTCAGCAAAAATTGTCCACCCATTCTCCTTAACAAATTGGGTTAAAACGTCAGCTATTTTATTGTGCCTCTTTATCCTCATTTGTTTTACTGAGGGGCCCCATCATTTCGACTGCCAAGTCCATCGCCTACAGTTTTTATTATTTGAAGGTCTTCTGTGAGATAAAGTAGTACTTGTGGGATATAGATTAGTCCTTAATAAAATTGTATTAATAGCTCTGGATGTTCTTATATATAACAATCTTTTAGTACAGGCATTAGATAAATTATCGTTTTTAAAATAATGGATGCCCATCCCTTGACAGGGCAGTGCCATCCATTTCTGTAATTCTACTTCCCTCCATTTATCATAATTATTGCTAATCTCTTCCCCTACCTCTTCTTGATTCTCCAATAATCTGGGTATTCGAAGATCCAGTTGACTGATTCCAAATTTCACATAAATTCTTCAGCTGACTGCATTCCACCAATTTTTCCGATACTCCAAAATCATTTAAACGGAATGAGGCTTGTAAAATTTCATCAGAAGATCTTCGAAAAGCTTCCGCATTGCTGCAATCGGAATTAATATTGCTATTTTATTTAATCCTAATCCACCATCTCTGTTCTGTGCATATAAAATACCATCCGTTACAGATTGTGGCAAGTGTAAAGCTTCCTTAATAAAACCACTAATTATCAAATCTAATTTATTAAGATAATTTTGAGAAGCTTCCAATAATGTAGATAAAAGTGTAATCTAGGAATAAAATAAGTTTTAAAAAGCTCTACATTTTGTACTGGTTTTAAAGGAGATTTCTTTAGGATTACTATCCAATCTCTCAGCAATTCTTCCCAATTGAATGTACCTATTCCCATCTATGGATCTACTTTTGCCCTGAGATATTTTTCTGTATTACTATTCTCTATATACTCTATTTCATTATTATTAAGACTTTTTCATACTGTTAGAAAGAAACATTTTACTCTTATAAATAAAATGGATCCCTTTCGTTTTTGTACAGTACTGTCACAGAAATTTTGCATTATTTTAAGATTGTACGACATTCCTTCAGAAGCTCAAATTATCAAGGCTATATCACGTGCAAAAGCTAATGAAGCACAATGATAATTTTCAAGATTTGGATCTAAAAATATCCCTTTATTATCCTCTTCTAATGTATTAATGAGAGAATCCAATGCTATATTACAAAGAATGGGTGATAACGAATCACCTTGCTTCACACCTTTTAAAATCTCTATTTTTATTAGTTTTACACTTATATCCTCCCATTAAAATACTATTGTTCGTATATTAATTTGTAATTAATTTCACAAATTCTGTTGGTAAGGATAGCCTATTTAGGGTTTTAATAATATGTTTGTGACTAACTGAATCAAAAGCCTTAGCTAAATCAATTAATACTATGGCTAGTTCTTGTTTCTTCTTTATCGATCCCTTAATAATATTACTTAAAATTTTAATATTTTGGTCACAACCAGAAACTCCTGCAAGGAATTCTTTTTGTCACTTATTTAGTTGATTATTCCGCTTAGTCTTTTTGCCATTATCTTAGTAAAGATCCTGAGTAAAATGGGCACAATCGTTATTGACCTTCAATTATCTATTTGTTTCAGTTCTTCTTTATCATTGGTTTTAGGAATAAATGTTGTTCTGCTAATTTTCATACAATTGGGAATATTGTTTGACCTTAGTCAAATTGAGAACATCCTGGGAAGTGTTTTATTGCCCGCATTTTTCTAGCCATTATATCCTTAACCTCCACACTGTCCAGCCCTGCTGTGGGCCATCGCCATAGGGGCCTGAATGACTTCCTCCACAGTTATTGGCCGGATTACGGAGTAGTTTAGTTGAGTGCTGTCTTTATATTTTGCAAATTTTATAATATTTGATTTATCATTGGATATTGATAATTTATTATGGAAGAACTCCTTGAGTTCCTCCTTCCTAAAAGGGCACATGCTATTAACGGGAGATCCTACTATTTCCCTTGCTAAGTATTGCCTTTTATGCTTAAATAACATGTGCATTTCCTTTTACTTTACTTTTTCTTTTCCTTTTCACATATCTCCCTTTTGCATTATTTATCTGGGAGCTATTTCCTTTCCGGACTTGATTCTCTCTCTCCCTTCTTGTCTTCTTTTTCTTCTTTCCATCATCGTTTTTATTTAATAATCCAGTAATGAATTCGTCCATTATATTATTATTTTTATTATTTTATTATTATTATCCTTTGCCATATTAGGTTTATTTTTGGCACTATTAGGTCTAACAGGTTTGTTAATTCTGTCCCTTTCTTCAGCTTTATTCTCACAAAGCAGATTTTACGTATCTGATTTATTACGTATCTCCTCTGCCTTCACTTTCTTCTTCCTCATTATCATACTTCCCTAATTCAATTTTTACATCATCTTCCTTATCCTCATTTTTTTTTACTACAACTCTGGTGAGCTAAAAGTCTTCTCCTATCCGAGATATGTTTAGGTATTTTAGTCTTCAACTATTCCATTATCATTTTATTAATACTTTTACTACCAGAATATTGTTTCTCCAGATTTTGTAACATTGTTACTTCAACAGTGGACCAACTTCCTTGTCTATTCTAATTTTGATTATTATTCTTCGTACTAACATTCTAGCTTCTTTTAATATTTCTTAGAGCAGCGTGCTTATGTCTTTCATGCTGCCCTAATCCTATAGCGGTGGAAAATTTAAGGAGACATTTTTCACACTGGAAGACCTTGTCTAATTGTATTTCTTTCTTTCCCTTACACTTAGGATAATGGCAAGCTACAGCATGATAGCTATTTTCCCAATCGCATTTACTACATCTCGCTTGGATTGATTTTATTCCTCTACCACTGTTTAGATATTTTCTGAAATGTCCAATTGTATTAAACATATTTTGACAAGACTCACATTTAAAATTATCTAGGGGATATTTTATAATTAAATCTAATTTATCTTTATTACGTTCGGTTGAATTTAGAACCAATGGCTCTACTGGAATATTACACTCCTCGTTTCCGAGCTCTCTTGTAAAATTAAAAGGCTCTTTAAAATTAGAGTTGTAAAACATCATAGTTATTAAAAGACCAGGTCTAGGAGAGGCCCTCTCCTTCGACTGCGTCAACTTTCCACTTTGATTCTCATTGTTTAAAATGGTTTCTTCGTGCCTGCTTGAAGAATCTTGCATTGGGAGAATATAATAGGTCTCTCCCATCTGAGTTTGGACAGACGAATTAATCAATTTATAGTTGGAACATTTTACACATGATGCCACCATAAGCATACAGGTGGGGCAGGAGTTTCCCCGCGCCCCCACCCAACCAGAAAAGGGAGAATTAGACTCAAAAGCCATTTCTATCTATAAAGATTTTTGAACTATCCTAAGATAGAGGACCCGAAGTGCCCACAGCCGTCTCGTATTCCTCCTCTGGTCGTATTTGCCGAACTGGACCAAGTAATGCTCGAGCAACGGCCTGACAAAGTCAAAACCGCTCAACGTCAATTAAAGTCTGAATTACAGATAGAACATCATTAAAACAGTTAAAACCCGCCATCCGTTAAAACGAGCTTCCTCTACCAGGTCATTACCAGGGGGGACCACGTGGAGGGTCAACCAACTCTACAGATGACAGAATACGTAAAAATGCTGTAGAGGTGACTGCACAAGCACATTGTTGGGAGACCCAACCAACACAATAGTAGTCACATCCCCTTGAAGGGACTGATAGACATGCACACTAAAGTCCCTCTGATCCTCAGTGCTTTCCAAGGTCCTGTCGATCATCATGTATTCCTTTACCTTGTTTGTCCTGCCCAAGTTCAACACCTCACACTTGTTCAGATTAAGGTCTCTTTGCTTTTGATCAGCCTACCTGACAAGCTTGTCTATATCCTCCTGCAATCTAAGGCTATCCTTCTCACTATTTGCTACCACACCAACTTTTGCATCTTCTGCAAATTTATTGACCAACTCTCCTACATCCAAATTGAAATTGTTTTTAGATACCACAAACAGCAAGGGCCCCAGTAAGAAGATCAGCCCTTGACTATCATTGTCTACTTCCTGCCACTCAGCCAATTCTGGATTCAATTTGTCATATTTCACTGGAACCCTTGGACTCTCTCAGACAGGATATGCCCTTATCAAAAATGTGCTGACTATTATTGATTACTCTCTGCCTCTCCAAATACAGATTCATTCTGTCCCTCAGCATTGTTGTCAATAGATTCCCCACCACTGAGGTTGAATAGACTAGCCTGTCATTTCCTGGTTTGTATCTTGATTCCTTCTTGAATGATGGTGCCACATTAGCTGTCATCTAGTCCTCCAGCACCTCTCCTGTGGCCAGAGAAGAATTGAAAATTCTCGTCAACACCTCTGCAATTTCCTCACTCAAAAACCTGGGATACACTTCACTCAGCCCTGGACATTTATCAACTTTTAAGCCTGCTGGACAACTCAGAACTTTCTCTCTGTCTTTGCTAATTTCTTTAAGTAAATTATGTCCCTGTCATCAGTGAACACCAACATAAAATAATCACTTAAATCCTGACCTAAGTCCTTCGGTTCCTCGGACAAACTATCACTGTGGTCCTTAACAGACCCTACTTTTTCCCTTGTTATCCTTTTATTCTTAATGTACTTGTAAAATAACAGGATTTTTCTTTATTTTGCTGACTTCAGAATCTATCAGCATCACTGGCTCAAACTCCTGGAAGTCTCTCCCAAAGGACTCTATAAGTCAAGATGACACATGAACTGCAGTGCTTCAACAAGGCAGCTCATCACCACCTTCCCAAGGGTTACTGGGAATGGGCAATAAATGATGGCCTAGCCAGTGAAGCTCAAGTCCCACAAGTGAACATAAAGGAAAACTGCCATTATTCTTTCATGCTCCCTTTATGCCCCACAAATTTCCTTTTTAAGTTTTTCCTTATAATGGTCAATACTCTTTTAGCACAGATTTTGCTGTTTTGAGCACCCATAAGTCTCCCTTTCTCTCTTTTCCCTGTCCTGTACATCCCTCGATATCCAGGCTTTACTGAATTTGTTGGTCTCACTCTTTATCTTTACCTCTCAACTAACATTTACCACTACTCAACCAACTAAAGCAGGTAATCTGCTCATTCATTTTATTTCTGTTTGTGAGGCAATGCTCTATGCAAATGGATTCATGTTTTACATCAGATATGTGGCACAGAAACAGGCCATTCAGCCCATTCAATTCAGGCAGCATCCGACGAGCAGCAAAATCGATGTTTCGGGCAAAAGCCCTTCATCAGGAATAAAGGCAGAGAGCCTGAAGCGTGGAGAGATAAGCTTATCTCTCCACGCTTCAAGCTCTCTACCTTTATTCCTGATGAAGGGCTTTTGCCCGAAACGTCGATTTTGCTGCTCGTCGGATGCTGCCTGAATTGCTGTGCTCTTCCAGCACCACTGATCCAGAATCTGGTTTCCAGCATCTGCAGTTATTGTTTTTACCTCATTCAGCCCATTCGGTCCATTCCAGTGCAAAATGCACATCAGTCTCCTCCAGTCTTTCCTCATCTAACCCAACCATGATAACTATTCATTGCCTTCCCCTACATGTGCTTATCCCTTTCATACATGCATACATTTGCACCTTTTGCCTCAACCCCTCGCTTTGGGAGCAACTCAATATCTCACCTTCCTCTGGGTAAAGGTACCCGATATCATTTTTTGGTGACTATGTATTTTCTTTGCCCTACACTCCAAAAATGTTTCATCAGGTATAAAGCAGCTTAAGAGGTCTTCAATTACAGATGGCATGGTGACTCGGTGGTTAACACTGCTGCCTTACAGCACTAGAGACCTGGGTTCAATTCTAGCTTCGGGTAACTGTCTGTGTGGAGTTTATGCATTCTCCCTGTGTTTGTGTAGGTTTCCTCCCACAATCTGAAGATATGCAGGTTAGGTGAATTGGCTGTGCTAAATTGCCCACAGTGTTCAGGGATGTGTAGCTTAGGTGCATTAGTCAGGGGTAAAAAGAAATAGGGTAGGGAAATAGGTCTGGGTGGGTTACTCTTTGGAGGGTCAGTGTGGACTTGTTAGGCCGAAGGGCCTGTTTCCACACTGTAGGGATTCTAATTCTAATTTGCCACCCACAAACTGGAGGAGGAACAAAGTTTGGGTGAAGATTTGTAGCTCGGGTGCTCGTTGTTGTGGTTCTGTTCGCCGAGCTGGAAGTTTTTGTTGCAAACGTTTCGTCCCCTGGCTAGGCGACATCATCAGTGCTTGGGAGCCTCCTGTTTGTGGATGAATGGCATGCCTCTAGGAATTCCCTGGCTGTTCTCTGTTTGGCTTGCCCTATGATAGTAGTGTTTTCCCAGTCGAATTCATGTTGCTTGTTGTCTGCGTGTGTGGCTACTAAGGATAGCTGGTCGTGTCGTTTCGTGGCTAGTTTATGTTCATGTATGCGGATTGTTAGCTGTCTTCCTGTTTGTCCTATATCGTGTTTTGTGCAGTCCTTGCATGGTATTTTGTACATTACATTCGTCTTGCTCATGTTGGGTATCGGGTCCTTCGTTCTGGTGAGTTGTTGTCTGAGCGTGGCTGTTGGTTTGTGTGCCGTTATGAGTCCTAGGGGTCGCAGTACTCTGGCTGTCAGTTCCGAGATGCTCCTGATGTATGGTAGTGTGGCTAGTCCTTTTGGTTGTGGTATGTCCTCGTTCTGTGGTCTTTCTCTTAGGCATCTGTTGATGAAGTTGCGCGGGTATCCGTTTTTGGCGAATACCTTGGAGGAGGAACACCTAATCTTCTGTATTGGGAGGTTACAATCACACAGCCTTAACACTGAATTCGCCAGTTTCCAAATCTCCCCATCTCAGTTCCAACACTCCGACTTGGCTCGGTGTTGTCCATTTTCCTCCGCACCTATCTGCTCCACACTTGCCACCAACCTATCACAACCACCTCCCCCCTTTGCCCAGCTATCGTCATCCCAATTACCTTTCCTCCAGCCCCACCCCTCCCATTTATTTCACAGCCCCCTTCCTCCCTCCCAGTCCTGGTGAATGATTAAGCCCAAAATGTTAACTCCCTTGCTCCTCAGATGCTGCTTCACCTGCTGTGCTTTTTCCAGCTCCAAACGTTATTGACTCTGACTTCTCCAGCATCTGCAGTCCTCACTACCACCATCTCCAAGACACAAGTCTGGAGTTTGTTGGAATACTCCCCACTTTCCTGGCTGGGTGTGGCTTCAACTGCACTCAAGAAGCTTGACACCATCCAGAACAAAGCAGCCTGCTTAATTGGCATATCTACCACCTTAGACAATCAGTTACTTCACCACTGGCTTATTATGGCAGCAGTGTGTACCATTTACAGGCACAGTGACAACCATTGGCAGCACTGTAGAATTATGTTTACTTTAGCACTTAGTCATACGGCACCAAAACAGATCCTTTGGTCCGACCATTCCAAGCCCACCAAAATCCCAAACTAAACTAGTCCCGCCTGCCTGCATTTCGCTTACATCCTTCCAAACATTTCTTATTCATGTACATAAGAACCAGGAACAGGAGTCGGCCATCTGGCCCTTCCAGCCTGCTCCCCCATTCATTACGTTCATGGCTGATCTTTTTGTGCCCTCAGCTCCACTTACCCGCCCTCTCACTATAACCCTTAATTCCTTTACTGTTCAAAAATTATATATCTATGCCTTAAAAACATTCAATGAGGAAGCCTCAACCACTTCCCTGGGCAGGGGATTCCATAGATTCACAACCCTCTGGGTGAAGAAGTTCCTTCTCAAGTCAGTCCTAAATCTGCTCCCCCAAATTTTCAGGCTATGCCCTCTTGTCCTAGTGTCACCTGCTATTGGAAACATCCTCACTACTTTTATCTTATCTATTCCCTTCGTAATTTTAAATGTTTCTATAAGATCCCCCGTAAATCTTCTAAATTCTAATGACATAATCCCAGTCTACTCAGTCTCTCCTCATAAGCCAATCCCCCAAATCCGAATCAACTTTGTGAACAACCTCTGCACCATTTCAAGTGCCAGTATACCCTTTCTCAAGTAAGGAGACCAAAACTGCTTGCAGTACTCCAGGTGTGGCCTCACCTGTACCCTGTACAGCTACAACATAACCTCCCTGCTTTTAAACTCAATCCCTCTACCAATGACGGACACAATTCCATTTGCTTCCTAATTAGTTGTTGTACCTGCAGACCAAACCCCTGCGATTCATGCACAAGGACACCCAGGTCCCTCTGCACAGCAGCATGTTTGAATTTCAGTTTTTTACAATTGAAATGAAAGTCCATTTTACTGCTATTTCTACCAAACTAGATGACTTCACAATTATTAACATTGTACTCCATCCACCAGACCTTTGCCCACTTACTTAAACTGTCTATAACCTTTGCAAAGTTTCACAGTCCTCTGCACACTTTGCTCTACCAGTCAGCTTAATATCATCAGCAAATTTTGACACACGACAAACTATGGACAAACAAATTGCAGTCCCGACAATGATCCCTGAGGCACAACACTAGTCACTGATTGCCAACCAGAATAGCACTCATTTATCCCCACTCTTTTCTTCCTGCAGGCAAACCAATCCTCTATCCACGCTAATACATTACCCATAATGTATTAGTGTAGATAGAGACCGTTCCCTCCGTGACTACCTCTCACCCTCACAATGCATAGCCCTCCATTCCCTCTGCTCCAATCCCAACCTCACCATCAAGGCAGCGGATAGAGGGGGCGCAGTGGTAGTCTGGCGCACTGACCTTTACACCGCTGAAGCCAGACGCCAACTCGAAGACACCTCCTCCTACCACCCCCTCGACCATGACCCCGCCCCCCATCACCAAACCATTATCTCCCAGACCATACACAACCTCATTACCTCAGGGGATCTCCCACCCACAGCTTCCAACTTCATAGTCCAGGAACCCCGCACTGCCCGATTCTACCTCCTTCCCGAGAGCCACAAGCCTGACCATCCTGGGCGACCCATTGTCTCAGTCTGCTCCTGCCCCATCGAACTCATCTCCACCTACCTCAATACTGTCTTATTCCCCCCAGTCCAGGAGCTCCCCACATACATTCGAGACACCACCCATGCCCTCCACCTCCTCCAAGATTTATGTTTCCCCGGCCTCCAATGCCTCATCTTCACCATGGATATCCAATCCCTCTACACCTCCATCCACCATGACCAGGGCCTCCAAGCCCTCCGTTTTCTCCTCTCCTGACGTCCCCAATAGTACCCTTCTATCGACACTCTCATTCATTTGGCTGAACTGGTCCTCACCCTTAACAATTTCTCCTTTGAATCCTCCCACTTCCTCCAGACCAAAGGGGTAGCCATGGGCACCCGTATGGGCCTCAGCTATGCCTGTCTCTTTGTTGGCTACGTAGAATAGTTGATCTTCCATAATTACACCGGCACCACTCCCCACCTCTTCCTCCGCTACATTGATGACTGCATTGGCGCCACCTCATGCTCCCGCGAGGAGGTTGAGCAATTAATCAACTTCAGCAACACATTCCACCCTGACCTTAAATTTACCTGGACCATCTCCGACACCTGGCTCCCCTTCCTGGACCTCTCCATCTCCATCAGTGACGACCGACTTGACACTGACATCTTCTACAAACCCACCAACTCCCACAGC
>NC_057736.1:46281747-46288700 GCF_004010195.1 Chiloscyllium plagiosum | reverse complement strand
CAGTTCCAACCTTCCAGCTCAGCACCATCCCCATGACCTGTCCTACCTGCCAATCTCCCTTCCCACCTATCCACTCCACCCTCCTCTCTGACCTAATACCTTCGTCCCCACCCCCATCCACCTATTGTACTCTTTGCTACCTTCTCCCCAGCCCCACCCCCTTCCCATTTATCTCTCCATCCTGGAGGCTCACTGCCTTCATTCCTGATGAAGGGCTTTTGCCGGAAACGTCGATTTTCCTGCTCCTTGGATGCTGCCTGATCTGCTGTGCTTTTCCAGCAACATTCTAATCTAGACTCTGATTTCCAGCATCTGGAGTCCTCACTTGCACCCATTACTCAAAATGCCTTACATCTCTGTCTTATGCAGCAGCCTTTTGTGCAGCACCTTGTAAAATGCCTTTTGGAACTTATCTAAATGACATTTTAATATTAGAACTATGGGCTAGAATTTGGAATGAAAATCTCAGATCAGGATATCTATATACCTGTTTATGAATATGCATATTAGATTAGATTAGATTCCTTACAGTGTGGAAACAGGCCCTTTGGCCCAACAAGTCCACACCGCCCCGCCGAAGCACAACCCACCCATATCCCTACGTTTACCCCTTACCTAACACTATGGGGCAATTTAGCATGGCCAATTCACCTGACCTGCACATCTTTGGACTGTGGGAGGAAACCGGAGCACCCGGAGGAAACCCACGCAGACACGGGGAGAATGTGCAAACTCCACACAGTCAGTCGCCTGAGTCGGGAATTGAACCCGGGTCTCTGGCGCTGTGAGGCAGCAGTCCACTGTGCCACCGTGCCGCCCACCGCATATCTGACTAATCAGTTGGTACCAGTTGCCTTTTTATAATGCTAGGCTGAATATTCCCCAGCAGCTAGTGTTCATGCTATTACACAGTTTTATGTGACCAAAGGTATTGACATGGGTCCTTGACTAACTTCTCTCCGTCCACCTTGCATGCTTCCATTTCCCTTTCTAATGCCTCATTGCAGAATCATAAAATGTTTGACCATTAAACCCATCGGGTCTGCTAGTACTTGTCTGTAAATGAGCCACCCAGTTTAATCTCGCCAGACCCTTTTCTTCCCACATACTTTATTATCCCACTCTGTTCAATCCCTTCACTTCACAACAAACTTTAATGTCCCACATGCCCCTTCACACCCTGTACCCTTTTTATATCCTTGCATTTAAATAGCACCTATATAACCTCAAGCACTCACAAAGGTCTTGCAGATAATGAAGTGTTATCATGGTTGCAATGTGGGGAAGACAGCAGTGCAATTTGCATACAGGAAGGTCCCACAAGAAGGGATGAGATCATGAACAGATAATCTGTCAGAGTGCTGCTTGTCAAGGGATGAATATTGCCCAATCCAGCAGGATGAGCTCTACTGCTCTCTTTTGGAATGCTGCCATGTGAAAGAGGAAACAGCGCTTAGCAGCTCAACAAGAAACAGTCCTTCTGACAGTATTCCTTCTAAACAGCAGCCTAATATTGCCTGCAGGACCTGAAACCACACCTTCTCACTCAGAAGCAGGAGTGCCACCCAGAACTATGACCAATACCCCCCAGAATGATTGTAAAGGGGAAAGGAGTTCCTCAGACATGAGCTGCTCTGGTTGACGTCTTACTCCTGGAACTTTGTGGCAAGTTTTCAATTGATGAGGAATGTGACAATCTGGCTGCAGTACCCCTCACGTTCCTGAAATAAAAGAAGCACCATTTATCTCCATCACATTGCCACACGGAGAACAACTTTTCTCAGCCATTATTGTTGCTGACATTTAAAAGACTGCTGCTTCTCAACCTACTGCAAGAGAAGGAAAGGCCTGCTCCTGTTGACAACAACCTGATTTATATGGTTGCCTTTGGAGTGAAGCAGCAGTCGAACATATGTTTCTCTTTGTAAATTAGAAACACTTGCCTTTCAGGGAGCTAACAGACTGTCAGGTTTTCCAATCTCAGGCTAGACTGACATCATTTCCTCTCAGTCCAGTTACTGTGCTCTGCACGACAGATTATGAATGAATGTTAAGCACAGCTCAGGGCCTACAAATAATTGAAAATAGACAGTCTCCTAACTGACTTCAGTCTTTCTAGTTAGAGATGAGAAGGATCATCAATAGTTAACAAGTCCCTCATTAGTCCCCTTACCACCCCCACCTCACATTCTCTTGAAGTTGAAAACTCATCACAAAAACTGCAAGTAAATGCACATTTCATATATCCTGATTCCCTTCATTATGATGCCAACACAGTCAAATAGCCTGCCTCAGCCCAATACAGGTTGAGACCTGACTAGTGTCACACACAGTGAGACTCATGGTGGTGTACTAGAATCCACTGGTCATCCCATTGGGGGTTGGGATAGTGACAATGGGGGTTGGGGTGGGCGAGAGCAAGAAATGCAGGGAAAGAAAATGAGCACATGAAGAATTTGTGCACCCCGCACAGAATTCCTGTTTGCAGGCCCATGCTGAGCCTGACGAGGAGGTGTGTCAGAGTACCACAGGATGGCCAAATGGCCAGCTCCTCTGCACACAATGGGTGTCATCCTTTAGCTCTGCTTTGGTGAAGGTACATCAACCAGCCAGCCCTGATGACATTTCAGGGTAGCCTTGAAAAAGAAGGGAGATTTTTTTGGAGACCTCAATGAACAGACCCCAAACTGTACAACAACATCACCTAGCAACTGTGCTGACCATGCAGGGCAAAGATCAGATTGACCAACACTTGACCTGGAATAAAAGTAGACTTTTGAGGAAAGGTTGAGGGTTAAGCTGAAAAGTGGTCAAAAGAGGTTAAGTGTATGAAATTGAAGGAACAGGTGGAGGCCATTCAGCCCTAAAATTATCTTCTGGCATTCAGCGAAGTCATAGCTGATCTCTATCTTAACTCAACAGATCATTAGCTGCAGATCCCATAATGACTTTGGTGAACAATGGTGAACAATTCTAAATCACTTATTAGATTCCCGACAGGGTGGAAACAGGCCATTTTGCCCAACAAGTCCACACCAGCATTCTGAAAAGAGACCCATCCCCTAAATTTACCCCTGTCAAATGCATCTAACACTATTGGCAATTTAGTATGGCCAATTCACCTGACCTGCACATCTTTGGACTGTGGGAGGAACTGGAAGACCCAGAGGAAAGCTTCACAGATACGGGGAGAATATACAATCTCCACATAGTCACCCAAGGTGGGAACCCGGGTTCCTGGTGCTGTGAGGTAGCACTGCTAACCACTGAGCCACATTGCCACTCAGTATAGAGTCATACAGCATGGAAACAGACCCTTTGGTCCAAACCACCCAAGACAACCAGATATCCCAATCTGACCTAGTCCCATTTGACAGCATTTGGCCCATATCCACAAAACCTTCTAATTCATGAACCCATCTAGATGACTTTTAGATGTTGTAATTGTACCAGCCTCCACCACTTTGCCTGGCAGCTCATTCCACACATACCACCCTTTGCATGAAAAAGCTACCCTCATATCCTTCGTAAATCTTGCCCCTCTCACCTTAAACTGTAGTTTTGGACTTCCCCAACTTTGGTAAAAGATCTTAGTTACTCGGCATATCCATGCCTCTCATAACAAATTATACCAATAGACAAAAGAGCCGAATTAGGCCAGTCAGCCCAACAAGTCTATTCTGCCATTTGATCATGGCCAATATGATTCTCTTCCATGTGGAGAAGAGTTTCACACTTACATTTCTCTTCACAGGAAGAGGAGCTGCTGAACTGCAGAGCGGTAGATGTGATTTATATGAACTTCAGTAAGGAGTTTGACAAGGTTCCCATGGGAGACTGGTTAACAAGGTTAAATATCATGGAATACAGGGAGAACTAGCCATTTGGATACAGAACTGGCTCGAAGGTAGAAGACAGAGGGTGGTGGTGGAGGGTTGCTTTCAGACTAGAGGCCTGTGACCAGTGGAGTGCCACAAGAATTGGCACTGGGTCCACTACTTTTCGTCATTTATATAAATGATTTGGATGTGAATATAGGAGGTATAGTTAGCAATTTTTCAGATGATACCAAAATTGGAGGTGTAGCAATGAAGGTTACCTCAGATTACAACAGGATCTTGATCAGATGGGCCATGGGCTGAGGAGTTGCAGATGGAGTTTAATTTACATAAATGCGAGGTGCTGCATTTTGGAAAGGCAAATCAGAGAAGAACTTGTACACTTAATGGTAAGATCCTGGAGAGGGTTGGTGAACAAAGAGACCTTGGAGTACAGGTTCAGAGTTCCTTGAAAGCAGGTAGATAGGATAGTGAAGAAGGCATTTGGTATGCTTTCCTTTATTGGTCAGAGCATTGAGTACAGGAGTTGGGGGGTCACGCTGGAGCTGTACAGGACGTTGATTAGACTACTTTTGGAATATTGCGTGCGATTTTGGTCTCCTTCCTATTGGAAAGATATTGTGAAACTTGAAAGGGTTCAGAAAAGATTTACAAGGATGTTGCCAGGGTTGGAGGATTTGAGCTATAGAGAGTGGCTGAACAGGCTGGGGCCGTTTTCCCTGGAACGTCAGAGGCTGAGGGGTGACCTTATAGAGGTCTATAAAATCATGAGGGGCATGGATAGGGTAAACAGATAAAGTCTTTTCCCTGGGGTGGGGGAGTCCAGAACTAGAGGGCATAGGTTTAGGGTGAGAAGGGAAATATATAAAAGGGATCTAAGAGGCAACTTTTTCATGTGCAGAGGGTGGTACGTGTACGTGTGGAGGCTGGTACAATTGCAACATTTAAGAGGCATTTGGATGGGTATATTAATAGGAAGGGTTTAGAGGGAAATGGGCCAAGTGCTTGCAAATGGGCTTAGATTAGTTTAGGATACCTGTTTGGCATGGACAGGTTGGACTCAAGGGTCTGTTTCCGTGCTGTACATCTCTGTGACTCTATACTCTTCCAAAGTGGCCTGGTTCTGATCTGATGACAAAGGTACTTTGTAATTATCTTCCCCAACAACAGAGATTACAGAATCCTTACGGTATGGAAGTACGTCAGAGTGATCTTATCGACTATCTCTTGAGGCCAAACTGAGAGTAAACCTCAAGTTCCTCTGTGTACCTCAACAATTAAACCTCATCCAATACAAGATAGCGGCACAGTAAGAAGTTCCTGCAGGACCTCCTCTCCTCCACCTGTTCATTTTCTTTTTTTTACATCTCTCTTTTTCTCTCCCCTTAGTCCTGGAGGCATGTCCTGGAGCTGTGCACAGGGAGCAAGTCCCAGAGTAGTGTGGAGAGCATGTCACAGCGTAGTGTGGGCAGTGAGTCCTGGTCAGAGACCAGCACGGGAAGCCAGGTCTGGAACTTACCTTGGAGCAGCTGAGTGCCAGTATGAAGCGGACTGGAGGATTGGAGTGGAGTGGGGATGGCTGTTGGACTGGGGTCTGGCACAGATGGTCAGACCACGTGTGGAGGCCTTGCGTTGAGTTGCTGCAATGCAATGTTTATTTGAAATTTTTTACCTGACTGTAATGTCAATCCTTATGTCTTATTTTGAACATATGTTTTAAACTCTGTAAAGTAATGCAACTACTTTTGTTCCTCTTTTGTATCCAAGATTTGGATCCAAAGGGCCAAATGTCCATCCACGCGAACCCCACTTCCCTGCACTTGGCCCATATCCTTCTAAACCTTTCCTATCCATGTATTTGTCCAAATGTCTTTTAAATGTTGTTAATGTACCTGCCTCAACCACATCCGCTGGCAGCTCATTCCATATGTATACCACCCTCCATGTAAAAAAGTTGCCCCTCAGATTCCCTTTTATTCTTTCCCCTCTAACCTTAAACTGATCCCCCTAGTCCCTACCCTGTGAAAAATACTGAGTGCATTCACCCTATCCATGCCTCTCAAGATCTTATACACTTCTATAAGATTACCCCTCAGTCTCCTACACTCTGAAGAAAAATGTCCGAGCCTAGCTTGTCCAACATCTCCTTATAACTCAGAACATTGATGTAGTTTACATGGATTTTAGTAAGGCATTTGATAAGGTTCCTGGCAACATCCTTGTAAATTTCCTCTGCACTCTTTCCAGTTTAATAGCATCCTTCTTGTAGCAAGGTGACCAAAACTGAACACAATACTCCAAGTGCGGCCTTAACACATCCTGTACAACTGCATCATAACTTCTCAACTTCCCAACATAACTTCCCAACTTCTATACTCAATGCCCTGACTGATGAAGGCCAGTGTGCCAAAGGCCTCCTTCACTGCCCTGTCTACCTGGGACTCCACTTAAGGTCTCTCTGTTCCACTACACTCCTTAAGGCCCTATCATTCACCATGAAACTCCTACCTTGATTTGACTTTCCAAAATGCAAGACCTCACACTTATCAACATTAAACTTTCTCAGCCTATTACCCCAGCTGATCAAGGTTCTGCTGCAACTTCTGATAACCTTCCTCACTGTCCACGATACCTCCTATTTTAGTGTCATCTGCAAACTTACTAATCATGTCTTATATATTCTCATCAAAATCATTGATATAGATAATAGACAGTCATGGGCTCAGCACCATCAGTATTTACAAATGAAAGGGACCGTATTATTGAAGAGGAGAGTATGAAACGGACTGGTAAGCTAGAGGAGATACTTGTTAGGAAGGAAGATGTGTTGGGAATTTTAAAAAACTTGAGGATAGACAAGTCCCCCGGGCCTGACGGGATATATCCTATGATTATGTGGGAAGCAAGAGAGGAAATTGCAGAGCCGTTGGCAATGTCTTCACTGTCAACGGGGGTAGTACCAGGGGACTGGAGAGTGGCGAATGTTGTGCCCCTGTTCTAAAAAGGAAATAGGAATAACCCCGGGAATTACAGGCCAGTTAGTCTTACTTTGGTGGTAGGCAAAGTAATGGAAAGGGTACTGAGGGATAGGATTTATGAGTATCTGGAAAGACA
>NC_057736.1:46254458-46281012 GCF_004010195.1 Chiloscyllium plagiosum | reverse complement strand
TTACAAGGGGACATAAATTTAAGGTGAAGGGTGGAAGGTATAGGAGGGATGTCAGGAGTAGGTTCTTTACCCAGAGTGGTGGGGGCATGGAATGCGCTGCCTGTGGGAGTGGCAGAGTCAGAATCATTGGTGACCTTTAAGCGGCAATTGGACAGGTACATGGATAGGTGCTTAAGCGAGGACAAATGTTCGGCACAACATCATGGGCCGAAGGGCCTGTTCTGTGCTGTATTGTTCTATGTTCTATCCCCTGAGGCACTTCACTCGTCACAGGCTTCCAGTCTGACAAGCAACCTTCTACTACCACTCTCTGCTTCCGACCATCAAGCCAATTATGTATCAAACTAGCCAGCTCCCCCTTCCAGAGCAGTCTACTCTGTGGAATCTTATCAATGGTCTTGCTGAAACCCATATAGACTATGCCTATTGCCCTGCCCTCATCAACTTTCCTGGTCACTTCATTAAAGAACTCTAACAAAGTTGTGAGGCATGATCTCCCACGTACAAAGCCATGCTGACTCCTCTTTCCAAATGCATGTACATCTTAAATCAGAATCTTCTCAAGTAACTTACCTAAACAGATGTTATTCTATTCTATTCTAAAACTTGAAGACTAACCCACATTGTACATGTATGCCCCATTCTGAATCTCCATATTATCTGACACTGCTTATTGAAAGCACAACATGTCGGTTCTCCAGAACTGTAGCCATTTAGCACTCGGTGAAAATGAACTCTCAAAAGCACCTCTCTCAAGCTTCCTTCAGGTAATATATAATCGATTTGTCTGAGCCACATCTCCAACATTTATAAAGCCATGCCAGTCTTAGAGAGTAATGTCAAATCAATTGTGGAGGAGCTGACTGTTAGTGTGGTCAGTTAAATTAGTCTGAAGCAGCAGAAGGGAGAGAGGAAGAGAGAGAGAGAGAGAGAGTGCCATGCAAAAGATTTTGGCCAGTACATTCTGGAGGAGGTAACAGCCAGGGTTGTAATGGGATGAGGAAGATTACAAAACCGGAACAGAAGACAGTGATGCCTGGATTTTTTTTTGTCGAATAGTTATTCATATTGTTGTGGAATCCATTTGAATGTGAGTTTGGAAAGACAGTGGTCAAAGTGACTCCCTCAGTCAGGGGACAGTGTTGAGAAGAACCTGTGCGAGACCCGGGTCAGTGGAATAAAGGAGGGTTCAAATATTTGTTAAGCCAGTCTTTTAGAGCTGAGATGGTTCCTCTGGCTAGATATCAGTCTGAGATAGTCAGCCACTTCCAGCACGTTCAAGATGTGAAGGTCTGAAGTAAAAGCAGAAAGTACTGGAGAAACTCAGCAGGTCTGGCAGTGTCTGTGGAGAGAAAAATACATTCCCATTCTTATTCAGAACAGCAGGACTTTCCGCTTTTATTTCAGATCGCCAACATCCGTTAGTGCAGACGGTCGGTGGTTATTTCAGGGACAATCTGAGTTGATGGGAGCCTTTGGGACAGGAGTCACCTCAAAGGTGATTGCGGCCAAGTCAGGAGATGTGCATGGACCAGGGACCAGGATATTTCCAACTTCCACTGGCCGTACTGGATCCAGTTAAAATTATCCCGCCTCCACAATGCGCCGCCAACTCAATCTTTAAACCAGATGTGAGTTTGAACTCGCCATCGACCGTCAGCACATGCAGCCAGACTGGGAAAGCAAAGAAAGTTTGTGGACATTTTCTTTCCTTTTTTTTTCCTATGTTGTTGTCCATATTGTTGCGGAATCTATTTGAAAGGGAAGCGGGTGACATGCCTGCACGTCCCGGGACTGTATCATTCTGACCCGGGACCCCGGAGTCTGCAGCTCCTGTCTGGGCGAGTCTGAGTGTACTCACAAAGAGTGGGAGGGAGAGGGGGGTCGTGGTTCCTCCTCCCAGAGCCAAGTAATTAACAGGAGCCCCCCCCGGGAAGCTGAGACGGAATCAGTTCAGAGGGTGAATGAGAGAAGCAGGTCTGTCTGCCTGTGTGTAGGTTTTGAGGGGAGAGAAGTCCCAGACACATACCTTAAACCCACCCCACTAAATTCACGGGGAATTGGAGCCTGAAGCACTCTCACTTTTATTTCAAGGTAACCTTTGAAACAACTTTTCTTTGTATTTGTAAACTTGCCCGCTGATCGAATTGTCTTCGTGTTTTGCAATGAAGTCGGTAGTCTTTTTAGTTTTAAATGTTTTGTTTAGTTTTGAGTTTCGGCTTGCTCATTGTGGGAAGGTTTGTCAATCCAGTTGACTGAGTGTCTGTTGGTTTCTGCCTTTGTAAAAGGGAAAGGGCCCCGAGTCTCTCCCGGGGAACTGCACTGGGAGCGAGTCCCAGGAAAGTGGGATGTGATCATTGATAGAGACCAGGGCGGGGTGACAAGGTGATGGAATTTCTCTCAAAATCCCTTCTGGCGCGAGGGATTGAGGCTTTGGCGTGAACGGTATTGTCTGAATGAAGACATTTCATTTAAGAAAAGCTAATTGATGAAACCACAATCCATACTGACTCACCTCCGAACGATTCCCACCAAAATTGGCGACAAAGCGTAGGGATGTTTGTACAGCAATATCTGGAAGGATACTTACAAAGCACCCGGAATATATGTGCCAATATTTACATAGGACCCTAAACATATGTGTCAATAATTATACATGACTCCGGGAGTGTGTCAATATTTACAAAGCACCCGAGATGTATGTATCAATATATACACAGGAATGTGGGGTAATATTTACATTGGACCCTCGGTGTATGTCAATATTTACACAGGACCGGGGAGTGTATCAAACATGTAGGTAAGACTTCAAGAGTAAATCAAAATTTGCACAAAATACAAGAGTGTGTCAATATTTACAAAGGACCCTGGAGTGTATCAGTATTTATGCCAGACCCCAGGACCATGTGTCAATATTTATACAAGGCTGCATAGGTGTCAGTATTTGCACAGGACCCCGGATGTATGTCACAATTTACACAGAGTCCTGGCTGTGGGTCAGTACTTATCTTGGGCCTTGTGAGCGTGTGATTATTCAGGCAGGACCCTGTTGTGTGTCAATATTATACAGGGCACAGGGCTAAGCCATTACTTATATTGGGCCCTGGGAATGTGTCACCATTTAACTGGGTGCTGGGCCGGTAGAATGTGCAAAGAATGACATTGACAACCATAATAGGACTGTCAGTCGCTCTTGCAGTATGGTGCATTCAGGAGTGCTGTGGTGCATTCAGGAGTGCTGTGGTGCATTCAGGAGTGCTGGGTGCATTCAGGAGTGCTGTGGTGCATTCAGGAGTGCTGTGGTGCATTCAGGAGTGCTGTGGTGCTATATAGGGCCGTGTTCATTGCAGACAGGAAGAACATGCAAACTTGATGTGCCTGTTTCAACTCAACAGAATAGGTGAAAGCCATTCTCTGCTGCATTTCTCAGAACAATTAAATGATCAATCAGAGTCAACTTGCTTGGTTTAAAGTTTACATAAGTCTTGGCAGTTAACTGGATTAAAGTGGTGCTGGGGATGCTGCCTGAACTGCTGTGCTTTTCCAGCACCACTCTAATCCAGAATCTGGTTTCCAGCATCTGTAGTCATTGTTTTTACGTTGGCAGTTAACTGTCAGTTGACATTAACTGGTACATTCTGTACGACAACATCTCTATCAACTGAGTGTACATGCTAAGCCTTTCATATGGTATAGATGTCATTTTCCCCTTACTTTGGGTTTCCTTGAGAATTGAGCTGATGAATATAAGATGAAAAGTTTCAACAAATGGTGTCTATTTTCAGCAATACTGAAGATCTTCACTGCAGAACAAACAAATGGGAATTGAACTAGTAGCCGGATGGAAGCTATTCCAACATTTGTTGTCTCTGCCAGTGTGCTGTGTTCCTCTCTCCTTCTAATGCTTCATCTGGTTTTCCACTTCTGCCAAATTAGGTTTAACCCTTCCCTACAGTCCGAGTTAACTTTGCAACAAAGAAATTTATTGAGCCCTAAAGTATGTCGTGGTCCACCATGTTTCCTCCCCAGATGAGCCAGTGCTTGTGGACACAGGTGAACTGAAGAAACAGGGGCTGGAGTAGATCATGTGGCTCTTTGAGCTACCTCCACTATTCAGCAAAATCATGGCTGACCTCTACCTCAAATCCCAATAGCCCACAGTTACCAAAATACCAACTAAACTGTCTTAAATATACTCGTGATTGAGCTTCTACAGCTCTCTGGGGTAGGGACTACCAAAGGTTTTGTCAATTTCTGAATGGAGAAAACTTACTTCATCCCTGTCCTCAGTAGATGACAGTCTATTCTGATACTGTGATCCTGTGGGGTTTTTCAAATTCATGAAATATGAACATCCTTGGTTTAGGCCACCATTTATTGCTGAGCCCAGAGGGCAATTAATAGTTAACCATATTGCTGTATGTCTGGAGCCACTTGTAGCCCAGATAAAGGTGGCAGATTTCCTTTGACAATTGACAGTTGACATACGATAGTTTATTCCAGATTTTACTAGATTCAGATTTCACCATCTGGCAATGTGGGATTTGAACTCATATTCCTAGAACACAGTAGCATGGGGCTTTGGGATGACTAGTTCAGTAACATTACCAATGGTGGAAACATTTCTCAGCATATATCCTCTGAAGCCCCTCAGAAGTTTGATAAGTTTCAATTAAATCCCCTTTCACCCTTTACTACTCCAGGAAATATCAGCTCAGCCGATACTCTCTCCTAACAGGACAATCCCCTCATCCTAGAAGCAGCGTTGTCAACCTTTGTCACACTCACTTTAAGCAGGTAGAGCATTTGTGAGTTCAGGAGGCTAACTCTTCACACACTAGTGGCCTCATCAATGCCCTGTTTAATTATTTTCTTTAGGCATGATTAAACGCTCTCAGGCAGTGTATTTCAGGCCTTCATCACGCCCTGCATTACAAAGTGTCTTCCGCCCCTCTGATTCTATTGTTAAGCATCTTAGGTCTGTGTCTTGATCCCTTCCCCCAATGGAAACAATATGAAGACACATTATCTTCTTGAACATCAAACCTCACCCCAACCTGTCTTCTTGAAGGAGATGACTCCAACTGCTCCAATCTATCCTCAAAACTGAAGACCCGCATCCTGGGGATCATTCTTTCTGTACCACCTCTCCAAAGTCTCCATATCTTTCTTAAAGTACAGTACCTGGCATCAAATGCTGTACTCCCGATGAGGCTGAACTCATGTTTTGGTAAAGGTTTATCATAACTTAGCCTTGATGTCACATTGCCTGTCTTTGTTCTTCCGACCAAAATGAAGCCTTCACATTTCTCTGCATTAAATTTTGTTGATCACTTTTTGTAGAACATAGAACATTACAGCGCAGTACAGGCCCTTCAGCCCTCGATGTCGTTGCTGACCTGTGAAACCAATCTGAAGCCCGTCTAACCTACACTATTCCATCATCATCCATATGTTTATCCAATGACCATTTAAATGCCCTTAAATTGGCGGGTCTACTACTGTTACAGGCAGGGCATTCCACTCCCCTACTACTCTCTGAGGAAAGAACCTACCTCTGACATCTGTCCTATATCCATCACCCCTTAATTTATAGCTATGCCCCCTCATGCCAGCCATCACCATCCGAGGAAAAGGGCTCTCACTGTCCACCCTATCTAATCTTCTGATCATCTTGTATGTCTCTGTTAAGTCACCTCTTAACCTTCTTCTCTCTTACAAAAACAGCCCACTGAGTCCACACCAACCTCCAAAGAGCATTCCACCCATCTTCATCACTCCCCACCCTATACCTGTAACACCTGCATTCCCCATGGCCACTCCACCTAACCTACACATCCCTGAACACTCAGGAATTTAGCTTGGCCAATCCATCTACTTGCACATCTTTGGATTGTGGGAGTAAACAGGAACACCCAGAGGAAAACCATGCCAGCATGGGGAGAATGTGCAAACTCTACACAGTCACATGATGGGATAACCGAACCTGGATCCCTGGTGCTATGAGGCAGCATGCTAACCATTGAGCCATCAAAATATGGATCAAAAGTGCAGTGCATTTAATATTGACCCCTGAGCAATGCCACTATGTCACTTCATCTATTTCACTAACCATCACTTTGTGTTTCTTGTCGCTCAACCAACTTCATATCTGCTTTGGGGTCTGTTCTGGAATCTCAAGAATTCTGGAAGTTCATCTCCAATCCATCCATTGTCTCAGTAGCTATGGCTTTGAAAACACTGGGATGCAGGTGGTTAAGACTGGGTGATCCTTTTGAGAGAAGGAGATGATGGGATAATGTTTCCCCTTTTGTCCCAAGTGTCTAAAATAACCTGTGGTTCACAGGGAATGTTTTAAACATTAGCACAGGTTGCAATTTTTAATAATAAACACAGATCAGCATTTTGGGTTAGTTTTAGGGGAGGCAATTGCCAAGTGGTGTTACTGCTAGTCAGTTAATCCAGAAACCCAGATAATGTTCTGGGGACCTGGGTTCAAATGCAGCCATGGCAGAAATTTATTCAAATTCAATAAAAATCTGGAATTAAGAGTCTAATGTTGTGAAACCATTATCAATTGTCATTGAAATCCATCTAATTAACTCAGATTTATAAAATCATGAGGGGCATGGATAGGGTAAATAGACAAGATCTTTTCCCTGGGTTGGGGGAGTCCAGAATTAAAGGGCATAGGTTTAGGGTGAGAGGGGAAAGATTTGAAATGGACCCAAGGGGAAATGTTTTCATGCAAAGGGTGGTGCGTGCATGGAATGAACTGCCAGAAGAAGTGGTGGAGGCTGGTACAATTACATTTAAAGGCACCTGGATGGGTATATGAATAGGAAGGATTTAGACGGATATGGGCAAAGTGCTGGCAAATGGGACTAGATTAATTTAGGATATCTAGTCAGCATAGACAAGTTGAACTGAAGGGTCTGTTTCCATGCTATACATCTCTATGACTCTGTGTCTTTTTGGGAAGGAAACTACTATCTTTACCCAGTCTGGCCTACATGTGACTCCAGACCCAAAACAATATAGTTGATTCCTAACTGCCCTCTGGGCAATTAAAGATGGGCTAACCACCGATGCCCACATCCCATGTAGGAATTTTTAAAAATCAGAAGAAAATATCATGTATACTCAAATAATACCCCAAAATGTAAACATTCCAGAACATAGTATCTCTCACACACAGACTCATTCACACAACATATGCATATTCACACACTAACTCATGCACACATGCACTGACTTTCACACCCACACATACTAACAAGCACATGCAAATACATCGCCTCACACACAGACTTAAACACATACAGTCACACACGCTCTCATGAGCACATGGATACTCATGTAGACCCTTTCACACACAGTACAATTGGCTTCCAGAGTTTTTAGCAGAAGTATCAGATGTAAATTGTTCGTCTGAATGTTTCAATCCTTTAACAAGTATGTTGCAGGCCTGGATAGGTTTGCTCTTGTCGTTCTACAGAGATGAATGTAAGTTGGAAGTCTTGGAATTTCCTCTCAAATTAATGACTGACAGATTGAGTTTTACTGGAGAAGGTTAATGAGTCCTTCTTACACTGACAGATTGACGGATTTCTTGCAGGATTCGGTTCTAATGGCTGGAGGAAAGACCCATTTTGACCTGCTAACTTGTAGACTGACTGTTTCCCCCCACCCCGCCAATATTGCCCACTTTCTTGGGGGAATGAGATTTGTTATCTCTGATCAGTTTCATGAAGATGGCTGACACTGCTCTTGTCCAGCCAGACTGATTTAAAGTTTGAAGATGTTGTCACACATTGGAGAGGGGCTGGTGGCCGTTCATACTGTCTAATGAATGACTGGTGTCAGACACTGTGTTTTGTTAAGTACTGAGCTCTGAGTTAGTGGGTTCGGAAACCCACCCATTTTGAGTTTTGGATATGTAGACCAACAGAAGATTCAAAATCCACAGACAGGTTTTGCTTGATGTGTCCATTCAATGGGGCACCCAACACAAGATCAAACAGTTAGGAACCCTTTGGAAGATTGAGATAATTTGTCATTCAGAATTCACATTACCCTTTAAAACTGTATTGGCAGCTATCTAATATCCACTTTAAAGGAGGCATCAGTTCCAGAAAATTCAACACAGATTACAGTCCAGATTTAAAGTTATGACTATGACATAGATGATTTGGCACCATTTATTCCCATTAATGTTTCCACTAACATTTCTTTATTGATTCTGATTTGTTCAAGTTCCTCATTCTTACTGAGCCTTGCTTCGATATTATTGCTGGGATGTTTCTGTCTGTTTCTTGAAGACAAATACTAAGCTGGATTTTCAGATATTGGCAGCACTTGGTGTATGGTGGTGATTTAAAAACCATGGTCTGGTAGCATGTCCTTTGGATGCCAGTGCCTCTGGGATAGGTCCCCATTTTCAGATTGAGTGTGGAGAGAGGGAATGGGAACCTATTCACTTTTAATGAAATAATCATTAAACCCTTTGTTACTGAGTTTGGGAGATTTGGATGAAATAGAAGAGCCTGGCATACATGAGCCCCCACTGTCGGGTACATTACAGGAAGATCAGCTCGTTTATTTTTATTTGTTGAAAACAGTCATTTTATAGGACAAAACCATAGAATCCCTACAGTGTGGAAGCAGTCTATTTGTCCTATTGAATCTACAACGACCCTCCGAAGAGCATCCCACCCAAACCCACACCTGATAACCCAACATTTTCCATGGCCAATCCGCCTAACCTGCACATCTTTGGACTGTAGAAGGAAAGCAGAGCACCCATTGAAACGCACGCAGATACAGGAAGAAAGTGCAAATTCCACACATACAGTCAACCAAGGGTAGAATTGAACCTGGGTGCCTGGTGCTGTGAGGCAGCAGTACTAACCACTGAGTCACTGTGTTGCCTCAACAGTTTGGGCCAAGTGCAGTGCAGTGTTTAGTTTACCTATATGGCCACTATAGTCTCTATTAATACTATGGGCAGATTGAGGAGCTGTCCTTGGCCACTATAGTCTCTATTAATGATATGGGCAGATTGAGGAGCTGTCCTTGGCCACTATAGTGTCTATTAATGATATGGGCAGATTGAGGAGCTGTCCTTGGTCACTATGGTGTCTATTAATGATATGGACAGATTGAGGAGCTGTCCTTGGCCTCTGTAGTCTCTATTAATGATATGGGCCAAGTCCTTGGCCTCTGTAGTCTCTATTAATGATATGGGCCAATTGAGGAGCTGTCCTTGGTCACTATAGTGTCTATTAATGATATGGGCGGATTGAGGATCAGTCCTTGGCCACTATAGTGTCTATTAATGATATGGGCGGATTGAGGAGCTGTCCTTGGCCACTATAGTGTCTATTAATGATATGGGTGGATTGAGGAGCTGTCCTTGGCCACTGTAGTCTCTATTAATGATATGGGTGGATTGAGGAGCTGTCCTTGGCCACTGTAGTCTCTATTAATGATATGGGCGGATTGAGGAGCTGTCCTTGGCCACTGTAGTTTCTATTAATGATATGGGCAGATTGAGGAGCTGTCCTTGGCCACTATAGTGTCTATTAATGATATGGGCAGATTGAGATGTCCTTAGCCACTATAGTGTCTATTAATGATATGGACAGATTGAGCTGTCCTTAGCCACTATAGTGTCTATTATTAATATGGGTGGATTGAGGAGCTTTCCTCGGCCAGGTTTGTGTCAACTTTTGCTACTGATGCCAGTCAACCAGCTGTTGCCTTCTGGAGATGGTTGGCACCAACAATTAGGCACCAAGCTCACCCCCAATGCAGTTGGAGCACAGGAGTGGATCCCTGACTTGGAAATAATCGGGCTGTCTGGTTTCTGACTCCACACTGAACGTCTGTCACTGAGTATTGTTTAATGCTCCTTAATCTCACTATAATTCCACTATCTCTGCATCTAATGCTCCCACATTTACTTTCACTAAACTCCTATTTATGTATCTATTATAAAATTTGAAATCTGACTTTATATTTCTTGCAAGTTTGCAGTTGTAATCTGTTTTCTCTTTTCTTATCAATTCCTTGTTCTTCCTTTGAAGAATTTTAGCATCATCTCAGTTCTCGGGTTTACTGTTCCTTGTAGCAGAACGCACATCCCTACGGACTGTTTATTGTTGCTGGAGATTTCAACCATGTGCATCTCAAGATTGTGCTCCCTAAATCCCATCAGCATGTGGACTTTGCAACGAGAGGGGAGAACATGCTGGATCTGATTTACACAAACATCCCCAATGCGTACAGGGCAGAGCCCCTGCCCCACCTCGTCTCCTCAGACCACATCTCTGTTATGCTAATCCCAGCATACACACTGCTCATCAGACATGTCAAACCGGTTCAGAAGCAGGTGAAAACCCGGCCGACTGTTTTGAGTGCGCTGGCTGGCATGTGTTCAGGGAGGTGGAAACAGTGGTGCCGCCATAAACTCAGAGGAGTACACAGCATCGGTGATTTGCAGCATTAGCAAGTGTATTGACAACGTCACTGTGTCCACGACCATCTCTTCTCACCCCGACCAGAAGCCGTGGATGACCGCAAAGGCGTGTGCGCTGCTGAGGCCCCGTGATTCCGCCTTCAGAGCAGATCACATGGTGGCCCTAACAACAGCCAGGGCCAACCTGACCCAGGCCATCAAATAGGCAAAGCATGCACACGCACAGAGAATACACAGGACAGCGGTGATACACAGAGCATGTGGAAGGGCATCGAGGCCATCACCGGAATCGTCTGCTTGTGCTGGGGATGTCTCTCTCCCGGATGAGTTGAACAAGTTTTATGCAAAGTTTGAGGCACAAAATGACATGGCAGTGAGGAAGTCCTCCCCCTCCCAATGACCAGATACTGTGTCTTACCATGGCCGATGTGAGCAACACCCTACGCAGAATCAATCCACATAAGGCTGCAGGGCCAGGTAAGTCCTCAGAGTGCTCAGAGGATACCCTGACGTACTGGCAGATGTTCTCATGGACATCTTCCTGAGCTGCACCATCGTTCCAATTTGCTTCAAGGCCAATACCATAGTCCCTGTGCTGAAGATGTCTTCAGCAACCTGTCTGAATGACAACGCCCCATTGCACTAACACCCATCATCATGAAGTGTTTCGAGAGGTTCGTGATGAGGCATATTAAGACTCTGCTGCCCCCTTCACTGGACACCTTGCAGTTCATATATAAACCCAACTGCTCTACAGGTGATGCCATTTCTACCACTCTCCATCTGGCCCTCACTCACCTGGAGAAGAAGGACACCTACAACAGATTACTGTTCATAGGCTTCAGATCTGCATTTAACACTAGCATTCCTCAGCACCTGAAGCTGAGTCTGCTGGGCCTAAATACCTCCCTTTGTAACTGGATCCTGGACTTGCTGACTGGGAGACCTCAGTCAGTCCGAATTGGGACAGCATCATACTGAGCACGGGCACCCCCCACAGGGCTGTGTGCTCAGTCCACTGCTGTTCACCTGCTGACACACGACTATGCAGTGGGGCACAGCTTGAATCACATCATCAAGTTCACTGATGATACGACTGCAGTGAGTCTCATCAGCACGAATGATGAGTCAGCGTACAGAGGCTAACGGACTGGTGCAGAGCCAACAATCTGTCTCTGAACATGGACAAGATGAAAGAGATGGTTGTTGACTTCAGGAGGGCACGGAGCAATCACTCTCCGCTGGACATCGACAGCTCCCCCGGGGAGATCATGAAAAGCACCAAATTTCTTGGTGTACACCTGGCAGCGAATCTCACCTTGACCTTCAAGACCAGCTCCATGGCCAAGAAAGCCCAGCAGCGTTTCTACTTTCTGCATAGATTGAGGAAAGCCCACCCTCAACCATATTCTCCAGAGGGTTCATTGAGAGTACCCTGAGCTGCTGCATTGGTGCCTAGTTTGGGATTTGCACTGTCTTGATCGTAAGACCCTACAACGGACAGTGAGGACAACTGAAAGGATCATCGGGGTCTCTCTTCACTCCATTATAGCCATTTACACCACATGCTGCATCCGAAAGGCTAAGAGCATTGTGGAAGACCCCAAACACCCCTCACTCAAACTCCTCTCCCTCCTGCCATCTGGCAGGAGATACCGGAGCATTCATTCTCTCACAGCCTGACTGTGCAACAATTTCTTCTCCCCAGCCATCAGGCTCCTTAACACAGTATGATCGGACTCTTTCCTGTCTGAAATTCTTTGCACAACTTTGTATTGCTGTGAGAAACATTTCAATTATTTATCATTCTTCTATTACACTGTAACTTGTGTGTTTTTCACTTCTTATGCACTTTATGCTGTGTACTATTGTGCTGTCCATGTAGCACCCTCGGTCATTTTTACTGTTTCCGTTGTGTATGGTAAAAATGACAAATGAAAGCTAATCTCCTCTGCTATACTATAAGGTTCACACTCGATCTAAGGTTTTTGAGATTTTTGTGTCCTCAAGGAATGTACATTTGCATCAAATTGTGTTCTAATATTTGAAATACTGGTTATTGATTATCTATTGTCAAAACTCATCATGTATTTTCCCAATCTATCTGAGCCAACCTGCCCCGCGTAGTTACATAGTTTTGCTGGTTTAGATTTGAGATTCACACACACACATGAATTAGGAGCAAAAATAGGCTGTTCCTCGAAGGGAAATGAGGAAACTGGTGAAGTCCACATTGATACCATGGGGGTGAAGGATCCAGAGGCAGAAGATGAGGCGTTCTTCCTCCAGGCGTCGGGTGATAAGGGAGTGGCGATGGAGGAGGCCCAGGACTTGCATGTTCTCGGCAGAGTGGGAGGGGGAGTTGAAGTGTTCAGCCACGGGCTGGTGCAGTTGATTGGTACGGGTGTCCCAGAGATGTTCTCTGAAGCAGTCTGCGGGTTGGACGGAGGTGAGGGGGAAAGTGTGGGCGCAAGTTTTGCAATTCCACATTTCCACAATTCCTGTCCTGCCACCGCAGGAATTCAAAACCTGCGCCCACACCTCCACCCCCCTCACCTCCATTCAATGCCCCAAAGGAGTCTTCCACATCTGTCAAAGTTTCACCTGCAGCTCCACACGTCACTTCCTGTATCTGTTGCTCCTGACGCTTTCTCCTCTACACTGGGGAGATGGGACACCTACTCGCAGAGCGCTTCAGAGAAGATCTCTGGGACACACGTGCCTGGAGGAAGAACACCTCATCTTCCGACTCAGGATCCTTCAACCTCATGACGTCAATGTGGACTTCACCATTTCCTCATTTCCCTTCCCCTACCTTACCCCAGTTCCAACCTTCCAGCTCAGCACCATCCTCATGACCTGTCACTCTAATCTTGACTCTGTTCCTCGATCCTGGTATACCCTTCAAGAAGATCATGGCTGAGATATTTGCATTTCAATTTCTACATTCCCAATAAATTTACATTCTTGTCAGGCATCTCTCCCTTAAAATGATTAATGTTTCCACCTCCACTGCCTTCTGAGGCAGAGAGAGCCAAAATCATACAACCCTCTGAGAGCAAATAATTTCCTTCATCTCTGTCCTAAAGGGGAAAAACTAGTTTTAATCAGTGCCCCCTCATTCTGAACTGACCCACGGGAGGAAACATCTTTTCCACATCCACCTTGTCAAGACCAACCAGCATCTTATATCCTTTAATTAAATCACCCCTCACTCTTCGAAGCCCCAGTGGAAACCAACCCAGTCAGTCCAATCTTTTCTCATAAGATAATCCACGCATTCCAGGTATCAACTGAGTAAACTTCCTCTAAGCCACCTCTAATACATTTCCATCCTTCCAGAAATAACGAGACCAAAACTGCATAAAATACAGTGTTCAAAATGTGGTCCCACCAATGCTGCATATAACTAAAGTATAAAGTTTTATTTTCATGTTCAATTCCACCCATACTAAAAGATAGCATTCCATTTGCCTTCTTAGTTCCTTGCTGTACCTACATACCAACAAAACCCCGAGGTCCCTCCACACCTTGGGATTCTGCAGGTGTTGTGTGTGTTGAAGTTGTACTCTGCGTTCAGACTCTAGTGTCAGACTGAACTAAATCACATCCAGATTCAAGGTTAAATCTTGGTCACCCAACCCTAGAGGCCCATTTACACAAGCTCATTAATTAACTCTTTGCCATTGCCCAATAATGGATCCAAAATAGTGTGGTCTCCACTTGGCTCATCGAATCGAAGAAAGTTTACAGTGTGAAAAGAGACCATTCAACCTGTCAAGTCTGTGCATGCTCTCTACAAGATCAGTTCAGCTGCTTCCACTCAGCTATCTTTTCCCATAGTCCTGCAGCCATACCCCCTTCAGGAGCTTCTCTCCCTCCATTGCCCACAATTGAATTATGTTCTCAGGCCGTGCATTCCAGGCCCTCACCACTAGCCACATTAAAGCCATGTTGACTTTGATTCATTTGTCAACCAGCTTAAAAAAAACAGTTCCTCAGGTTATCAGCCCTTCTGCCGATGGGAATTGTTTCTCCCTATTTAATCTGTTGAAACCTCTCATGATTTTAAACACTTTAACAAAACTCTTCTCAACTGCCTCATCTCGAAGTAAAACAGGCCCTGTTTCTCCCAACTGACCTTGTAACTAAAGTCTCTCATTCCTCGAGCCACCCAAATGAATCTTTTCTCCTCTATCTCTCTGAAACCTTCACATTATAGGCGAAAGTGAGTACTGCAGATGCTGGAGATTAGAGTCAAGAGTATGGTACTGGAAAAGTACAGCAGGCCAGGCAACATCCTGATGCTGCCTGACTTGCTGTGCTTTTCCAGCACCACACTCTTGACTCTAACCTTCACATTATTCCTACTGTGTGCTGTCTATAACTCAGCACAGCATTTGAGTCTAGCCTCTGCTTTATAGAAGTTCATTATAACAGCCTTGTTTTTGCATTATTTATCAAGCTCAGGATTCCATACACCTTCCTAACCGCTTTTTCAACCTCTGCTGCTATCTTTAATCATTTGTGTACTTGAATCTCCAGGTCTCTTTATTCCTCAAAATACTGCTGTGTGAAATTGTTCCCTGGACTCCCTCTAATTTGATTTGCCCAGTTTGCATGAGGAATAAAGTCCCCCATGATTACAGTATTTTCATTTGTATTGACACCTCATATTTCCTGATTTATGCTCTGTTCTATATTACAAACACTGATTGGAGGCTCATGAATTACTTCCACCAATGCTTTCTGCAGTTGATTGTTTCGTAACTCCAACCAAGCTGATTATATTTCTGATTTTCTAAGCTAAGAATCCTTCTCTTTACCGCGGGTACCTGGAAGATGTTGCCAGCGGAGGTGACAGAGGCATGCACAATAACTTCATTTACGATGTATCTAGACAAATACATGAATGGGCAGGGAGCAGAGGGATATAGATCATAGAGTCATAGAGATATACAGCACAGAAACAGACCCTTTGGTCCAACTCATCCATACCAACCAGATATCCCAACCTATTCTAATTCCATTTGCCAGCACTGGGCCCATATCCCTCTAAAGCCCTCCTATTCATATACCCACCCAGATGCCTTTTAAATGTTGCAATTGTACCAGCCTCCACCACTTCCTCTGCATGAAAAAGTTGCCCCTTTAGGTCCCTTTTATATCTTTCCCCTCTCACCTTAAATCTATGCACTCAAGTTCTGGTCTCCCGCACGCGAGGGAGAAGACATTGTCTACTTGTCCTATTCATGCCCCTGATGATTTTATAAACCTTCATAAGGTCACCCCTCAGCCTCCGATGCTCCCAGGAGAACAGTCCTAACCTATTCAGCCCTCCCTCTAGCTCAAATCCTCCAACCTTGGCAACATCCTTGTAAATCGTTTCTGAACCCTTTCATGTTTTTCAGCATTCTTCCGATAGGAAGGAGACCAGAATTGCGTGCAATATTCCAAACGTAGCCTAACCAATGTCCTGTACAGCCACAACATGACCTCCCAACTCCTATACTCAGTGCTCTGACCAATAAATGAAAGCATACCAAACGCCTTCTTCACTATCCTATCTACCTACGACTCCACTTTCAAGGAGCTATAAACCTACACTCCAAGGTCTCTTTGTTCAGCAACACTCCCCAGGACCTTACCATTAAGCGTATAAGTCCTGCTAAGATTTGCTTTCCCAAGATGCAGCACCTCACATTTATCCAAATTAAACTCCATCTGTCATTCCTCAGTTTATTGACTCATTTGATCAAGATCCTGTTGTAATCTGAGGTAACCTTCTTCACTGTCCACTACATCTCAAATTTTGGTGTCATCTGCAAACATACTAACCATATCTAGTACGTTCACATCCAAACCATTTATATAAATTATGTAAAGTAGAGGACCCAGCACTGATCCTTGTGGCACTCCAGTCTGAAAAACAACCCTCCACCACCACCCTCTGTCTTCTACCCTTGAACCAGTTCTGTATCCAAATGGCAAGTTCTCCATGTATTCCATGAGATCTAACCTTGCTAACCAGTCTCCCATGGGGAACCTTTTCGAATGCCTTACTGAAGTCCACATAGATCACGTCCATCAGTCTGCCCTCATCAATCCTTTGTTACTTTTTCAAAAACCCAATCAAGTTTGTGGGACATGATTTCCCACGCACAAAGCCATCTTTACTATCCCCAATCAGTCCTTGCCTTTCCAAATGTGTGTAAATCCTCTCCCTCAGGATTCCCTCCAACAACTTGCCCACCACCGACATCAGGCTCACTGGTCTACAGTTCCCTGGCTTGTCCTTACCACCTTTCTTAAATAATGGTACCATGTTAGCCAACCTCCAGTCTTGTGGCACCTGACGTGTGACTCTGGATGACACAAATATCTTACCTAGCGTTCCAAAGAATTCTAGGGTACACCTGATCAGGTCCTGGGGATTTATCCACCTTTATGCATTTCAAGACATCCAGCACTTCCTAGATTCTTATAAAATAGGCAACAGGTTTAGATAGAGGATCTGGATTGGCACAGGCTTGGTGGGCCGAAGGGCCTGTTCCTGTGCTATAATTTTCTTTGTTCTTTATTCTTTGTTCAGTAATCACTTCCTTTACAATCAACCAGCCCTAAATCTTTTTCTATTTTATCTATCTCTGCTAAAAGTCAAGTACCTGAAATATTTAGTTCTGAACTTGGGTCACTTTGCATGCACCTCTCTGGAATGACTGTTTTATCATTGAATCTACAGGACAGACACAGTCTGTTCAGCTAGATTATCCTGGTGTTTATAGGCTGTTACAATCCTCATGGGAATAGAGTGCTCTACAAATCAAGTTGCACTATCCTACAAGTCATCAAAATGTAAGGATAATTTGTTTAACCCACCATAATGATGAATGTCTCGCTGTGACCATGATTGAAGATAAAATAAATTCACACCAGGTTTCACTAATAGAGAAGAAAATAAAATCTGATTTATTCTATAGAAATTGATCCTTTAACAAATGGCAAAAGTGTATCATTAATTACTAACATACAAACTCATACCAGCCCCTTTCAAATCCAAACATACCCGCATACATTCACAATAGGACAGACAGTTTTACAGGAATAGTGTGAGGAGACAAAATCAGCAAAAGCGAACAAGTTAAAAATCAAGAGTCTAAACCACGAAGGGATGGAATGAGGTGATTTCGCTCAGTTGCTTTTTTTGGTCTTTGTTGATGACATCACATTGTTGAAAATGTGTTGCTGGAAAAGCGCAGCAGGTCAGGCAGCATCCAGGGAACAGGAGAATCGACATTTTGGGCATGAGCCCTTCTTCAGGAATCGGGGCTGAAGAAGGGCTCATGCCTGAAACGTCGATTCTCCTGCTCCTTGGATGCTGCCTGACCTGCTGCGCTTTTCCAGCAACACATTTTCAGCTCTGATCTCCAGCATCTGCAGCCCTCACTTTCTCCTAGAAAACATCACATTGTTGTCAACCACAGCTCTTCTGAATTTTGTAGCTACTCAACTGCACCCTTGTTTTAACTTGAGTTAGAAACTTTTCTGTTTGCAGAGTCTTTAGGTATTTTGCTTTTCCACTTGCTGAGGGTGAAAGAGAAGGATCGAACCTTGAGTTCAGACAGTTTGAGATGCAACTGCTCCTTTTGCTGTACTTAAAAACCAATCCAAAAGCCATTGCCAGGTACTTTTTTTCACCTCAAAAGCATGTGGTGCCAGTTTGGCTCACACAAATATCAAATCCAGATTGTCCATAAATTACCTGCTCTTATCTAAACAAAGATTGAACACCACACACTATCGATTTTGCCTTGAATCTTAAGAGAAAAACAACTGGTTCCTTCTCTGCAGCAGAGTAGTCTAAACCTCCATTGTCCAGCTGGTATTTCAAATAACATGAATATCATTCTATAGCACCACTTTAGCCTCCTCCCACCTTTTCTTGCCTAAATCTTTCATCATTACTATCAGCTCACTTCTCCCATATATGGTTGTGTGGTTCTCCCTAAAATGCATCCATCCTGTTTGCTTCAACTACTCCATGTGAGTTGCACATTCTCACCACTCTTTGGGGATAGAACTTTCGACGGAATTCCATGTTGGATATCTCTGGTGACTGCCTTATACTGATGGTCTCCAGTTGTGCTCTTCCCTACAAATGGAAATGTTCTTGCTATATCCACTTGACCCAAACTTTCCATGACCTCTACTGGATCCTCCCACGGCTTTCATTTGTCAAGAGAAAAGAGCCATGGTCTGTCAATCCTCTCCTGATTTACTTACTCATACATTTCTGTTATCATCCTTGTAAATCTGGGATTTCCTCTGGTGCCTCTATCTGCTGCTTACACTGTGGTGACCAGAACTGCAAATAGTTCCAAAGTGAAGTCTAACTAAGGCTCAATACAGATTTAATAAAGCTTCCCTACTTTTCAAATGTATCACTCAATTTTTACAGTTTGATGTATTTTTACTCTTTGATCCTCTTCCCTACCTAGACTTGGACTTTCCAAGTGATAAGTGACACTCAGTCTTACAACCAAAGTGACACTCTTAAGTGTTACTCCCTCATATTTAATTGTGTGGAACTTCATTTGCTAATTATTTGCTGACGCTGTCTATGTATGAGTGTCTTCTTGTAATTTGTTGTAGTCCTCTTCAGTATTGACTGACCTCCACCTCCATGTTTCATGTCATCCACTAATTTCAAAATTATGTTTCTCATTCCAAAGTCTGAATCATTCGAGTAAATTGTGACCAGCAGTGATCCCATCACTGGTTCTTATGGAACACAACTTTACAACTTCTGACCCTTCACTCCCACTCTTTGTTTTCTGTTCTGAAGTCAGTGAGTAATCCAAGCAGACTTTACCTTCTGATTCCAAATTCTCTGACCTTATTCATTAATCTGTTTTGGAACATCTTACTGAAGGATTTTTGAAAAACCAGGTGAATTACAAATGCTGCATTAATGTTGTCTATTCTGTCTGTTATATTCTCAAAGAAATGTTGATCAAGAAAGACTTTTCCTTTTGTAATCTGTTCTCTCCTGCAGAGAGTATTCCATTGTTTAGCTCCCACTGACATTAAGCTGATTGACTGGTCTGTACTTCCCTGGACATGTCACCCTTCCAAAAATAGGAATTGCACCAAAGAGTTTTCCAATGAATTATTAAATTTATGTAGCATCAGCTACATCAGCCTAACCACTTACGTTATACAAAAAAATTCTGGATGAGAAAACATGTCTCTTTGTATCTTGTAACAGTTTGAAAGCTATGGCAGTGAAGTTTGAGATGAACTTCAAAGCTGGGGCTGAAAAGGCAGAGGTTGACTAAGCATTGGCTCAGAACTTAAACCTTGAGAAGGGAAAGGAGAGTGCTAAAATTGAGTAAGTTAGTAATAATTCAACTGCAAATGAAATACCTTGAATTGGAGTCAAATTAGAAAAAAATTTTTTGATTTGAAACAGAAAAGGAGAACAAAAGGGACTAAAGAGAAGTACAAAAATTAAGTTGAAATTCCAAACATGGAGAGAAAGGGAGAACATTGACTTCCAAAAGGAAGAAAAAGTAAAAGAAATGCAGGCAGAAAAGAAAGTTATGAAGAGAACAGGAAAAAAATTTAGACTACGCAAACAGTGGGAAGTGGTAAAGCTCTACGATGAATCAGGATTAACTCCGGGTTTTCATTTAGCGAGGAGTATTTGCTTAGTTCCTCAGTTCAATCATTTAAAAAATTGCCACACCACTGCAGTGTTTGAAAGAAAGCTGAATGTATTATTGCAGATATGTTTGTCGAGACTTCTTTGGGGACATTGACATCTCTTTAAAATGAACAATCGGGTGACTGTAATATGGTAAAAGCTGCTACCCACAATTCCTATGAGTTTGTGCCAGAGGCTTACGACAAAAATGTTGAAATTTAAAACAGAAACAACAGCCAGACATTTATGCAATTATGCAAGGGAAAATGTAATTAGAGTCATAGAGATGTACAGCATGGAAACAGACCCTTTGGTCCAACCCGTCCATGCCGACCAGATATCCCAACTCGATCTAGTCCCACCTGCCAGCACCCGGCCCATATCCCTCCAAATTCATACAAAACATCCAAATGCCTTTTAAATGCAATTGTACCAGCCTCCACCACCTCCTCTGGCAGCTCATTCCATATATTACCACCCTCTGCGTGAAAATGTTGCCCCTTAGGTCTCTTTTATATCTTTCCCTTCTCACCCTAAACCTATGCCCTCTAGTTCTGGACTCCCCGACCCCAGGGAAAAGACTTTGTCTATTTATCCTATCCATGCATCTCATAATTTTGTAAACCTCTGTAAGTTCACCCTTCAGCCTCCAATTCTCAAGGGAAAACAGCCCCATTCTTCACTATCCTATCTACCTGTGACTCCACTTTCAAGGAGCTATGAACCTGCACTCCAAGGTCTCTTTGTTCAGCAACACTCTCTAGGACCTTACCATTAAGTGTTTGTAAGTCCTGCTAAGATTTGCTTTCCCAAAATGCAGCAGCTCGCATTTATCTGAATTAAACTCCACCTGTCACTTCTCGGCCCATTGGCCCATCTGGTCAAGATCCTGTTGTATTCTGAGGTAGCGTGTGTTTGATTGGTGATATACATTCACAAAGATTGAATCGAAGTCAAAAGAGTCGATGTGACAGGAGCAATTTAAAGTTGGTGTCCACTAGGAAGGTCACACATGGAGGGTTGTAATGTCACAAAGACAAGTAGGAGCAGATGATGGAGTGTTATCTCACATGCATCTTATTAACAAGCCTGGTCTAACTCTGGTAAATATTAAACTAATCACCCTTCCCTGAAAAACCTCACTAAATCTCTTCCAGACCCTGATACCACCTGGACCTTGATACTAAACCCACTCCATCCATACATCATGGACCTAACCCCCCCCCTACCTCCCAACTACTGGATCTACATCAACCCTACCCTCGCACTCCACTTTTCCCTGCTTTGCCTCTCTTGGACCTGAGATTTCCATCCTTCTTGATTTTCCAAAAACATTCCATTCCAGGGTGCAAGATCCCTTCTGATCTTGCACCCTGGCACCGTACCCACCTGGTACACTATTTCCTGTCAGCCTACCCCAACCCATCTGGTATTCTGCTTACGTACAACCCTATTTCCGACTCACCTGGCACTGTACATACCTGGCAGCTCACTGACCTGGCACCCTAACCTCATGTTTACCGTTTGTACTTACCCATTCACAGGCGATTCAAAGTGTTAATGCTGGGTCTTTAAATCGTAGATTACGACAACCACTGTTCTGATAAATGGGGTGTGGTTTGCCTCTCCTTCACTATTGACCACCTGTCAGATTTAAAATGTGTCTCCACATGGTAGTCCTGATTGGAATCTCCTGCCAGAAATATGAAGCTCCCTCAATGTAAAAAAGACAGAGTGCAGCAACAATCTGGCAATCGCTGATCTGCGGAAAATCCAGCTCATTGTTTTTATTATGAAATGAAGACTTGTGATGGCTCAATGTTTTGTAGCATTTGTAACATTGCACTGTTCCATTGAGTAAAAGTTTACACAAACTGATGGGTTCTCCTACTTTCGCTACTAGGAACGTTCCTGATTAATAGTGAGGTCTAGGCTGGTGAGGCAGAGAGGTCAGTTCTAAATCTTAGTGATACAGGATGAATACAGTTACTGAATTGGCAGCAAATGGGAACTTGCTATCTCTCATTAGGGTAGTGCTGGGAAGCAAGCCCTGCTATTCCCAGAAACTTCATAAAAATAAAATAATTTATAAGAGTTGCACCAAATTCTCCAGTTTCCTGATTTTTTAACAACTGGTTTGACAGAAAGTACAGTCCAGGTTTCTGTTATTTATTACAAACAAGGAGGTTCCAGCTAACGGACCTGTCATCGTATAGCTGTAGCCCCTTATAAAGCTCACCTGTGCACACATGTGGGAATCAGTTTCGTTTGTTGGTTTATAGAGCAGTGTGATGCCAACCGTGTGGGTTCAGTTCCTATCACCGGTTTGAGGTTACCATGAAGGACTCTCCTTCTGAACCTGTTCCTTTGCCTGAGGTCTGGTGGCCCTCAGTTTAAATCACCACCAGTCTTTTCTCTCTAATAAGAAAGCAGCCCCTAAGGTCTGGTAAGACTGTGGCAACACAACAAATGCACACATGCTGACAGACAAGAAAATATTGGTGTTGTGGATAGAGGGAAAAGTGGAAGGCATTTCAATGGTCTCTACTCATAGGCTTTGCTGACAGGATCCTTTTGGCTTGTCAGGACTTGTTGCCCCTCGATCCTCCTTCTCTAGCTACTTTCACTGGCTTATTGGAGCTTACAAAGCCACAGCTTACAGCAACTGGTGAGGGAAAACAAACTACCTTTCTTCAGACTTTGGGTTTTTTTTATTGCAGAGAAGATGCCACCTCCCCTTCTAGGAGGCCAAAGGGTCTTGTTCACACCCACAAGCTGTTCAGCTACTGGACTGGCAATCACATAGATGTTGGCAGGCAGAAGGTCTTTATCATTGATATTTGTCCACCTTTCCAGAGGCCAATCAGCTACTTGTTGCTGGCCAAATCTCTCTGTACACACACCCGGGTGCTCATTTGTCTGCAATTAAACCTCTCCCATTGCCTGAACAATCAGCTGTGTAAACAGCACTTACAATGAGTGTCAGGTTACTTGTTTTTAAAAAGAGCAGCAATCCCTTCCACATTACTTGATTTTTGAAGCAGTCATTTTCTCATTTTAGTCCACAAGCAAATATACAAAGAAATTAATAGATACAGTATTCACAAATTTTCCTCCAGGCATGTTAAAGAAAAATGTATTGAAATGAGTACTGATGGAAATTGTTTCCCAATCCAATCCTTTGTATAGAATTAACTTAAAACCGAGCTTTATTTCCAGTCCTGGAATAAAAGAATTTATTCATAGTTTGCCTATTTTTGGAGTAGAATTTTTGAATAGGAAATTACTTGGCTGGGAGGAAGGTCCTGCTGTCTCCCGTGGTTTTGGAAAAACCTGTTGGGAACCTGAGGAAACTGAAATAGTACAAGAAAAACTAAGCGATTGAAAGGATTCCACAAGTTTCTGTAACTCTGCCACGGTAATTAATACTTTGATTAAATGTGAATCTGAAGAGTCAGAAACACAGATTGCTGATTTTAAAAGGTACATTGAAGTACCAGAAAGAAAAATAAGAGATAATTAAAGTTGGAGATGAATTAAAACTGATTGAATTAAAAATGCAAGAAAAGTAGACGTCAGGTGTGGTGAAGCAAATAGCAGCAGCATAGAATGTTTTGATGAATCAAATGAAAGAAATGCCTTGAAGGAGACTGGAATTGTTTTATCTAATACTGACACTGGAAAGATACGTGTTCAGAAAAAATATTAGAAGATTAATAAAGAGATAGTCCTTGTTAGGATAGAATTGGACAAATCTCAAACACAGTTAAAGGGCAAAAAGCACAACAATTAATTAGTTAAATAAAAAAAATGTGTATCAGGCTTCTGAACTGAATATTGTAGCACTAGCTGAAAGGACAGGTTTACTAACATCATTCTCCTGAAAGCAGTCACTAAGACCAACATTGAGACTGGGATCATATGAAACCAACTCCACTGGGCTATCACATCCTTAGGATGTCTGTGTCCCAACTGCCAAAGCAAATCGTTTTCGGCCAGTTTAAGGAAGGCACTCAAATGAGAGAAGGACAAAGGAACATTTCAAAGACCCTGGAAGGCTTGCCTGAAGAAATACAACATGGACATAGGAGACCCATAGGAGACCCTCATTCAAGAAAAACTGACTTGGAGGATGTTCCTGCATGAAAAGACACAATGTTTTGAGAACACCCTTCAGCAAAAGTAAGTATGGTAAAGGAACTAGAGACAGGAATGCCAACAATCTCAAGTCCATGGATGAATTCAGCCACCTGGAAACACCTGCCAAATGTACAGAGGGAGATATGGCTCTAGGATCAAGCTCATCAGCCACACAGGGACCCACAGAACCCATGACCAGTGACATGGAATTTCCTAGGTAGACAATCATATTCCTTAGCAAGTGATGACCAATGACACCAATTCAAATATTCTTAACAAAGTTCTTAAGGATTTCCCTTGACAGAAAAGCAAAGAACATTGATAGATGACCACGTTAAAACTGTATCACCAAGAAAAGAAAACTGAATTTATTTCACAGGATGTGACCAGCTTGAATTGATCAGCTTTGATTTCCCATTCTTAATTGTTTTTGAGAAGGTGGTGGTGAGCTGTCTTCTTAAATGCTACAGTTCTTATAATATAGATACACTCCCAGTGCTGTTAGAGAGAGAGTTCCAGGATTCCGAGCAGGTGACATTAAAGGAGCAACAAGAAAAAGGTTAATTCATAGAAAAGAACTTAAAGTCAAAAGTGACCCTGAATTTAAACAGAATGAGGTGAATTTACTTGTCAGACAGATCAATTCAGATTTGGGAGCGTGGTGCTGGAAAAACACAGCAGGTCAGGCAGCATCTGAGGAGCAGGAGAATCGATGTTTCAGGCAAGAGCCCTTCATCCGGAAGGGCTTTCTCCAGATCAATTCAGACGCTTAGCTAGCTGAAATATTTTTCAGATATGGACATTTAAAAAGCAAGCAAACCTAGAAGAAATGTTGATCAGAAATATTAACAGAGGGTTTCAAGGTCTACTTAAAATGGTAAAAGTCTGATCACAATTTAGTGTCTGGCTGAATCCACAGGGTAACATCATGGGATTGCTCTTCAAGTTACAACATTAAGTCACAAGTACTGAGAAGCTAGCTGGTTTTCCAGCATTCCGCAACATTGGTCCACAAAGTTAACCAGACAAACAATTTACAATACTTTTAGGCCCATTAAAAATCTGATTCCAAGGTCTCGCCTATGTGCACAATACAAACTTTTAGAAGTCACAAGAAGAATGCAAATCCACAGCAGAATCTTTTCACCAAGGATATGAAAAAGCAGCATGGTTCGATGGTTAGCATTGCTGCCTCACAGCACTAGGGACCTGGGTTTGATTCTAGCCTCAGGTGACAGTCTGTGTGGAGTTTGCACATTCTCCCTGTGTCTGCGTGGGTTTCCTCCGGGTGCTCTAATTTCCTTCCACAGTCCAAAGATGCGCAGATTAGTTGAATTGGTCATACTAAATTGTCCATAGTGTTCAGGGATGCGCGGGCTAGGGGTGAATGTAGAGTAATAGGGGAGGGGAATGGGTCTGGGTGGGTTACTCTTTGGAGGGTCGGTGTAGACTTGGGCCAACTGGCCTGTTTCTGCGTGGTGGGGATTTTAAAAAAAAAAGCCATGCAGTATACTTAAAATAGAGCTTTATTTTGAAGAAATTAAATCAATAAATTGTGAAGTAAACTCTCATTTGCCAGAGACTTGGGATTCTAAGAACTCGGGCAAGCTGGTTTATGTATGAGTTTCCATACCTGTTAGTTACCTGTTACTTTCTTCATGGCAATGCCTAAGATAATAAGAATCCACTTGAGAACCAATCAGCACCTTTTTTTTTTGTCTCGTGGTATAAATTAATATGACCAAGTGACATTTGACATTCTTGGGTTTGTACTGGTGGGTGCAAGACATAAATCCTCAGCACTAAGAATTTATTTTCACTTTTTCTTTTCTAGTGGCCTGTTCAATAATGTTAGATCTACATTTTTTGTGTTTAAGTAGATGTTCTATCTTGAAACACAGAAACATAGAAAATAGAAGCAGGAATACATCATATGATTTATATGGACTTCAGTAAGGCGTTCGACAAGGTTCCACATGGGAGACTGATTAGCAAGCTTAGATCTCACGGAACACAGGGAGAACTAGCCATTTGGATACAGAACTGGCTCAAAGGTAGAAGACAGAGGGTGGTGGTGGAGGGTTGTTTTTCAGACTGGAGGCCTGTGACCAGTGGAGTGCCACAAGGATCGGTGCTGGGTCCTCTACTTTTTGTCATTTACATAAATGATTTGGATGCGAGCATAAGAGGTACAGTTAGTAAGTTTGCAGATGACACCAAAATTGGAG
>NC_057736.1:46223949-46253628 GCF_004010195.1 Chiloscyllium plagiosum | reverse complement strand
TTATAGAGGTTTACAAAATTATGAGGGGCATGGATAGGGTAAATAGGCAAAGCCTTTTCCCTGAGGTTGGGGAGTCTACAACTAGAGGGCATAGGTTTAGGGTGAGCGGGGAAAGATATAAAAGAGACCTAAGGCACAATGTTTTCACGCAGAGGGTGGTATGTGTATGGAATGAGCTGCCAGAGGATGTGGTGGAGATTGGTACAATTGCAACATTTAAGAAGCATTTGGTTGGGTATATGAATAAGAAGGGTTTGGAGGGATATGGGCCGGGTGCTGGCAGGTGGGACTAGATTGGGTTGAGATATCTGGTTGGCATGGACGGGTTGGACCAAATGGTCTGTTTCCATGCTGTACCTCTCTATGACTCTATGACTCTAAATCTGTCCCATCATTCAGTATAATCATGACTCGTACAGCTTTCTCCGCATTTCCTTTAATCCCTTCGGCCCGAATAACCATATCTAACTCCTTCTTGAACGGACTCAATGTTTTGGCCTCAACTGCTCTTTGTGGCTCACTACTCTCGCCTGAAGAGGTTTCTCCTCATCTCAGTCCTAAATGACATCTGTGGTCAGGAAATTACAGGAGAAAATGGGATTAATCAACACTTTATAAAATCATGAGGGCATGGCTAGGGTAAATAGACAAGGGCTCTTCCCTGGGGTAGGGGAGACCAGAACTAGAGCGAATTGGTTCATGGTGAGAGGGGAAAGATTTAAAAGGGACAACATTTTCTCACAGAGTGTGGAATGAGCTGCCAGAGGAAGTTGTGGAGGTTGATACAATTACAACATTTAAAAGGCATTTGGATGGGTATATGAAAAGGAAGGCTTTAGAGGGTTACAGGCCAAATGTTGGCAAATGGTACTAGATTAATTTAGGATATCTGGTCAGCATGGACGGATTGGACCAAAGGGTTTGTTTCCGCGCTGTACATTTCTATGACACTGTGACTTGGGATCTGGGATAGTCAGCGCAGATTTGGTAGAGGGAGACCCTGTCTGACTGATGGAGTTTTTAAACAAGTGACAAAGTATATTAATGAGGGTAGTGCAGTTAATAAGGTTTACATGAACTTCAGTAAGGCTTTTGACAAAGTCCCACATGGAAGGCTGATTCAAAAGGTAAGAGCCCATTCGATAAAAGCCAAGTTGAGAAACTGGATCCAATATTGGCTTGCAAATAAGGTGTCAGTGAATGGTTGAATGGAAGCCTGTCTCCAGTGGTGTACTTCAGGGATTGGTGCTAGATTCTTTGTTGTTTGTTATGTACATTAGTGATTTGGATGTGAATGTAGAAGATATAATGAGTAATTATATGATACAGAAATTGGGGGTCTCACTGCTGAGCATGAGGAGGATCATCTCAGTTTACAGTCTAATATTGATCAATTGGTAAATCAGGTAGAGCAGGAGCAGATGGAACTTAATCCTGATAAGTATGAAGTGATGCATTTTGGAAGGTCTAATAAGGAAAGGATATACACAATGAAAGGTAGGTCCCTAGGGAGTACTGAAAAACAAATGAACCTTGGTGTAGAAGTCCAAAGATCTTTCAAGGTGTCAGCACAGATGGACAGGGTGTGGAGAATGCATATGGGATGCCTGCCTTCATTGCCAGGACATAGAATATTGGAGCAAGGATGTCTTGTTGCAACTTGGTTGTGCCATAGATGGAATACTGCATGCAGGTCTGGTCACCACACTATCGGAAGGATATGATTGAACTGGGGAAGGTCCACAGGACGTTCACCCGGATGTTGACTGGGATGAAAAGCCTCAACACAAGCTTGAAAAGCAACATCCCATTTTTTTGCTTGGGTACCCTGCAGCCTCTAAGATTCTACATCAAGTTGAATAACTTTAGAGTCTGATTCCATCCTTCCATGGTTTTTACCCACCCCTCACCCTGTCCTGTATGACAGGAGTTGCCTTTTCTACACCCATTTCCACATATTCCCAGGCCCGTTATCTCATTACATGGTTTGATTTCAGTATAGCTCACTCATTCTCTCCTACCGTTAGCTCTCCTTGTCATTTATTCAGCCATTTTTTCTGTCCTGGCCTGCTATCTATGATTGCCTTGCTTACCTAATGCTTTCATATCTCTTTCTCTGTCTAGGCTCCAGGTCCACCTATTTCCTCCAACTCACTCCCCCTCCACACCATCTTCAACTTCAACACAAATGCCATCTTTTCTGAGCTCCTAACATTCTGATGAAGAGTCACTAGACTCAAAACATTAACCCTGCTGTCTTCCCACAGGTGCTGCTAGACCTGCTGAGTTTCTCCAGGAATTAAAATCCAGCATCCACAGTTCTTTGTTTTATTACACCTTTTAATGTGATTGATTCTTCATTAGCTTTTATCCCAATCCATGTTGATTCTGTTTTGACCTTTCTGATAGCTGTGTTCCTTTTTCTGTACTGCCAATATGTTATTCTCAATAAATAGCTATTCCAACTCCACTTTTTTTCTCTCTCTAACTTTCCAATATATGTTACTCCCTGTAATATTTACTTTCTGGTCCTAGTTATTTTTGTAGCAATGTCTTAGTTATCCCTGTTATTTCTGGTACCTCCCAAACCATGATTGAGTTCAGCTCTGCTCCTTTACTACATACAATATGTGCATACTTTTTAATTCGGTTTTAATATAACTCCTTTAATCTCATCCTTTGAACTCCCATTTTGTACCCCTACATAATTCCCTAGCTGCCTATAATCTTCCCTTACTTTATTCTATCTTGTGTTCTGCTGTATTATTCTGCTAACATTTAAATTGCTTGTAGATTGCAATTGAATACATTACATACACATTATCTGGGCCTGACACCAGTTGTTAAAGTTCACTTGAGAATGTAACTTTTTTATGATTTACATATGAAAGAAGTGAAACTAACATGGTCATTCTAACAGACGAGAGACTTGACAAACAATCAAGGTATTTTTCATTGTATAATTTCAGTTACATCACACTGTAAACTTTTGTTATAAATTCTGTGTCTTACAAATGTATACTCCACAACCACCTGATGAAGGAGCAGTGCTCTGAAAGCTAATGATTCCAATTAAACCTGTTGGAATATAACCTGGTGTTGTGGGATTGTTAACTTTGTAAAAAGGGTGGTGGTGTAGCACTATTGATTAAGGAGTCAATTACTGCAATACGGAGAGATGATCTCTAGGAAAGGTCCTCAATCGAGGCTTTGTGGGTTGAACTTAGAAATGTTAAAGGGGCAGCCAGTTTACTAGGAGTGTACTATAGATCCCCAATGAGTCAGTGGGAAATAGAGGAGCAAATATGCAGACAGAGGTGTGCAAGATAATAACTGGGTAATTAGATGAGGGGAGTTCAACTTTTCCAACATAAATTGGGATAGTCATAGTGTTAAATGTTTAGAGGGCATACATTTCTTGAAATGTATCCGGGGAGTTTTTTTTCTATAAGTATGCAGAAGGGCCAACAAGTAATGGCGTTCTGCTGATTCTGGTTCTAGGGAAAGAAGCCAGACAGGTGTTCAATGTGGCAGTGGTAGAACATTTAGGTGACCATGAACACAACACAGTAAGGGGGTTCAATTATATTCTAGACAAGGAAATAGGTAGCCTGCAAAAGATGGCTTTAGATTAGGGGAAGGCAGATTTTATTAAAATAAAGCAGGATTTGGCCACAATAGACTGGGAACAGCTCCTTGCTGATAAGTCTACAGAAGAGCAATGAGGGTGGTGGGCACGTTTTCAAAAAGGAGCTAAGGAGAGTCCAGATCCAACAGGTACCCTTTCAAGGGAAATGGAGGAACAATAAGTTCAAATAACCTTGGATGTCCAAGTCAATTCAGGACCGGATGAGGAAGAAGTGAAGAGCTTTTAGCAAATCCAAAGGGAGCAATTCAGCTGCAGCTTGAAAGGAATACAGGAAATGCAAAAGGGAATGAAAGAAAGCAATTAGAAGAGCAAAGAAGTGGAAAGGATCTGCAAACAGGATTAGGGAGAATCTTAAGATATTTTATAAATACATTGAAGGGAAGAGGTTAACCAGGGAAAGAGTATGGCCCATTAGAGACCAAGGGGCAAGCTGTGTGTGCAGCTGCAGGATGGGTGTTGAATGAATACTCCTCTCCGGTCTTCTCTCTGGAAAAGTATAACATAGGTATGGATTCCAGAAAAGGGACTGTGAGGAACTTGCACAGTTTAACATAGAAAATGAGGAGGTATATTGGGCTTAAAAATGGACATATCTTCTGGCCCTGATTAATTGCAATCAAGGCTGTTGAGGGAGACGAGGCAAGAAATTGCAGGGGCTCTGACATCAATGTTTAATTCCTTTCTGGCCACAGAGGGAGTGCCACAGGACTGGTTGAAATGGTTCCACTTTACAAGAAGTGGTAGAGATTAATTTACAAATTGGTGAGTCTCATGTATGTGGGGAAACTGTTGGAGAAAATTCGGAAGAGCCAATTAATATCCACATGGAAAGGCACAAGTTAATTAGGGATAGTCAGCATGTCAGAGGGAGGTCATATCAACCAAATTTGTTAGAATTTTTTGAAATCGTGATCACATGTGCGGATGAGGGATGTTCAGTTGATATGGTTTATATAGATTTTAGCAAAGCTTTTGACAAGGTTCCACATGGGAAATTGATTGAGAAGGTGAAAGCATATGGAATTGAGGGAAACTTGGCAAAATGAATCAGAAACTGGCCTACTAATAGGACACAAGGGGTAGTAGTAGAAGGCTATTTGAGTGACTGGAGGCTGGTGTCCAGCAGTGGACTGCAAGGATCAGTGCTGGGATCCTCATTGTTTGTTATACACATAAATGATACAGATGAAAATGTTGGAGGGAATTTTAAGCAAACTTGCAGATGACATCAAGATTGGTAGAGTGGTTAATAGTAAAGAAGATGGTTGTGGGTTACAGAAAGATATAGTTGGGTTGATCAGATGGGCAGACCAGTGGCAGATTGTATTTAACCCTGATGAATGCATGGTGATGCACTTTGGAAAAAGAAACAGGATGAGGGAGTATTTAATGAATGGCAGGACACTGGGTAGCTCAGAGGAACAGAGGGATCTTGGGTAATTATTCACAGATCTAATGGTGCCAGTGTCCTATAGCTTTGGCCCCTGCATCCCATTTAACCTTCTATTCAGTTATCTGATTAATAATTGATGTGTAGTTCAAACATGGCCCCAGAGATCATTATTTTGAAGTTCTGTGTTTTAACTTAGACTGGGGTTGAGATGAGAAGGAATTTCTTCATCCAGAGAGTGGTTAACCTGTGGAACTCATTGCCACAGAAGGCGGGGGAGGCCAAGTCATTGAGTATATTTGAGACAGAGACAGATAACCTCTTGATTAGGAAGGGGATCAAGGCAGGTATGAATAGAAGGCAGGAGAATGGGGTTGAGAAACCTATCAGCCATGATTAAATTGTGGTGCAGATTCACTGGGCTGAGTGGCCCAATTCTGCTGCTATATCTTATATGGTCTTATGGTTGAATGTCACTATTTTTAATCAAGCATCAATTTTGACAAGTTTTACGTTTTTCTCTGCAAGAGAAGCTTAATAAATCTTCTTGTACAATTGTCTCAAAATCACCTAATTAACTCTCCACCAAGCACTAAGGCACCCCTTCCATCCTGTGCTCATCCAATTCTTGCCATAACCTGACCAATTTGCCACTGTCAGAATATTCTGGACTTGACCGGTATTCCTAGTTTAACAGGCTGTCGTGCAATTGGACGAACACTGCCAGCCTGATGTTGGTGTACATTTGCCCCGGATGTGGAAGATAAGGAGAAATTTTTGTTCCACTGTGTGAACAGGCAGCTTGAGGTTCTGGAGAATGGCATTGTGCAGAGCAAGAATGTCCTCTTTTTCAATGACTGGCAGTGATAGACACACCATCAGACCCTGCCAGCCTAGGCCAAGGTTGCCACCCCAGTTGGCATAGACTCAGCTATCTGGAGGAAAGCCTACTGTAGGAAGAAGATCAATGATCTTCTCTGCTTTGCAGGATTTCTGCTATCATCTCCTCTCTGCTACCCTGCACTCACTGTATCTCTGTCTGCATGCACATTCCATTAAAGCACATGTTCTAGCCCTCATAGCATCTTCATTCATTTGCTTTCATCCACTCCAACCCTGCATTTTCCTAACCCTGCTAGCCATCCATACTTCCTACTTACTCAGGACACCTCATGACTATTGACCATCAACACCTACACTAACAGTTATACCACACACTTTCATCTAATTGAGTCCCTCGTGCTCTTTCATACCAAGAGAAAACAGGCCATAGTAAAGCAAAAAATCCAGATGGGTGGTGGCCTGCCTGAAATTCAACTCCTCACCCATTACGTGACTGATTCTGATTAGATTTTCGTAGGTTTTGGGCATCGAGATGAGATTCTCACTCGGGAACGATGAGCTGCCTATTAACAAGGATTATCGCTAGTTGTCAACCTCATTAACTTCAAAATTCACCTCATTAATATACAGCGTTGTATCCGTCCAACTGCTGTGAGGAAAATAGATGCCAACAATTGCTGACGTGAAGTCAGAGTGGGAAGTTGACTTCAGTTTGTTGATTCTGGTGTGGCCAACTCACTCGACCCGAGCCTCTTGACTGATATGGGGGACTGGACCTGACTTATTGAACATTGAGTCCCTTCTAATGGCTGTCCCCCTTAGTGACTGAGCACTGCTGACAACCATGACATGCTTCTGGTCTTTGTGTCTCCTGTAAATGACAAGAAAACACAGAAGTACTGTGAACTTGGTAACTCTGGCTAAGGTGAAAGTCACATTAAGGCAAGACAAGTTTGGGCATGAGGGAGGATGCTGAAAGCATTTAGAAAGGCTCAAAGTGAGTGAATGCCAAGAGAGTGGGCAACTAACCCTGAGATGCAACCTGTGAACTGAGTACCAGCCCCTTATTATAGTCATTATTATTTTTAATAAAATGAATGTGAAATGCAAATAATTAAATTCAAACAAAGTCATTTTACTTAAAACCACAATTGCCCAGATATTCCAATAACCAAGAGCTCTGGAGCAGTGCAGGCTGGAGTTACACATCAGGGCCACGTAGAATCCCTGATGACTTTGTAGGAATCATGCGGGAGGTTGAACCTTCCAATGGGCAATCCCCTGTGTCTTGAACCCTCCCAAAATCTCCTTAAAGTCAGAGACATCAGAGGATTCCGATTCCCTCATGCGGGGCGGCATGGTGGCACAGTGGTTAGCACTGCTGCCTTACAGCAACAAGGTCCCAGGTTCAATTCCAGCCTCAGGCAACTGTCTGTGTGGAGTTTGTACATTCTCCCCGTGTCTGCGTTTCCTCCCACAGACTAAAGCTGTGCAGGTCAGGTGAATTGGCGATGCTAAATTGCCCATAGTGTTAGGTGCATTAGTCAGAGGGGGGTGGGTTACTCTTCGGAGGGTCGGTGTGGACTTGTTGGGCCGAAGGGCCTGTTTTCACACTGTAGGGAATCTAATCTACTCATTAAAAACCTACTTGAACTCCTGATTATCTATTAAACTTAAACCCAACCCACCACTGATGGAGCAACTACACCAACTCCCCCCAACCACTGACAGCCTTTGCCCAGACCTCCCCATCCCACACAACTCCCTCTCCCATTCCATGACCTCACTGAATTTGACAGCCCCTAGGCCCTGGAGTAAACCCGTTAGAGCTGAGAACCAACCCCTCCAACCTGACCCCTGACCTATGTTAAGAATTCAATTATTTACATGGCATCTTCACCCATTTGGTACCTAATCTCCATTACCCACCTCCTACCCTAGACTTTCACATACCTTACATGCACTCTTTCACAGAAGCTGTCAGTAGCCAGGAATCTCCAGTGCAGGAGATGTCTAAAGGCAAGTGAGTATTTTTCAATCCAATTAGGATTGGAAATACAGTATCTGACCCTGATCAGAATTTCTGGGCCTATTTATGAAAGTCCAGTTTTGCAACTAATTTCCTTTCATTACCATCAGGTCAGTTTGCAATAAATGGTATACTAATGGGAACAGTAGTTAGATGCTGCATGAGGTGAGAATGCTGATTAATTGGCAAGTGGACTTTGATTTGCAGAAGCATTGCCATGTAGAATGCAAGAGGTCAGTGAAGACTGACAGTCAACTGCCAATGTTTATTTAAATTGACTTTGATTGGCCAAAGCATTGCCTTGAGGAATGGGCCAGAGAATGCCTGCTGTCTATTTAGTAAGTTGAAACAGAGGCAATGCACGCACATATTCTTTCTGCCTGAAAATAACAGGACCCGGTGCATTGATATATAAAGATTCCAATATCCCCAAGTGCGCCACACTGCAATATCACCAACTTACAATATTAAATTGGTTGCCAGCATGATTTGCAGCACACTCAGGATAATCTAACTAATGCTGTCCAATTGCAGAATCATAGCCAATGTTGGAAGTGTGGACTGATTGGATACAGTCAGTCCTGAAGAAGGGCTTATGCCCGAAACGTCGATTCTCCTGTTCCCTGGATGCTGCCTGACCTGCTGCGCTTTTCCAGCAACACATTTCCAGCTCTGGATACAGTCAGTACCATGCCCTAGTATGAAGATAAAATTCTCCAGTCTTTGTGGTGTATGTCCTACATGGCATCACACCAGCATTGAAATACAGATATCATAATATTCATTGGGGAGAGAGGCAGAACCTTTTTGGTATGACAACATCCTGTTAACGGTGACCACTGCTCACGTTGTTATTCTACAGTACTCCACCTTATCCTCTGAAAATTCAGTCAAATGTGGCCAGTCCATGCGTTTGTGTGATCTCCGATGAGCAATGATCTGACTAGGACAGCTGCTGTCCCACAGGATGGCTTTGATGCATTTACTTCAGCAACAGGTTTTCACAGTGAACAAATAGCTCAGGCTGTATTTACAAGATTATTAATAAGATCAGCCTTAGAAGCCCAACGTGTAAACTGACCAGTGAAGATAGGTTTGTGATAGACAGTTGTGGAGAACCCCCAGGCTAACAGAACGTTTCTCACACATAGCTGCTCATTCATATCTAACAAATATCGTCTATGTATTCAAATTTGATTTTATTGTCGTGTGTACCCAAGCATTGGAGTACATGTACAGTGAAAAGCGTACAAAGTCACCATTCTCGGTTACAAAAAACAAAAGCAGTAATAAAAGAAACAGAGTGAACAGGGAAGAAAACAACATCTAGATTTACAGAAAGAAAAAATGTCCAGATCTTCAAGTTCCATCTCAATAAAGGTGTGTGGCATGCTCAGCCTCCGATGCAGACACCTAGACCTAGCTGCGGCCTGCAGTCTTTTGCTGATGCTGACACCACCATCCCTAATCGCTAGGAGGAGCTTTGTAGTGGTTGACACAGTCCCCAGTCACGGGGAGGAGTCTTGAACCTTTCAGGGGAACTTTTCAAGGGGTACAAGGTTAGTTGTCATTTTGTTGAAGAAACATTTCTTATGGAATCCAACAAAGATGTCTGTGAGAGCTGGGCCTTGTGGAGACCCCACGGCAACACCATCTATTTCAGCAAACATACTTAAAACTGAACCCTCAACAGTGTGAGTTACTGAGTTAATTAGTTCACTGAGTACTAATTCAGGACAATGGTCAAGGGATATAGTGCTGCAGTACAAATGTCTATGGCTCCCTTCAATGGTACATTGGTGAACAGGTGAGTGAAATGAACTCCCTTCGAGGGTTTTGGTCTCTCTGTTACTGAATTCTGGCACTCTGTCAACATCTTTCCTACTTTTTCTTGCCTCCTCATCTTCCATGTCTCTACACATCACTTGCCCTTAATGTGCAGTATCTCAGAATAGAATTTACATGAAACATATAAAGTGCAGTGGAATTGCGGTCAGTTGAATCACAAGGTCATCTGCTTGTGTGCTTGAGGTCTTAGACAGCTAAGAAGGTCACTCTATAACCCAATACCTCACAACTGCACTCGATGCCAAGGAGAATCGACATTTCGGGCATAAGCCCTTGGTCAGGAATTGCTGATGAAGGGCTTATGCCCGAATCGTCAGTTCTTCTGCTCCTCAGATGCTGCCTGACCTGCTGTCCTTTTCCAGGACCACACTCTCGACTCTGATCTCCAGCATCCGCAGTCCTCACTTTCTCCTGCAAGTAACATTCAAGCTATGCAGATAGCAGGCATTGACTGTTTCTAATAAGAGACAATTTAACTACCGCTCCTTGACATGCAATGATGTTACCATCACTGAATGCACCACTATCAACATCCCGGCAGTGAGGCAAACCTCCAGTGGACTCATCATATGAATACTGTGGCTACAAGAGCAGGTCAGAGATTTGAAATACTGCTGAAAATGTGTTGCTGGAAAAGCACAGCAGGTCAGGCAGCATCCGAGGAGCAGGAGAATTGACGTTTCGGGCATGAGCCCTTCTTCAGGAATTTGAAATACTGCAGCAAGAACACACCTCTTGACAACCCAAAACCTGTCCATCATCTACAAGTGAGGAGTGTGATGGAATACTCCCTCCTTGCCTGGATGGATACAGTTCTAACAACACTCAAGAAGCTTGTCACCATCAGGACGCAGTAGCCCACTTGATTGGCACCACATCCACAAACATCCTCCCTCTGTTACCAACCGCTCAGTAGTGCTCAAGGCTGCTATATACAAGATGCACTGCAGAAATTCACCAAAGATCCTTAGACAGTACTTTCTAAACCCATGTCCATTTACATCGAGAAGGACAAGAGCAGGAGATACATGGGAATACCACCACCTGCAAGTTTTCCTCCAAGCCACTCACCATCCTGACTTGGAAACATATCACTGTTCCTTCAGTGTTGCTGGGTCAAATAGCATTATGGGTCTAACTACAACACATGGACTGCAGCAATTCAAGGAGACAGCCCGCCATCTCTTACTCAAGGGCAACTAAAGATGGGGAATAAGTACTGACCAGACAGCAATGCCCATGTCCTACAGATTAATGAAAAATAAAAGCTTGGGAAGCAGGCGGGAGACAGGGTAAACATTCATCATTTCCATATGGGACACTGGTAAAGAAGGTAAAAGCACACAGGATTCAGGATAACATGGCAAGTTGGATCCAAAATTGGCTCAATGACAGATGCCAGAGGGTGGTGGTAGTAGGTTGTTTGTATGATAGGAGCCCAGTGTGCAGTGACATTCCACAGGGATCAGTGCTGGTTCCCTCATTGTTTGTGAGATATATAACTGATATAGATGAATGAACAGGGTGGGGGGAATGAGAAGTAAGTTTGTGGATGACTGAAAGATTGATCGAGTGATTAACAGTGAGAAGGAAGGTGTTAAGTTTCAGGAGGAAATAACAGCTTACTCAGATAGGCAGATCAGCGGCAGAAAAAAATTAACTGCGATAAATATGAGATGATGCACTTTGGAAAAGGAACAAGACAAGCTTTAAATTGAGGGGTGATAGATATGGGACAGATGTCAGAGGTAGTTTGTTTACTCAGCGAGTAGTAAGGGTGTGGAATGCTTTGCCTGCAACGGCAGTAGATTCACCAATTTTAAGTACATTTAAGTCGTCATTGGACAAGCATATGGATGTACATGGAATAGTGTAGGTTAGATGGGCTTCAGATTGGTATGACAGGTCGGCGCAACATTGAGGGCCGAAGGGCCTGTACTGCACTGTAATGTTCTATGTTCTATGTAAGGGAGTATTCATTGAATGGCAGGACAATTGGAAGCTCAGAGGAACAGAGGGATCTTGGAGTATTTGTCCACAAATCCTTGCAAGTGTCGGGACAAGTTAATAGATTATTAGTGTGGAATAGATTATAAAAGCAGAGAGATTATATTGGAGCGCTGCAAAACTTAGTTCGACCAGAGCTGGAGAGCTGTATGCAATTCTGGCCTCTGCACGATAGGAAGGATGTGATTGCACTGGAGAGGGTGCAGAGGACATTCACCAGGATATTGCTTGAGTTGGAGCATTTCAGCTATGAGGAGAGGCGGATAAACTTGGGATGTTTTGTTTGGAACAGAGAAGGTTGAGGGATGCCTTGATAGAGGTCTAAAGATTATGAGGAGCATAGACAGGGAAAATTGGAAATAATTTCCTTCAGGTGAAATGTCAGTATCAATTTTAAGGTGAAGGTGAGGAGGTTTCGAGGGAATTTGGGGGTAGATATTTTCAACTAGACAGTGATGGCATTCTGGAATGTACTACTTGGGAGTTGAAGTGGAAAACCTCACAACCTTTAAAAAGTACTCGGATGAGTCCGTGAATTGTCATCACATTCCAAGGCTGTGGACGAAGTGCCGGAAAATGGGACTAGTGTTGATAGGTTGGTACAGACTTGATGGGCCGAAGGGGTCTTCAGTGCCGTATCACTCTGAATCATCAGGATCACTAACCTTCTCAGTAAAGGAATGTATGACATCTATGATTGCCTCAACCATCTATCCCGTTGAGCAGCCTATGGGGTCTTTCCACCTTGGCACAGATTACTGTGGTTGTCTCAGCAGACATTTTCATGCTCGCCCCCTGCAGGTGAGTGAAAAGAACCTCATCATCAACAGTGATTAGATTAGATTAGATTACAGTGTGGAAACAGGCCCTTCGGCCCAACAAGTCCACACCGACCCGCCGAAGCGAAACCCACCCATACCCCTACATTTACCCCTTACCTAACACTATGGGCAATTTAGTATGGCCAATTCACCTGACCCTGCACATCTTTGGACTGTGGGAGGAAACCGGAGCACCCGGAGGAAACCCACGCAGACACGGGGAGAACGTGCAAACTCCACACAGTCAGTCGCCTGAGGCGGGAATTGAACCCGGGTCTCTGGCGCTGTGAGGCAGCAGTGCTAACCACTGTGCCACCGTGCCACCGTGCCTGAAGATGAGTTGTTACTGATGTCTGTGTGATGGAGTTCTTTACAAAGCACTGGACCCATTTGGAGAATGTATCAGTGAAGCGTTGTCATTATTGTAATATAGCAAATACAGCAGAGAATTTGTGTAAAGTGAAGGCCATGGATTAACGCTTTGTGAACACCCCTGACAGTACAGCACTCCTTCGATGTTGCATCCTCCACTATTTGCACAAATCTCTGGAATGAGACAGTCTGCTGTTTCAGCAGTGCAAGATTAATTTATAGTGCAGGCAAACTCCAGGGTAATTCCTTCAAAAGCATTTTGTTTGCTCCTTCCTACGGCTTATGAACTTCATTCACCTGTAAATTTTGCCTGGTATGATTCTGCACTGGATGCTCAGTTCCTCAAACACAGTGGGAGCCAAAGTCATATTATAAATAGCATTATAGCAGAAGTAATGGAAGCAAATGGAAACCATCTGTTGCAAAAGACAGTTTATTAGAACTTTAGACATAAGGAAATAACTAATAGAGTCTTTAGGTTGAGAAATCCACAGGAATATTGAGCTGCAAATTCTCATTGTGTGTGTTAATCATATTCTTGGAATATAAGTGCTCATCTCTGGTTGCGTTGATAGTTGTTTTTACAACTGATTGCTGTGACTTGGTGGACCATGTAGAGAGTATTAAAGGAAAGATCATCCTGAGTTGATGTCTGTGTGAATGACATATATAAATGGCAAATGTAAAGCCCCAGGGAAAATCGATGTACAGAGAGATCTGGGTGTTCAGGTCCATTGTTCCTTGAAGGTGGCAACGCAGGTCGAGAGAGTGTTCATGCAGGCATAAGGCATGCTTTCCTTCTTTGGACAGGGTTTTGAGTACAAGAGTTAGCAGGTCATGTTACAGTTGGTTCGGACTTTGGTTTGACCACATTTGGAATACTGCGTACAGTTCTGGTTGTCACATTACCAAAAGGATGTGGATGCTTTGGAGAGGGTGCAGAGGAGGTTCACCAGGATGTTGCCTGGTATAGAGGGTGCTAGCTATGAAGAGAGGTTGAGTAGATTAGGCTTATTTTCATTCGAAATTCAGAGCTTGCGGGAGGACCTGATTGGGGTCTAAAATATCATGAGAGGTACAGACAGGGTGGATAGCAAGCAGCTTTTCACTAGAAGGGACCCGATTACTAGGAGTCACGAGGTCAAGGTGAGAGGGAAAAAGATTAAGGGAGATATGCGTGGAAAGTTCTTTACGCAAAGGGTGGTGGGTGCCTGGAACACGTTGTCAGTGGAGGAAGTCGAGGCAGGCACGATAGTGTCATTTAAGGTGTATCTAGACAGATACATGAATGGGCAGGGAGCAGAGGGAAACAGATCCTTAGAAAATAGGTGACAGGTTTAGATAGAGAATCTGGGTTGGCACAGGCTTGGAGGGCTGAAAGGCCTGTTCCTGTGCTGTAATTTTCTTTGTTCTTTGTAAAGACAAGAATGACTCTGATTTTCAGAATGTATTTCAAAACTTCAGAATGTCCCAAAGTGCTTTACAACTCTAGTGATTGTAACGAGGTCAGCCAAGTAGACCTTATAGAATGAGTTCCCTGCTTGGGGCTGTTAATCTGATCTGATCAGGGAGCCCTGGCTGACAGATAAGAACAGTAATGTCAGACATTCTGTTCACTCTGAGAACTGGCTCTGAGAGGGCTGGATCAGTGTCAAGGACTCTCCACATGTAAATAACGGGTGATTTGGTGATGGGATACTGGCCTCTGTGGAGTTATTTCAATAACCGCTGAAGTTTCTCAGAAGTGTGAGCACTATTTGTATATTTACTGTGATCACACAATCAAGGAAAATCCTTCCTGAAGAGTGGATTGGAGTTATGTGCAATCCAGGTTCAGAACTGGTAGCAGTTTCTTTCTGAGCTGGATGTTAGTGAATTAGGATAGGCTCCTTATCAAAATATAGTTGATTTCATGCACAGTTTGAGCTGGATTTATTTGATTGATATCACAATTCGACATTTGGATTTGATTTTAAGATGGACTGCATTCCAGAGGGCTTCACTTTTATCCTGACACTAGTATTGGCACAGACAGAGCTATTCCTCCTGGGTGTGCTGCACCTACACTGGACTGAGAAGTATGAGGTTAGCCACTTAAAATAGAATCATATGGAATTACAACTCAAAATCCAATTTGGCCTGACTATATCATACCAGTACTTGTACTCTATTGGTCATCCTCTCACCCTTCTTCACTTAATCCTATTATCACAAGATTCTGCTATTTTCATCCTTGCGCACTTTGCCCAGATTTCCCTAAAATACATCAATGATTTTCATCTCAAATAATACTTGTAATCGCAAGACTCACATTAGTACCATTATTGGGATTAAGAGTCAAAAATAGAAATTGCTGGAAAAGCTCAACATGTGTGACAGCACCTGAAGAGAAATCAGAGATACCATTTTGGGTGGAGTGACCCTTCTTCAGAACTGGGAAGCATCACTCGACTCCAAACGTTAACTCTGATTTCTCTCCACAGATGCTGTCAGACCTGCTGAGATGCTCTAGCAATTTCTATTCTTGTCTTTGAATTACAGTATCTGCAGTTCTTTCAGTTTTTATTAGGATAGAGTGTTTTCATCATTTTTTTAGTCATGACAATAATGACCCATGGTTTTGATCTCCCCCACAAGTGGGAACACCAGACTAGACTTTGCCACTCTGGTGCTGGACACCTCCACATTGAGTCACTGAAAATGAAGGTGGAGCTGACCTTAAATCCTAATTTGCCACCTGACTGCTGCTAACCACCACTTTGATTGTTGCAAATGTTGAGAAAGTGGTGCCCTGAGGCTGTCTGAAAGCGATGGCTGGTTCTACAATTGAAATGCCTGTCTGGACCTTGTCTGCCCCAGAAATTGAACTCTTCAGCAAAAGGGTAGGCTTATGAAGCAGGTGTGAAGTATGTCAGCTCAGTCAGGTTCTGAACCTTGGGGAGAGCCTGAAGTGTAATATTGACAAGTAATTTTAAAAGCTTTGCCAATTTCAAATGGAATTACGTAGTTGCTAATGATAAGTTAAATAGAACATAGAACATTACAGCACAGTACAGACCCTTGGCCCCTCAATGTTGCGCTGACCTGTGAAATCAATCTAAAGCCTATCTAACCTACACAGTCCCATTTTCATCCATAAGACTACCCAAAGACCATTTAATAGTTAATGTTCCCATTACATTAGCTAATCATTATATACAGTCTTTAAAAAGTAAGAAACTATTACCTTGAGCAGAATTAAATATGTTGATATGTATTAGAGTACTTCTTCCAGAGGATAAAATGCAGTTATGATTCCAAAATATTTAGAATCTTGATTAGATTAGATTACTTAAACAGGCCCTTCGGCCCAACAGGTCCACACCGACCCGCCGAAGGGTAACCCACCCAGACCCATTCTCCTACATTTACCCCTGCCCCTAACACTACAGGCAATTTAGCACGGTCAATTCACCCAACCTGCACATTTTTGGATTGTGGGAGGAAACCCACGCAGACACGGGGAGAATGTGCAAACTCCACACAGAGAGTCGCCTGAGGCGGGAATTGAACCCAGGTCTCTGGCGCTGTGGGGCAGCAGTGCCAACCACTGTGCCACCGTGCCGCCCACAATCTGATTTTATTGGGTCATCTGGACACTGTACTTTGAAGTTACAATGATTTAAAGTCCAGACATCTATTCAGCCTTAGAAATAAACTTAAAAAATGCTGGTCTTCTTTGATTGAAACTCCAGCTGCGAAGTGTTGAGACCATCACTGTTTTTTTTTTATTTTTCTCATTTTGGGATGGAACTGTGAGCTGAAGTTGAATATCAAATTTGAACAACAGCTTGTTTCTGAAAAAAAAAACAAGAAACAGACTGATATTTGCACATGGGAACTGTCTTGGAGAGATAAGTACAGGCTAATTACCATTCTAAGAACACTAGAGACGTTTTGGCACAAGGATGCTCAAGGACTTGGTTGGATGTTGCATTGGTCAATCAAGGAGAAGCAGATAGTGGCCAGCGAATAACAGAAAGAGAGATTGAACTGGTTTTTGACTGGACGTTTTGGGCATAAGGCTATGTGCTTAGAAGCTGCTGGACTGGGAAGCTCTGTTTGAGTTTTATTCTCTTTAGTTTTATATTCAATTTTTAAAAATCTTGAAAGTTTTGAGAAGAAAGTTTCAGTTCATATGAAATTAGCAAATATTCTTCAAGCTGCTAGAAATGTTGACTTTGGATATGATTCAGTACATCTATATTCTTTGTATAGTAGAGATTGAAACCATTTCCAGATCGAAAACTGTTCTATAAATTGAACATAGCTTTTTTTGCGCTTCAATTCTCTGCTTAGAAATGAAACCCAGATTTTGGTCAGCTTTTTCCTAATGGTCTTAAGAACTTGCAGCGCTACTTTTGATGATTTGAGTGTTATTCTCACTTTGTTCCTCTGTTTCAGTTAGACTCATATTGTCCAATCAGTGTGTGTCCTCCTTAGTCTGTCTACAAATGTCAGCACCTCACTCTCAAAAAATATGATTCATTTGCCAGTTGCATGCTCATTCTGAAAGTTTACTGATTTCTTCTTATATTTTGCCATAACCCATAGGCAGCACGGTGGCACAGTGGTTAGCACTGCTGCTTCACAGCGCTAGAGCACTGCGTTCAATTCCCGCTTCTGGCAACTGTCTGTGTGGAGTTTGCATGTTCTCCCCGTATCTGTTTGGGTTTCCTCCGGATGCTCCGGTTTCCTCTCTCAGTCCAAAAATGTGCAGGTTAGGTGAATTGGCCACGCTAAAGTGCCCATAGTGTTAGGTGAAGGGTATGGGTCTGGCTGGGTTGCGCTTTGGCGGGTCGGTGTGGACTTGTTGGGCTGAAGGGCCTGTTTCCACGCTGTAAGTAATCTAATCTAAGAATTAATTGTAGCAGCATCCCTCATCCTATTTCCCCCATCTGCATAATGTTAGGCTGTCCCCTTTGGACCAAAGACAAATGGATTGGAGTACTTTGTATATGGCAATATGCTGGATCCTGTGCAGGAGCACAGCAGTTCATAAACCCCTGTACGGGAATTGTTGAAAGTTTGTGTGCAGGCACAGAAATATAATTTAACAGCTTCTTAAATGTTGACCTCTATCTGGAGGAGACTAGAATAGATTGGCTTGAAAGTCTTGCTCCAGTTTAGGCCCGATATAGCATGCTCCACTCAGTTCCAGATGCCACACTTCGGTTGGGTTGGGGGGAGGTTCTGACCTTGGAGGGGAGTAGCACACCTTCGGCAGAGTTTTACTGCAGCCAAAACGGTTCAGTTCTGAGGACAGGTTATGCCAACTGCATTTCGTTTTTGACTACCAAAAATGAAAGGATGATAGAATTGTTTAAGATGACTAATTGATTTGATACGATAAACAAGGAATAATTATTTCCTCTGTTAGGGTCCGGAACAAAGGGGAGGGATGTTAATATCTGAGTTAGGTTGTTTGAAGGTGATGTACTTCTTGACATATAGGCTCCGGAAATCTGTAACTTCCTGCTTTCAAAACAGAGATTTGGGTTTTTTGCAAGACATCTAGGACTCTATGACTCTAATAATATGAAAGTTGAGGAACCAAGGTGCCATAACCATGGTAGAAGAACAGTCACCCCAAGGCCACAGCAAATCCCACCATGAGAGCTGGAGAATGGAAACGTCAATCTAGAATAAAAAAGAAGGCATCCAAAGGGCACTGGCTGCAGGGATATGGGAGTAAAGCAGGAAACTGGCACTAGGTAACGATCCTCATTTGAAGAGCTGGGTACAGGCACAATGGGCTGAGTGGCCTCCTTCAGATTGTAACAAGTCTGTGATTCTGGTCTCATTGTGGTCACTGTAAATACTGACCAAGAAAGCTCTTCTTTTCGTATAGTATCCTAAATCATGACAGCAAACTGCGCCATGCCCCCCTCAGAAGCAGAGGCGGAGCAAAGGGTGGGGGGGTGGCAGGGGGCACGGTTGGTGCATGCGGGTGCGAGGAAGGGTCCAGGTGAGAGGAGATGGGGTTTGGTGTTGGGAAGGGTCAGATAAAGGAATGGGGGGGGAAGAGATAGATCATAGTTCCCTACAATTTAAACCACTCAGTCCAGCTTTTGGTTGGAGTTATAGAATATTTTTGATGCAGCGAAGTATTCAGGAAAATCTGAATTTGCACATCCCCGTTAGTGCCCTGCCATATCCCATGAAATGGAAACATTCACGATTAAAGCTTTGATTTTAATTTTAGCAGCAACCAAGTGAGGTCTCAGACTCAAATCCTAAATGCTCATCGCCCCTTCCCCCCCCCTCTTTCTCACACCCTCCATCATCCTTGCGCTCTCTCTACCTCATCCTCGGTCTTTGCTCTTCCATCATTCCTCAACCTTTTTCACCCCTCCCTCACATTGGCCTCCCAATCCTCTTCATTTGATTTCAGACTTGGGAAAATCTGCTAACTGTGAGAGATACAGCAGACAAGGGAAGCTGCCAGATTGACTTATGTTGATCTGGCTGCAGAGATTTGCTTTTTCATTTCAAGTTTGCCTGGAGATCCTTTGCCTGCTCCCAAAAGACTCATTATTAACAAAGAGTTTCTCCCTGTGGCAGAAGCCAAGAGCTCTGCCAAGCTCTGTACAAGTGGCTGTGGTTAACCGTAAACCAGACACAGAGCCCTTCACATCTTAAAGGAAAATTGAACTGTGCTGGATAGAGAGGATCTTCCATGTCAGAATCTTTGGAATGTGAATCCTTTTGGCTTACACCAATATGAAGCTTCTTTTTGAACCTTAAATCAAATAGTTTACTTTTTATTAAATAGACACCAGATGAGAGCAAGGCAGAATAGTGCAAAGACAGTTTCTTTGACTCTCAGTCAGGCGGAGTTAAAGGAATGACAGAGACATAATATTGTTTATGCTGGGTGAGCTGTTCTTAGTCAGGCTGGGAAGGTTACTGCGCTTGGCTTCAGTGTCCTGGGCAAGACTTGTTCTTGTCTTCCTTTACTGTTCTGTTCTCCAAACAACATAATAAAACACTTTGTTCCATTTCAATTTCAGGATGCAAACAGCTATGGGAGGGCTGTTATTCTCCTGTTTGTCTAGTATACGGTCCAACTTCAGCCTCTGTATTTGTGTGTGTGGGTGTTTACTTGTGTGTGAATGAGATAGGAGGAGATCAGCTCTGCCTAGGATTTATCACTGCCTGTGCACGATAAAATGGAGTGACCTGTCAACTGCAGATGCAGGATGACAAAGCCTCCAGGATAATGCTGGGCTTCACGGGAATTAAAGGCTGACCTCTTAGATATGGTTGTGAGTAACACACATAGAAAAAGAGGGATTAAAGAACATTTGTTTGATTTAAGTTTTGTGCATTGCTGTGAAATATCAGTTTAAATTGTTGCTGACAAAAGCAAAAAGAATGGTTTTGTGGAGCATTTGGAGACAGAAGTTGTGTAACAATACATTTCTGAAATTGGTAACTTTGTCACGGGAGAATGGTATCTGTGTTTATGTCGATATAAACTCTTGTAGAGTTTCTTTCTGCATAAAGCCTGGGAGAATGTTTCTCTTGGCCCTAGGTCTATATTTCAAAGCCTTGTTGGAATTAAGACTGTTCTTAAGAACATAAAAACTCAGGAGCAGGAGTCCATAGCCTCAAGCCTGCTCTATCCTTTACCAAGATTATAGATACCCCTCCACCTCAATTTTATGAGTTCTAGACTCACCAGCCAAAGGAAATGCCGTCTTGACATCTACCCTGTCAGATCCTCTCAGAAACTTCCAGTTTGAGTGTGATCACTTATATTTCTAAATGTCAGACAATACAGGCCCAATTTACTCAATCTCTCTTCTTGGATAACTGACTTAACCCAGAAATCGATCTTATCAGTCAAGCAATTGATAACCTTAATTAGAAATTAATACCAAAATTACACACACTACTACAGTTGTGGTTCTCCCAATTACAGCAAGACTTCAATCCCCTTTCAACAAAGTCTAGTGTGCAACATACCTTCCTAATAGCTAGTTGTAGCCGTGTGTGAAATTTTCCACAACACAAACTAGCTGGAAACAAAACATTGAATTTTTTTCAAGGAGTTACATACAGCTCTTAGGGCTAAAGGATACAGGGACAAGAGGAAACTGGAAACTGGTTTGAATGATCAACCACAGTCATATTGAATGGTGCAGAACTGAGATGGTATGGGGAAATGAGGTGGAAGAGAGGACTATGAGGAGTATTGGAAGGTGATGTGGCATGAGTGATGTGAATATTATTTGTCACTTATCAGTTTTGCGACCTTTTGAATGTTGCTGTACATCATGCAATCATCGGCGAGCATCCCCACTTCTGACCTTTATGATAGAGTGAAGGTCATTGATAAAGCAGCTGAAGATGGTTGAGCCGAAGACACCACCCTGCAAGAACTCCTGCATAGATGGTCCTGGAGCTGATATGACTGATGTCCAACAGCCACAACCATCTTATGTGCCAAGTATGATGTCAACCTGTGAAGAGGTTTCCTCCATTACCATTGACTCCAGTGTTGCGAGGGGTCCTTGATGTCGCACTCAGTCAAATACAATCTTGATTTCAAGGGCTGCCACTCTCAACTTACCTCTTGAATTTAGCTCTTTTGTCCATGTTTGTACTAAGGCTGTACTGAGGTCAGGAATTGGGTGGCCTTGACAGAACCCAAACTGGGCATCAGTAAGTAGATTATTCCTTTGGAAGTGCTGTTTAACAGCACTGTCACCGACCCCTTTCATGATCGAGAGTAGAATGAGTTGGTGGTTGTTGGCCATGCTGGTTTTGTTACGCATTTCGTGGACAATTTTCCACATTAGAACATAGAACATTACAGCACAGTACAAGCTCTTATGCCCTCGATGTTCCACCGACCTGTGGAACCAATCTGAAGCCCATCATGCCTATACTATTCCATTTTCATACACGTTTCTCCAATGACCATTTAAATGTCCTTAAAGTTGGCAAGTCTACTACTGTTGTAGGCAGGACATTCCACACCCCTATTAGTCTCTGAGTAAGGAACCTACCTCTGACATCTGTCCTATATCTATCATCCCTCAATTTAAAGCTATGCCCCCTCATGCTAGCCATCACCATCTGAGGAAAAAGGCTCTCACTGTTCACCCTATATAACCCTCTGATTATCTGATGTCGCAATTAAGTCACCTCTCAACCTTCTAATCAGATGAAAACAGCTTCAAGTCTCTCAGCTTTTCCTCATAGGACCTTCCCTCCATTACAGGCAACATCCTAATAAATTGCCTCTGAACACTTTCCAAAGTTTCCAAATCCTTCCTATAATGCTGCAACTGGAACTGTAGGCAATACTCCAAGTGTAGCCACACCAGAGTTTTGTACAGCTGCAGCATGATCTCATGGCTCTGAAACTCATTCCCCGTACCAATAAAAGCTAATACACCCTATGCCTTCTTAACAACCCTATCAACCTGGGTGGCAGCTTTCAGGGATCTATGTACATGGACAGTGAGATCTCTCTGCTCACCAAGAACCTTACCATTAGCCCAATACTCTTTATTCCTGTTGCTCCTTCCAAAGTGAATCACCTCACACCTTTCCACGTTAAACTCCATTTGCTACCTCTCAGCCCAGCTCTGCAGCTAATCTATGTCCCTCTGTAACCTGCAATATCCTTCAGCACAGTCCACAACTCCACGGACCTAGTGTTATCCGCAAATTTACAAACTCATCTTTCTACGCCCTCATCCAGATCATTTATAAAACTGACAAACAGCAGTGGCCCCAAAACAGTTCCTTGCGGTACACCACTAGTAACTGAACTCCAGGATGAACATTTCCCATCAACCACCACCCTCTGTCTTCTTTCAGCTAGCCAATTTCTGCTTCAAACTGCTAAATCACCCACAATCCCATGCTTCCGTATTTCGTGCAAAAGCCTACCATGGGAACCTTATCGAATGCCTTACTGATATCCATATACACCACATCAACCGCTTTACCCTCATCTACCTGTTTGGTCACCTTCTCAAAGAACTCAATAAGGTTTGTGAGGCACAACCTACTCTTCACAAAACCATGTTGACTATCCCTAATCAACTTATTCCTTTCTAGATGATTATGAATCCTATCTCTTATAATCTTTTCCAACACTTCACCCAGAACTGAAGTAGGACTCACTAGTCTATAATTACCAGTCTACTCCCCTTTTTGAACAAGGGAACAATATTTGCCATCCTCTAGTTTTCTGGCACTATTCCTATAGACAATGATGACATAAAGATCAAAGCCAAAGGCTCAGCAATCTCCTCCCTAGCTTCCCAGAGAATCCTAGGATAAATCCCATCCACCCTAGAGATTCACCTGTTTTCACACTTTCCAGAATTACTAACACCTCCTCCTTGTGAACCACAACCCCTTTTATTCTCACTGCCTGTATCTCAGTATTCTCCTCAACAAAATTGTCTTTTTCCAGTGTGAGTACTGACAAAAAATATTCATTTAGCACCTCTCCTATGTCCTCAGACTCATCGCCCAACTTCCCATTAGGGCCTCGATTGGCCTAATCTTACTCTAGTTGCTCTTTTATTCCTGACATACCTACGGAAGGCTTTAGGGTTTTCCTTGATCCTATCTGACAACGACTTCTCATGTCCCCTCCTGGCTCTTCGTAGCTCTAATTCTCTTTTGACCTTTTCTGGCTAACTTGTAACTCTCAAGTGCCCTAACTGAGCCTTCACATCTCATCCTCTTTCTTCCTCTTGACAAGAGATTCAACTTCTTTATTAAACCACGGCTCCTTCGTTCGACCACTTCCTCCCTGCCTGACAGGTACATGCTTATCAAGGACACGCAGTAGCTGTTCCTTGAATTAGCTCCACATTTCAATTGTGCCTTGCAGTTTCGTTCCCATTCCGATGCATCCTAAATCTTGCCGAATCACATCATAATTGCCTTTCCCCTAGCTATAACTCTTGTCTGTGGTATATACATATCTATTTCCATTGCTAAAGTAAACATAACCGAATTGTGGTCACTATCACCAAAACCCCTCAAGGTTCCCAGAAACACAATCTGAGACATCACGAACCCTGGTACCTAGGAGGCAACACACCAACCATGAGTCTCTCACATTCCCACAGAACCTCCTGTCTGTCTCTCTAACTATGGAGTTCCCAGTGACAAATGCTCTGCTCTTCTCCCCCCTTCCCTTCTGAGCAACAGGGACCGACTCAGTGCCAGAGACCTTACCCTGGTATGTCGTCCCCCCTCCAACAGTATCTAAAACTGTACACTTGAGGGAATTGGCCACTGCCTGCCCGTTCCCTTTCCATCCCCTCACTGTAACCCATCTGCCTTTTTCTTGTACCTGAATTGTGACTACCTCCCTATAACTCCCCTCTATAACCCCCTCCACCTCCCGAATGATCCAAAGTGCATCCAGCTCCAGCTCCAGTTCCTAACACGGTTTTCGAGGAGCTGGAGTTGGGTGTACTTCCCGCAGAGGACGTAGCAGGGACATTAGTGGTGACTCTTAACTCCCACATTCTGCAGGAGGAACATTCAACTGCCCTAACCTCCATTCCCACTATTCTAAATTCCCAAAGAGACAATTGAAAAATAAAGAGAAGAAAAGACGAGTTACCTCACCAATACGATGCACAGAACCCTTTTTTTCGCTTAGAAGAGGAGCAGGATGGGTGGGAGGCACTGCCTAAGTAGTGTTTTGGGTGATGCAACCACCCAAATATATTACTTCACTTACTCACCAGTCCTGTGTCCGCTCCTGCTCAGCATACGCTCCACCTATTCGTGAGGTAGGTTGTTAAAGCAGTAATTTACCTTCCCAGTAGTCCCCTGGTTGTCACTCCCTCTCTTCCTGCTACTAAACAAAAATAAATGCCAGTACTGTAACTGAACTGGAACACCTTGGCTAGGGGAGCAGCAAATCCTCTTGTTATCCTGGTACCCGTGCATAATAATGTTCCTGATTTTCCCTCCTGCCTTGTGCAACATACCTGCTGGGTTGCTTGTCACTCTAAGCTGTTGCCATTTCCATTGCAAAGCCATTGTCTGGCAGTATCCTGGCTGAAGTGGGGTAGAGAAGTTGGAGGAAAGACAGTGACCCAGCTCAATGCCTTACCCCATTGAAACAAAATACCGACATTCTCGGTGTTCATATGGTTACCTACCCTGCAGAGGCTCCTGCATTTGGCTAGAGTTGTTCAATATCCTGAAGGGCTTAAATGAAGTATATTGGGAAAAATAGTTTGCATTGGCTGGAGGCTGGAGGCAAGAGGAGAGACTGGTTTCATATCATTGCCAAAAAAGTAGAGGAAAGAAAACGTTTCCAACACTGAGTTATTGTGCTATGAGCTGACGGAGCTGGAAACAGATTCAAGACAAAATTAGGAAAATGCTGGAAGTGGACTATGGGGAACGGGGTAGAGAGTGGAATGGGAATGGCACAGGAACGATGGGCTGAATTGGCCGATGTTGTTTGATTCAGAGTTCTCAGTAACCTGTCTTCTTCTCCAACATGTCATATTTCTAGGTGATGGTTAAACGTTGTTGACAGATATTGGTGCAGAATGTGGACTATTTGGATCACCATCCTGTGGGTATTCGTCAGTGTTCAGACAGTGACCGGAGGCAGAGTGAAAAAACACAGAGGTAAGACCATGGGACTGGACATTTACTGCTGTCCAAGAGGGTTCAGTGACTACAGAGCAAGGGTCATGATAGAGGTCAGTGCTCAGTACGTAATGGTCAGGATCAGAGATCAGTGTTCATGGGGCAGAGGTCAGGACCAAAGGACAGTGGTCAAGGGAACGGGGTCAGGATCAGAGGTCAGGGTTCTGGGGGGGATAATTCTTTGGGGGTAGGGGTCAGGGTCAGAGTTCAGGTGGTAGCGGTCAGGGTCAGAGGTCAATGTTCAGGTTGGAGTAGTCATCCCTCTTTAATTTTTAAACATCTCCAGCAAATGCCTCTTTCCCTGATGTCTGCTTTTTCCAGAACATGCTGCTTTCTGCAAGGAAACAGTTCCAAGGCCCCCTCTTCATATGGAGGCCTTGCTATCTGATGCTTTGCAGAATATCCAACCAGAAGGGCATCACTGGTCAAGTTTTCCCAATATTTCAAGAGTATTTAATTGATAGAGAAGTGTTTGCAATGTCCTGGGTTTGTGAATGCTGGTATATAAATGTGAGTTGTTTCTGTATATAAATTTAGATTGTTGCAGTAACAGCTTTTGGAGTCACTTATGGAGCTTTACTTTCTCTAGATATTCCATGCCCTCGTGTACATGGTGATGGATGGAAATTACAGAACCAGGAGCACTATGCTAATGTTTCAGGTACCGTCCCACACTTCAGAGTCACCCCTTAATCCCCAGAGTAGGCCTCAATCCCACCGGAATCTGCCTGAATGCCCATTAGCTATTGTGGAACCAAGAAGCACATGATAGCATGAGTAGGCACTGTCAACAATTAAAACTTTGATTTCAATCTATGTCTCTCGGAAGTGATACATTACTGGCTAACTTCTGTCTTTGATACCCTTATTCATGTTAAAAGTACACCTCTCTGAGACAACCTTTACATTGGTAGCCACAAATGAATATGTTCAATGACTAACTACTATAGTGACCAGTGGCAAAATTAATCTTCAGCTCTGTCAAACCAGGTTTAACTCTGGGATCTGACTTGTCCAGTGTCACCATCAGCTGAGATTATAACATTAGGAGTTTATAGAGTTCTGCCATCCAAGTGGTTACCTTTTATTAAAGCTCTGTCTGGCTTTCCCTACAGGTTTTAATTTGCTCAGGAGGTTCTCGCTTTTTAAGACACCAGCAGTGAAGAAAGTTCGAAGTCCAACGGGTTCTTTAATCGTGAAGTTGGGAAGTTTATCACTCATCAGACCCACTGAGTAAGTCCCCACTTGTGTACTGATTGAATCCCAGAGAGTTATGAACAGGGCTATATGAGTGTTGCATTGAGGAAAGGACCTAATGGGATTGCTGTATGGAATGATAGAGTCCTTGAAAGAAACCTTGATTATTAAGGGAAAATGATGGGGGAGAACTTCTCTGGGATGGTGGAAAGTCTGGATAGGGTGTTTCTCTCCTGATCATCTGCTGTGTTTACGATGTAAGGACTGTAGCAATTTGAGACATCCTGTTAGAGCAGCTTCTCCATAACCTCTGGGAACCACACTATGACCAAGCCTTACCCAGAATTGTCAGAGGCGGTCAGGGACAGCCTGGGGGTCCCGTAGACCCTGATTGCCCCTCAGGGGGTTGTGGGGCCATCAGTCCCATGAGCCTTTTTGACATCAGAGGGGTCAGCGAAGGGGGCTGGGGGATAAGCATATCCCAGCACTTCAGTCAAGAGAAACCAATCAGTGCTTATGCCTATGAATGCTAGCACTGTGTACAGTGTATTTGTATGAAAGCTTGAAGACTTCATGGTAATGGGATCTCTATGATCTGGTATTTGAAAGTGATTTGTGGAGACTTTAGGAGCTGGTCTTCCTCACTGAGTTTACAGCGGACACTGTCCATGGGAGGCAGATCAGTTCGCTGAACAATTTGTAAGAGTATCAGACTATCAAGATTGTAGTCAAGATATTTGACTTTCTTACAATGCTTGATTAATTGTGTAATAGCATTCCACACAAACCTCTGAATCTGCTGTACTGTTTGACTGTATGCAGTTGTAACTGTATGTGTATCCTATCATTTCCCTCTCATGTGGCAATGTGTGATCCGACTGTCACTCTCCTGTACCTGGAGAGACCATCTAAACCTTCAATGACTCTTGATATGAAGAGTAACTGTGAAATTCTCCTTTAATTATTTGCTCTTGCAAAGGAACTGAATATTTCTCATCACTGCAAAAGGAAACAGAGTGTTTCATCCTGAATTCCTGTTGCTCCTTAAATGCTGGTAAAATGATATCTGTATTATTGGCTTGCCACTGCTTCCAGTTTAAGCATTGTTTCGTAGTTTATGAAGTAAGTGACCTGTTAATTTCATAACCTGTAATAAATCTGACTAAACAGTTTAGCCTGTTCACATTGGAATTTTCTGCTTAGTAGAAGAGAATGGAGAATGTTATGTATTACAACGATGTGCATTTTGTGATTAAGTGCATAAATATTCATCTATTACTCTTCATACAGCATACACAAAGACAGCACAGTAAACTCAGTTTGTAAAGAAAACACAATCATGTTAATGTTGTAGCGACACAGCATCAGTACAGCGCAAAGGAGGCCATTCAGCCCACTGAGTCATGTTAACTCTCTGCAAAAAGATCCAATTAATGCCATTGTCCTGCTCAAACCCTGTAGCCCTACAAGTTAATTTCCAGTTTCGATTTTGAATATTGATTATCTCTTGGCTAAGAGACAGTGAGTTTTGGTAACACTTGTTGCAGAAAATTGTTCTTTCTCACAGCCACTTTGCATTTCTTGTATAAACCCTTAAAGCTGTTTCAACAGCTACTGGGAACAGGGTGCCTTGTTCAGCTTATCTGCAATATTAGAGTCAAGGCGGTGAACCTTTGGAATTCTGTGTGTCAGAGGGTTATAGATTCTCCATCGCTGAATATGTTTCAGGCCAGGATTGACAAATCTTTGGTCTCTCAAGGCATCTGCAGATGTGGGGTTGGGTGAGAAAGTGGAGATGAAGGCCAAAATAGCCACGATCACAATCATTTCATCCAAGGTGAACAGCAGGATTTTCACAAGTGTGATCAGGAGAACTTTCTTGTCCTTAAGTTCTTGGTCCAGTTTGATGGAGGGATTGCTAGATCTCATGTTGGGGAGTGTCTATGGGGGATCACTTGGATAAATGTGATCATCATACGATAGGGTTAATATCAGCAATGAGAAAGAACAATACTCGGTGAAGCAATTCATTTCAATGGGATTAGAAAGGATTTAGCGAAGGACAGTAGAAACAAATACTTCCAGGAGGTACAGAACTGAAACATCAGGTGAAGGTTAAGGAGGAGATGTTCCAGGTGCAGACCAGGTTTGTTCTATCATGGGAAACAAAGCCAGGGCATCTTTAATGATGAGGGAAAATACAATGAAACAAATAAAAAGGATGTAAGATGAATGTTAGAACCAGAATTATTCAAACCAGCACCAAATAATATAGCTCCTGATGCACCAAAGCCAGTCTACCATCTACAAGGCACAAGTCAGGAGTGTTATGGAATACTCTCCACTAGTCTGGATGGGTGCGCTCCAAAAACACTCAAGAAACTCAACATCAGGGTAGATCGAGTGAATCCTTAGAAGAGTATAGAGAAAGTAGGAGTATACTTACCACTAGTCTGGATGGGTGCGCTCCAAAAACACTCAAGAAACTCAACATCAGGGTAGATCGAGTGAATCCTTAGAAGAGTATAGAGAAAGTAGGAGTATACTTAAGAGGGAAATCAGGAGGGCAAAACGGGGACATGAGATAGCTTTGGCAAATAGAATTAGGGAGAATCCAAAGGGTTTTTACATATATATTAAGGACAAAAGGGTAACTAGGGAGAGAATAGGGCCCCTCAAAGATCGGCAAGGCGGCCTTTGTGTGGAGCCACAGAAAATGGAGATACTAAATGATGAATATTTTGCATCAGTATTTACTGTGGAAAAGGATATGGAAGATATAGACTGTAGGGAAATAGATGGTGACACCTTGCAAAATGTCCAG
>NC_057736.1:46189697-46222718 GCF_004010195.1 Chiloscyllium plagiosum | reverse complement strand
CTGTTGGAATATTGCGTGCAATTCTGGTCTTCTTCCTATCGGAAAGATGTTGTGAAACTTGAAAGGGTTCAGAAAAGATCTACAAGGATGTTGCCAAGGTTGGAGGATCTGAGCTATAGGGAGGGGCTGAACAGGCTGGGGCTGTTTTCCCTGGAGCGTCGGAGGCTGAGGGGTGACCTTATAGAGGTTTACAAAATTATGAGGGGCATGGATGGGGTAAATAGACAAAGTTTTTTTCCCTGGGATCGGGGAGTCCAGAACTAGATGGCTTAGGTTTAGGGTGAGAGGGGAAAAATATAAAAGAGACCTAAGGGGCAACCTTTTCACGCAGAGGGTGGTACGTGTATGGAATGAGCTGCCAGAGGATGTAGTGGAGGCTGGTACAATTGCAACATTTAAGAGTTATTTGGATGGTTATATGAATAGGAAGGGTTTGGAGGGATATGGGCTGGGTGCTAGATTGGGTTGGGATGTCTGATTGGCATGGACGGGTTGGACCGAAGGGTCTGTTTCCATGCTGTACATCTCTATGACTCTATCACCAGGACAAGACAGCCCGCTTAATTGGCACCGTGTACACAATCTGAAAAATTTGTACTCCTTTCATCAGCAATTCACACTGGCAGCAGTGAATACCATCTACATGATGCATTGCAACAAATTAATAAGGCTCAATAAAATGTGGAGCTGGAGAAACACAGCATTGAAAGAGCGGAGGAAAGTCGATGAAAGTTGATGACCTGAAATGTCGATATTCCTGCTCATCTGATGCTTTCCCACCTGCTGTGTTTTTCCAGCACCACATTTTACTAACTCTGACTTCCAGCATCTGCAGTCCTCACTATCTCCAAATTAATAAGGCCCATTCAATGGCATCTTTTAAAGTCATACCCGAGAGCACCTGGAAGGACACAAGCTGTGGATACATGGAAACACCACCAAGTGTGCAAGTTCCCTTCCAAGCCATTCACTGCCTCGAAAATATGTCAGTGTTCCTTCAGTGTCACTTTGTAAAGTCCTGGTAGTGTCTCCCTAACAGCTCCCTAATGGTTTCCTACATCTCACATTTGCAACAGTTCAGGAAGGCAACTCACCACCACCTTCTCCAGGACAACTGGGATGGACAATAAAAGCTTGCCCAGTTCGTGATGTCCACATCCCATAAACATTTCCTTTTAAAAGTGGTTTAATTAAATTAATTTAAGAGGAAAGTGAGAACAGGACAACAGTTAATAAAGGGAACCCAAAGATTTTCTCCTGCTATATAAATAGTAGGAAGAGAAAGATACTAGTGTTCAAGAGAGTGACCTGTGCAGGGAAGTTCTAGAGTGTTTAACAAATGCTTTGTATCAGTGTTTACAAAGGAAGAGGATGCTGGCATGGTATTGGCAGAAGCAGAAATCGTACAGCCAATTCCTAAGGAATACACTGATTGGCAAAATATCTTTGAGAGCCTGGTTGTGTTTGGAGAATGGATAATTCACCTCAACCAGCTGGCTGGTACCCCAAGTTGCTGAAGGTAATGGAGGTGGAGATAACAGTGACTTTGCTGAATCTTCCAGCGATACAAGGAGATGTCAGAGCATTGGTGAGTTGTAAATAAAGCACCCTTATTTAAGAAAGGGTATGGGGCAGTGGAGGGCAAACTCAGGCCCATGGAGTGATCAAACATTTAGGAGCTTTTCATCTTGCCCTCAAGCTGCATGGCTTTGTATGTATGATCTAAGATTATTCAAGTTGGTCAAGATAAAATACAATTATCTATGTCAATGTTGATCTCAGTTTGAATATAATCTATCAACCTAAAGTTTTCTTAGTTACAAAGTGACCAGGCATACAGACTGTAATGCCAAGATAGAGCACTTCACAATGGCTCACATTTGATGTTGTATTTATGGCATTGTTTATGCCTCTCACAGACAAAATTCTCTTGAAAAACAGCAATTTGAGAGAAGACAGGCAGTTAGTTATGTTTCCTTTTAAAACTTAGGAGTTAGATTAACTAACAAAAACTTCATAATTGTTGCTCTGCTTTGAAGCTGAAGTCACTTGAATATGTTTTGATAACTTGGTCACTGATCATTGGAAAATGACTGAAGATTCAAAAAAGCTAATTTTCCGACTCAGTGGAGTTATGAGCCACAGTCTGAATTGAGGAATCTTTTGAACTATAAGTTCAAAATATCTTGCCCATCCTCATGTCCGTTCCGAGCCCCCTCTTCATGTTTCTTCCATTCTAACTCAGTGCTAACTCATGCCCCCTCCCACCCGGCCTGTTGTACATGCCATGACTGTCAATAGCTTTCCATGTCCATTCACCAAGTACAGTACATAATATATCCAGAAACAACAATCCACACAGGAACTATATATAGCCCTGTTCAAAAAGAAAAGCATTCACAAATCTTTTGAAATGAAAACTGCTGTTCCAAAACAATAAAAATTGCAATCAGATAGAGATTTGAAACACTTTACACTTCTCAATCTTATGTAGCCAATCAATGAGACATTGATAAAAGAGATCACATAATGGGGATCAGTTTAAGAACTACTTCCAAGAATTAGCTGGCCTCGTTACAAATCCTTATCTGAGTGGAGAGGCTCATTACAGGATTATTGTCGAGGGTTCTGGTTTGACCATTGGAGATATCTATTGTCAATGTTTGACTGAAATCATTAAACAAAAAGTTCCAAGTTCTGAAGAAGGGTCACCGGATCTGAAGCATTAACTCTGCTTTCTCTCCACAGATGCAGCCATACTTGCTGAGTCCTTCCAGCAATTTCTGTTTTTGATTTGAACTGTATATGTTGTTCTTACTTATTTAAAGAAAGATATCATTTCGTTGGAGAGAAGGTTCACTGGGATGATCCTTGGTATGGAGGGATTGTCTTATGAGCTAAGGTTAAACAGATTGGGACTCTACTTGCTGGAGTTTAGAACAATGAGAGGCAATCTAATTGAAGCAGATAGCATTCTTAAGGAACTTGACAAGGGAATGTCAGAGGATGCTTCCCCTCATGGGAGAGTGTAAGACCACAGGATATAGCCTTAAAATAAAGACTGCAGAATAAAGGGGTGGCACAGAGGCTCAGTGGTTAGCACTACAGCCTTACAGTGCCAGGGACCTGGGTTCGATTCCCACCTTGGGTTACTATCTGTGTGGAGTTTGCACATTCTTCTTGTGTCTGTGTGGGTTTCCTCCCACCAATCCAAGGATGTACGGGTCAGGTGAATTGTCCATGCTAAATTGCCCATAATGTTAGGTGCATGAGTCAGGGATAAATGTACGGTAATGGATCTGTGTGGGCTACTCTTCAGAGGGTTTGTATGGACTTGTTGGGCTGAAGGGCCTGTTTCTATACTGTAGGCAATCTAATCTAAAGGGACATCAATTTAAGATTGAGATGTGGAGGAATTTCTTTGCTCAGAGGGTTATGAGTCTTTGGAATATCTTGCCACAGAGAGCTGGGGGATAGGGTCTTTGCATATATTTATTGCTGAGGTAACTTGTCAGATCAGCCATGAACATATTGAATCAAGGGCTCAATGGGTCAAATGGCCCACACTTGTTCCTATTTTATATGGTCTTATGGTCTTAGAACTTTAGAGCCACAGAAATGATACCACCCAGGAGGGGTCCTTCTGACCATCCTGTCCAAGCCAATGCAAAGACAACAGATGCCCTTCCTAATGCTATCTTCCTGCACGTGGCCCATAGTCCTGCAGTTTACAGCACTTAAGGTGCAGATCCAGGTACTTTTTAAAAGAGTTTAGGATCTCTGCATCCACCACCAACTCAGGCTGTGAATTCCAGACACCCATCACCCTCTGTGTAAAAACGTTTTTCCTCACGTCCTTGCTAATCATTCTGCCACTGAGCTTGAATCTATGACCCCCTGGTGTTTGAACTCTCTGTCAAGGGAAACAGGTTCCTCCTGTCTACTCTAACTCTACCCCTCACAATGTTGTATACCTCGATCATGTCACCACTCAGCCTTCTCTGTTCCAAAGAAAGCAACCCCACCCTCTCCAGTCTGTCATCACAGTTACTATCCTCCAGCCCTGGCAACATTCTTTGCACTTGACCAGAGCAATTACATCATTCTGTAATGTGGTGACGGGATCACACTCTATTTGAGGCCTCACCAATGTCATACACAGTTTCATCATTATATCCCTGCTTTTGTATTCTATATCTCAGCCAATGAAGGACAGCACTCTATATGCCTTCTTTACAACCTTATCTATCTGTATTGCTACCTTTAGGGACCTGTGCACTTGCACACAAAGGTCTCTCACTTCATCTATCCCTCTCAGTATATTCCCATTTATTGTGTATTCCCTTTTACTGTTTAACCTTCCTAAATACATTACCTCACACTTATCAGAGTTGAACCCCATCTGCCACTTTCCCATCTACACCACCAACCCATCTGTATCATTTTAAAGGTTATAGCTATCCTCTAAACTATCTACTGAAGGGTCAATTTTTGTGTCATCTGCAGATTTCCCATTTGTGCCCCCCAAGTTCAACTCCAAATTGTTAATATATAAAACAAACAGCAGGGGTCGCAACACATCTATGGAACACAAGTTGAAACAGCTTTCTATTTGCAAGGACGACCAATGACCATTACCTTTCGTTTCCATTTAATAGGCCAACTTTGGAACTGATTTGACACATTACCCTGGGCTTTTATTTTTTTAACCAGTCAGCCATGTAGCACCTTGTCAAATGTCTTACTAAAGTCCATATGGACAACATCCACTGCACTACCCTCATCAATCTTCCTTGTCACTTCCTTTTGTAAAGCATGACCTTACCTTAACAAACCACGCTGACTATCCCTGACTAATCCATGCCTTTCGTATTGACAGCTTATCTGATCTCTCAGGATTTATTCCATTTGCCCACAATTGAAGTAAGACTAATTGGCCTATACTTGTTTGACATTTCCTTTGTATCTTTTTTAAATAATGGAACCACATTTACATTCTTCTAATCCTCTGGCACCTTACCTGTGTCTCATGAAGTTTGGAAAATAATCCTCAGAACATCTGCTATTTCCTCATGGACCACCTTCAATATTCTAGGGGGCAGTTCATCTGGTCCCAGCGACGTAACCACTTTCAAGGATTCCGACTCCTCTAACACTTCCTCTTATTACAGTTATTTTGTCCACAATTTCACAGTACTCCTCTTAGACTACTATATCTACATCACCCCTTTCCTTTGTGAATATGGAAACAAAAAAAAATTAAATTCTTCCTATATACTCAGCATATACTTTCATCAGCTCTTCCTATTTAATCTTCCTCTATATTTCTTCTAGATAACCATGGGGCCCTAGATTTGGCAGTACCGTTCTTATGTTTGGAGGGGGCAGTCTGCTTGTGCCCCAAGTATCTCACTAATGATGCCTCCTACTGGTTTACCACAGATTTACTCTTTAGCAACCCTGTCCAGATCAACTCAACCAAATCACCTCTTAGTTTTGTAAAATTTACATTCTCGCACTTTAGAACTTTTAATCCTAATTTATATCTGTCCTTTTCCATCACAATATTAAAGCTAACCAAACTATAGTCACTGATATGGTCGCCCTCAATCACGTTAACCACTAAACCATCATCTTTAGAATCAAAGAGATGAACAGGATCGACACAGACCCTTCGGTCTAACTCATCCATGCTGACCGGATATCCTAAATTAATCTAATCCCATTTGCCAGCATTTGTCTAATCTCCCTCACACACCCTTCCTATTCTTATATCCATCCAGATGCCTTTTAAATGCTGTAATTATACCAAGCTCCACCACATCCTCTGGCAGCTCACTCATGCACCACCCTATGTGTGAAAAAGTTGCCCCTTAGATCCCTTTTAAATCTTTCCCCTCTCACCTTAAACCTATGTGCTCTAATTTTGGACTCTCCAATCCTGAGGAAAAGACTATGGCTATTCACCCTATCCATGCTCCTCTTGATTTTATAAACTTCTGTAAGGTCACTCCTCAGTGTCTGATGCTCCACGGAAAATAGCCCCAGCCTATTTAACCTCCCTCTATAGCTCAAACCCTCAAAGACTGGCAACAGCTTTGCAAATCTTTTCTGAACCCTTTCAAGTTTCACAACATCTTTCCTATAGCTGGGAGACCAGAATTGGATGCAGCATTCCAAAAGTGGCCTGGCAAATGTCCTATACAGCTGCAGTATGACCTCTCAACTCCTTTACTCAATGCAGTGATTAATAAAGGCAAGCATACCGAATGCCTTCTGCACTATCCTGTCTACCTGCAACTGCACTTTCAAGGAACTATGAACTTGCACTCTTTGTTTGACAAAACTCTCCAGAGGAGAAAGTGAGGTCTGCAGATGCTGGAGATCAGAGCTGAAAATGTGTTGCTGGAAAAGCGCAGCAGGTCAGGCAGCATCCAGGGAACAGGAGAATCGACGTTTCGGGCATAAGCCCTTCTTCATTCCTGAAGAAGGGCTTATGCCCGAAACGTCGATTCTCCTGTTCCCTGAATGCTGCCTGACCTGCTGCGCTTTTCCAGCAACACATTTAAAACTCTCCAGAACCTCACCATTAAGTGTATAAGTCCTGCCCTGATTTGCCTTTCCAAAATGCAGCACCTTACATTTATCTAAATTAAACTCCATCTAACAATCCTCAGCCCTTTGCTCCATTTGATCAAGATCCCATTGTACTCGGAGATACTTCTTCACTGTCCATTACACCAACAATTTTGGTGTCATCTGCTGACTTACTAACCGTACCTCCTATATTCACATCTGAATAATTTATATAAATGACAAAAAGCAGTGGACACATCACTGATCCTTGCAGCACACCACTGATTACAGGCCTCCAGTCTGAAAAGCAACCACCCACCATCATCCTCTCTCCTACCTTTTGAGCCAGTTACGGATCCAAAAAGGAACAAAAATAGAAGTTGCTGAAAAAGCTCAGCAGGCCTGGCAGCATCAGTGAAGATAAATCAGAGTTAGTGTTCTGGGTCTGGTGACCCTTCTGCAGAACTCCAAGGAAGGGGTCACTGAACCTGCAACATTGACTCTGATTTCTCATCACAGATGTCACCAGACCTGCTGAGCTTTTCAGCAACTTTTGTTTTTCTTTCTGATTTACAGCATCCACAGTTCTTTTAAGTTTTTATGTATCCAAATGACTAGTTCTCCCTGCATTCCATGTGATCTAACCTTATTAAACAGTCCATCATAAGGAACCTTGTCCAATGCCTTACTGAAGTCCATTTGCCAAAACTTAATCCAGAATTGTGCCTCCAGAATAGGACAAATAAGAATTCGGAATACAGGGTTAACGGTAGGGTTCTTAGTAAGGTGGAGGAGCAGAGGGATCTTGGGGTCTATGTTCATAAATCTTTGAAAGTTGCCACTCAGGTGGCTAGAGCTTGTAAGCAGGCCTATGGTGCATTAGCGTTCATTCGCAGAGGGATTGAATTCAAGAGTCGTGAGGTGATGTTGCAGCTGTACAGGACCTTGGTTAGGCCACATTTGGAGTACTGTGTGCAGTTCTGGTCGCCTCACTTTAGGAAAGATGTGGAAGCTTTGGAGAGGGTGCAAAAAAGATTTACCAGGATGTTGCCTGGAATGGAGAATAGGTCGTACGAGGATAGGTTGAGAGTGCTAGGCCTTTTCTCATTGGAACGGCAAAGGATGAGGGGTGACTTGATAGAGGTTTATAAGATGATCAGGGGAATAGATAGAGTAGACAGTCAGAGACGTTTTCCCCGGGTACAACGGAGTGTAACAAGGGGACATAAATTTAAGGTGAAGGGTGGAAGGTATGGGGGGATGTCAGGGGTAGGTTCTTTACCCAGAGAGTGGTGGGGGCATGGAATGCGCTGCCTGTGGGAGTGGTAGAGTCAGAATCTTTGGTGACCTTTAAGCGGCAATTGGACAGGTACATGGATGGGTGCTTAAGCTAGGACAAATGTTCGGCACAACATCGTGGGCTGAAGGGCCTGTTCTGTGCTGTATTGTTCTATGTTCTATGTTCTATGTCCTCTCATTGGACTTGTTATGTATTGATTGAAACAAACTTTCTGGACACATTACATAATTTTTTTACCCTCAATACCCTTTATATTGTTTGAAACCCAATTTATACTGGGGCAGTAAAAGTCTCCTTCTATTATTGCCCTCTATTCTGACAGGCAGAAATTTGTCTACACTAGTTTTCTTCTATCTCCCTCTCACTATTTGGAGGAGTCTTTAGTGTACTCCTAGTTGTGTGACTGCCCCCTTTTTTATTCCTAAGCTCAATCGATAAAGCGTCATTTGTTAACCCATTGAGTATATCATGCAATTGATTCTGTGACTAACATTGCTGTCCCAAATCCGTTTTTTGTCACCTACCCTATCCTGCCTGAAAACTCTAAATTCACCGATACTGAGCTGCCAACTCTGTCCCTCCTTTAGCCAGATTTCTATTAGAGCAATGACATTGTGCTGCTATGTGTCTACCTGTGCCCTTAATTCATCGGTCTTGTTTGTAATACTCCTCGCATTGAAGTATAAACAGCTCAACCCAATAACTTCCTTTGGTGGATGCTTTTTAATCCTCCATTGTTTTGTCTTTCCAAGTTCCAATATCACTAACTAATGTCCTACCTTCTGTTTCCTGATTTGAATCTGACCCATCTAAGTCAACACTTTTTTCTTGTCCCTCTGCTATACTAGTTTAAAACCTCACCAATAAAACTAGCAAAAGGCCCCTTGTGGAGATTTGTCCCGGCTCTGCCCATGTGCAACCTATCACGTTTGTACAGATCCCACTTCCCCAGAAATGGTCCCAATGCCTGAAGAATCTAAATCCCCTCCCTGGTACACCATTTCTCCAAATATGCATTCATCTGATCTATTCTCTTATTACTGCTCTCACTAGTACATGGCACTACTACCTTTAAGGTCCTGCACTTTAAATTATCTCCTAACTTCCTATATTTAGCTTTCAGTTCATGATCCCTATGTTTACCTATTTGTTGGTATCTGTGTGTACCATGACCTGCTGTTCATCCTCCCGCCCTAGAATGTCCTGCAGCCATTGTGTGACATGCCTTACCCTTAGCAAGTTTTGAGAAGATTTTTTTAGTTCAAGTTGAGGTTCTGGATGTAGGTTTGCTCGCTGAACTGGAAGGTTCATTTCCAGACGTTTCATCACCATACTAGGTAACATCTTCACTGGGCCTCTGGGCAAAGCACTGCTGATAATTCCTGCTTTCTATTTATATGTTTGTATATAGGTTCCCAAAGAAACCCAAACATATGAATATAAAGCTGGAATTATCAATAGTGCTTTGCCTGGAGGCCCACTGAAGATGTTAACGTGTAGGGTGACGAAACATCTGAAAATGAACCTTCCAGCTCAGTGAGCAAACCTACATCCATGCTTTACCCTGGCACCAGGGAGGCAACATCCCATCCTGGATTCAAATATGTGTCCCCAGAAGAACCTATCTGTACCCCTTACCATTGAATCCTCTATGAATATAACTTTCGGTTATCTATTTTGTAAATATATCAATATCAATGGGAGGAGATTGCCAAGAGATGTTACTACTAGACTAATGATCGAGAGTCCCAGATAATGCTCTGGGGATCTGTGTTCAAATACTTTGATGGTAGCTGGTAGAATTTGAATTCAATTAAAATCTCAAATTAAGAGTCTAGTGATAACCAAGACCACTGTTTGAAAACCCACAGAACACAGATCTGTACAGCACAGGTACGGACCCTCTGGCCCATAATCTTGTGCCAAGCATGAAGCCAAATTAAATGAATCCCCTTCTGCCTGCCCTTGGCCCATATCCCTGGCCATTTCTTGTATATTTCTTGCTTATCTACCAGTCCCTTATGTGTCCCGATCATATCTGCCTCCACCACTACCACTGGCAGTGCATTCCAGACCCCTATCATTCTCTGTGTAAAAAGCTTATCCCTCACATCTCCTTTGACTTGTCCCCCACTCACCTTAAATGCATGCCATAGTTTAGATTAGAGTGGTACTGGAAAAGCACAGCAGGTCAGGCAGCATCTGAGTAGCCCTTTAAATGCATGCCCCCTAGATTTAGACATTTCAACTCTGGGAAAAAGATTCTGACCATCAACTCTATCTATACATCTCATAATTTTATAGACTTCAATCAAGTCTACCCTTATTTCCACTCCTCCAGAGAAAATAACCCAAGTTATTCCAGCCCCTCCTCATAGCTCATGCCCTCTAATCCAGGCAGCATCCTGTTAAACCTCTTCTGCACCCTCTACAAAGCCTCCGCATCCTTCCTGTATTGTGGTGACCAGAACCCAACACAATACTCTAGGTGTGGCCTAACCAAAGTCTTATAAAGCTGCAACATGATATCCTGACTCTTGCCCTCAATTTAAAATAACCCAAGTTATTCCAGCCCCTCCTCATAGCTCATGCCCTCTAATCCAGGCAGCATCCTGTTAAACCTCTTCTGCACACTCTACAAAGCCTCCGCATCCTTCCTGTATTGTGGTGACCAGAACCCAACACAATACCCTAGGTGTGGCCTAACCAAAGTCTTATAAAGCTGTAACACGATATCCTGACTCTTGCCCTCAATTTCCTGACTAAAGGCAAGCATGCCATATGTCTTCTTTACCACTCTATCTACTTGCGTGATCACTTTCAGGGAGCGATGGATTTGAACTTTAATTTCTCTCTGTATATCAATGCTGTTCAGGGTCCTGCCATTAACTGTATACTTTTCCTTAACTTTTGATTTCCTAAAGTGCAGCACCTCACACTTACCAGAATTAAACTCCATCTGCCACTTCTCTGCTGATATCTGCAACTGATCTATATTCTACGGGATCCTTCAACAATCTTCTACACTATCTTCAACTCCACCAATCTTCGTATTGTCTACAAACTTACCTCCTACGTTTTCATCCAAGTCACTGATATATAAATCAAAACAGCAAAGGTCCCAGTACAGATCCCTGTGGAACATCGCTGGTCACGGACCTCCAGCCAGAAAAACATCCTTCTACCACTGCCCTATGCCTCCTATGAGCAAGCCAATTCTGAGTCCACACAGCCAAGTCATCATAGATCCCATGCATCTTAATCTTCTGGATGAGCCTACCATGTGGGACCTTATTGAAAGCTTTACTAAAATCCACATAAACCCACTTCGAAAAATTCAATCAAGTTAGTAAGACATGACCTGCCCTGTACAAAGCCATCCTGACTCTTCTTAATTAGGCCATTCTTTTCCAAATTCCCAAAGAATTCTCTCCAATAGTTTCCCAACCACCAGTGTGAGACTCAATGGTAAATAGTTTCCTGGATTATCTCTATTTCCCTTCTTGAACAGAGGAAAAACAGCTATTCACCAGTCCTCTGGGACCTGTCCAGTGGCGAGTGATGACGAAAAGATCTTGGTCAAAGCCCCATCAAACTCCTTTCTTACCTCTCTCAGTAATCTGTGATAAATACCATCGGGCCCTGGGGAATTATCCATCTTAATGCTCTTCAAGAGACCCAACACCACTTTCTTTCTTGACCTCAAAATGTCCAAGCATACTAGCATGCTCCGCATAAACCTCACTATCCTCTTTCTCCTTCTCCTGGGTGAATACCAACACAAAGTACTCATTTACCATCTCACCCACATCCTCTGCCTTTAAGCACAAGTTCTCTCCTATATCTTTGAGTGGTCCAACAGTCTCACCAGTTATCCTTTTGCTTTTAATGTATCTATATAATGCCTTGGTATTCTCTTTAACACGACTGGCCAAGGTCGTTTCATGGCCTCTTCTTGTTTTCCTAATTCCCAGCTTTCTTTATATTCCTTACCCACCTTGTCCAAGTTTAGCTTCCTAAACTTTACATATGCTTCTCTTTCCATTTTGACTAACTTCACAACCTTTTTCATTTTCCAAGAGTTCCTTTCCTGGCCACACTTGTTCTTCCTCCTTGTTGGAACTTGCCAGTCCTCAACTCTCATCAGCAGGTCTTTAAACAACTCCTACATGTCAAATGTGAACTTGCCTGGTAATAGTTCCTCCCAATTAATACTCCCTAGCTCCTGCCAGTTGCTGACATAATTTGCCCTGCCCCAATTTTGTACTGTCCTTCAAGGTGCTGACTTATCCTTATTCATAGCTATCTTAAAAGTTAAGGAGTTATGGTCACTGTTTCCAAAAGGTTCTCCCACTGAAAGGTCACTCACCTGGCTGGGCTCACGAGTCAGTATAAGGTCCAATATGGTCCCTTCTTTAATTGGATTATCTACGAACTGTTACAAGAAAACATCTTGGATGCACTTAACAGATTCTGACTAAGCCTCTTGCTCCAAGGGAGTCCCAGTCAATACTGGAGAAGTTAAAGTCACCCACTGTGACAATCCTGTTGTGACTGCATCTTTCCATAATCTGCCTATATATTTGTTCCTTAATATGTTAAGCTTTTGGGGGCCCTATTGTAAATTCCGATCAGAGTGATTGCACCTTTCTTATTTTTGAGCACTACCCATTTTGCCTCAGTGGATGAGCCCTTCAGTATGTCCTCTCTGTGTGCAAATCTGACGTTCTCCCTGATTAGTAATGCAATTCCTCCATCTCTTTTACCTTCCTCTCTGTCTGGTTCACTAATGTGGTTAAAGTTAGGGATTAAGGATTAGCAATAAATGCCAGCTAAATGCTAACATGCTATGAATTTTTTTAAAAAGTGTGCATTCACTAGGGATTGGAAATGAGGAGTAGGATATAGAAAAAAACAGAGGAGGAGGAGTGAAGAGGGAGCAAAGTAGGGGAAAGAGGAGGAGAGAGAAGAATCTGTTCTTTAATTACAAAGAATTACTTAATTAAGGTTTTGACTGTCAAGGTGAGTTGCTCAAGTCAATTTCCCAACTCAGCAGATTCACTTGCGTAAAACATAACCCAAAATACGAGATTTGAAGGACCTGTTCCTGTACAGTTGTTCATTCCTGGGCTGGAGCCTGGGTGTGCAGTGTAGTTGGACCTATCAATCCTGAAAGCAGACCATAGGTGGGAGACTATCAGGCTCCCATCAGTGCAGTCTCCAATGAGATTAAATGCCTCCAACTGCAAATTCACTTTAGGGATTGTGGAGGCTGAGGGAAATCCCGATTCTTTTCTGAGCTCTCATCTCCTCTCTCTCACTCTTGTGCTTATTCTTTAGTCAATATCGTTGTGCTACAGCAATTGACCCTCGTTGATTTATGGCCATTTAATCAGTGCCTGCCAACCCTACATTTTCATACTGTGATATTTTGATGTTCCAGCCCACCATCTCAGTCCTTAGAGAATGGCCACAAAGTTACGATGGGGATTGCAGTCATCTTGAATACTGGCTCCCTGTTGGAACATATTGTACAGAATGTGGAATGGGGTGCAAGAAACACTTGAATTAAATACCAGGCATGTCATTAGGGAGAGTTAACAGTGAGTTTGGGATCAAATTGCTGCATGTTTTCCATTGTTACACAACATTAAATTCACCTTCCAGCTGCTGCAAACAGCTTCCACTTCCTGTTTATCAGACACAGACTGACGGTGGGAGGTGTTCTGCTTTTCTTATACTATTTGGACACAGCCATTAACTCATTTCACAGCATCACAGAATTGTGAGAGGTCAGGAGATAGCCATTCAATCCATTGTGTCTGTGCTAGCCCTTCTAACTAGACCCGCTAAACTCCTCTTCTTCAGATATTTAGAACACTTAGAGTATCATTATGGCACAGAGGGTGGCCATCCTACCCGTTGTGTCTGCATGAACCGGGAAACAAGCCATCCAGTCCGATAATATTTTCCAGCTCTTGATGTATATTTCTGGAAGTTATGGAAATATAGGAACAAATCTGGACACCTTCAAAGTGAGTTGGATGTTTATTCCTTAACTACTCTTTAAGGCATTCAGTCCCAGTCCCATCCTTTGTGTGAAAAGATTTACTTCATCTCCTCTCTCTGCTCCTTCCATCAATCATTTTAAACTAGACTCTCCTTAGTTACTGGTCCCTCTGCTCAGGGAAATATGTCCTTCCCATCCACTCTATTAGGTCACTCGTAATCTTGTACATCCAATCAAATATCCCCTCAGCCTCCTCTGTTTCAAGGAGAACATTTCAAGCCTATCTAATTCTTCCTCATAGCTGCATTTTTTTCCAATGCTGACAACATCCCCACAAATCTCACCTCTAACCTGTCAAATGCAGTTATAGCCTTTCCTTGATGAGCTGACCAGGACTGCACACAGTGTTCCAGTTGTGGCCTTAATAATGTTTAATTTGGCTTCCACATATTCACCCTTTTTGTTATATTCTTTACTTTGGCTTTAATTAAGAAAAGTATTTTGAATCAATGGCCTCAACAGGTGGGCAAGCTGAAGGAATAATCAATGAATAGGGGGATACTGAGCGGACTGGAGGAACTGAAGGATCTTGGAGCTCATGTCCACAAAACCCTGCAGTTAACCTGACAGCTCAACAAGATTACTAAGAAGGCATTCAACTTTGTCGAACCATCTGGTTACATTCAGGGACATGTATTCCTTTGTGTAGACCTTCCTAAATACTGTATCCCACTCTTTTTTTTTAGATTAGATTAGATTACATTACATTACATTACAGTGTGGAAACAGGCGTCGAACCATCTGGTTACATTCAGGGACATGTATTCCTTTGTGTAGACCTTCCTAAATACTGTATCCCACTCTTCTCTGGGTTAAATCCCATTTGCCACATTTCTGCCACCTGACAAGATTATTGATACCCACCTGCACTCGACAACTTCCCCCGAAAAGCAATCAAGTGGTTAATTTTTGCATCATCGAAAACCTCTTGATCATTCACCCACATTTTTAAAAATTCATTCACGGGATGTGAGCAATGCTGGCCGGGCCACCATTTAGTGCCCATACTCAATTTCTGTGAAGAAGTGTTGGTGACTTGCCTTCATCAACTTTGGATGGAGTCCACTTGCAGTCATTTTCAAGGAGAGAGTTCAAGCATTTTGACTGAGCAGCAGTGAAGGAATGGTGATATATTTCCGAGTTAACATAGTGTGTTGCTGCAAGGTGAAGTTTGAGGTGGTGATGTTCCTTTGTAAATGTTGCCCTTGTCCTTCTAGGTGGTAGAGGTTGTAGGTTTGAAAGTGCTGTTAAAGGGGCCTTAGTAAATTGTTGCATAGCATTTTGTAGATGGTACACAGCTGCCACTGTGTATTGATGGTGGAGGTACTGAATGTTTTAGGTGTTAGAGAAGTGGCAATCAAACAGTTGCTTTGGCCTGGATGATGTCGGTTTTCTTGAGTAGTGTTGGAGTTACATCCATCCAGGCAAGTGTGGAATATTCCATCACACTTCAAGGACTTTTGCCTTGTTGATGGTGGACAGAAGATAAGTTACTCACTGCAGTATTTCTAGCCTCTGACTTGTTCTTGTAGCCACGGTATTTATACAGGTAACCCTATTCACTTTTTGGTCAGTGGCAAGACCCAGAATATCAAACTGTGTCAAGGAGTGATGGTTAGATTGCAGTCATGGTTACTGCCTGGCATTGTGTGATTAAACTTTACTTGTGGCTTTTCATGAACTGCTTTGTATCTGAGGAATCATGAATGGTGCTGAACATTGTGCAATCATCAGCAATTATCCCACTTCTGACATTGTGATGGAGAGAAGGTCATTGAAGAAGCAGCTGAAGATGGTTGGGCCTAGGACACTACCCGGAAAAACTCTTGTAGAGATGTTCTGGGGCTGAAATGACTGTCCTCCACCAACTATAACCATCTTCCTTTATGCCAGGTATGACTCTAACTGGCAGAGAGCTTCCTCCTAATTCCCATTGACTCCAGCTTTGCTGTGCCTCCTCAATGCTACACTCTGCCAAATGCAGCCTTGATGTTAAGGGCAGTCCCTCTCACCTCCTCTCTAGAATTCAGCTCTTTTGTATGTATTAGAACAAAAGCTGGAATGAGTTCAGAAGCTGGGTGGGCCTGATGGAACTCAAATTGAATATCAGTGAGCAAGTTTTTATTTAGTAAGTGCTGCTGCATAGCACAATTGATGACCTCTTGCCTCACTTTACTGATGATTGAGAGTAAAAAGTGAGGACTGCAGATGGTGGAGATCAGAGCTGAAAAGGTGTTGCTGGAAAAGCGTAGCAGGTCAGGCAGCATCCAAGGAACAGGAGAATCGATGTTTCGGGCATGAGCCCTTCTTCAGGTCTGAAACGTTGATTCTCCTGCTCCTTGGATGCTGCCTGACCTGCTGCACTTTTCCAGCAACACATTTTCAGCTCTGATGATTGAGAGTAGACTGATTGGGTGGTAATTGCCAGGTTGCATTTGTTCCAAATTTTGTGTACAGGACATACCTGGGCAATATTCCACTTTATTGGGTAGATGCCAATTTTGGAACTGTCTTAGAGCATGACTAGTTCTGGAGTACAGGTCTTCAGCACTATTGCCAGAAAAGTTCATAGCCCATCGTCTTTGCAGTTTCGAGTACCTACAGCCATTTCTTGATATCGCGTGGTGAATCAAATTAACTGAAGATTGGCATCTGTGATGCTAGGGATGCCCGGAGGGGCCCAAGATGGATCATTCATTTGTGTATTCCTGGCTGAAGATTGTTGTCAGTGCTTCAACTTTAACTTTTGCACTTCCATCATTGAGGATGCGGATATTTGTGAAGCTTTCTTCACTGGTTACTTGTTCAGTTATCCAGGACTAGTCATGATTGGATGGAAGAGGACTGCAAAGCTTGAATCTGAACCCCTCGATGTGAGATCACTTAGTTCTGTTTATTACTTGCTGCTTATGTTGCTTGGCATGGGAGTAATCCAAATCCTTAATATTTAATGCAGAAAAACATAGGCCCAATACTGATCCTACAGAACTACTTTGGAAACGGTCTACCAGTCACAAAAAGACTCTTCAACCACTACTCTTTGTTTCTTGCCATTGAGCAATGTTGTATTCAGCTATTCCCCTGAGTCCCTGGGCTTTTACTTTTTAACCAGGCTGCCGTGTGGGACTTTTTCAAAAGTCTTGCTGAAATCCATGCAAATCACATGCACTGCACTACCCTCATCGATCCTCCTTGTTACCTCCTCTAAAATTTCCATCAAGTTAGTCAGGCATGATCTTCCTTTAACAAATGCATACTGACTTCAAATAGATAAACAAGTGCCTCTGTAAACAATTGCTGTTGCTGCTCTGACTCGGAGATTTCCTGTCGTAGTTAGTGACACTTGCCTGATTCGGTCCATCCTCAACAGCCACTGAAAATCATCGCAACCACACTGTAAATTTCGTCTTTCAATTGCACCTAAATTGATTTTTTTTCCTAATGTCCTCTACTTTGCCCTCTGGAAAAAATCTCTGCAGCTAAAAGTCTGAAATGTTCTTTTCTGAAGTCAACTTTTAGAGTTCATTTAGCTTGTGTAATCGCAAGTATCTCATCACTCATCTGATGGTCTGTTTATAGCATGTTACAGGTTAGAGTTCACATTTTTCATCTTCACAGAATTACTCCTGGCTATCTCTATCCTTCCTCTAATCTGTGCATCATATCTGTAATCCTCTATTATAATTTGTCCTAAATAGACAAAACCTCTCTACTTGGAGAAAGTGAGGACTGCAGATGCTGGAGATCAGAGTTGAAAAGTGTGACGCTGGAAAAGCACAGCCAGTCAGGTAGCATTTGAGGAGCAGGAGAATCGATGTTTCAAGCATAAGCCCTTCATCGACTCAAACCTCTCTGCTTGATCTAGTGTGATACTATCCTCTTCAATCTTCACTCTAATTTCTTCCAATGTATTCCTTCTGATGACCATTATGCTTGTGGTGTTCATACGTAATGCATATTTCAAATGTTGAGATTTTACTTGAGATCTAATATTTTGAAGAATCTTCTCTATACTGCAATTTGTTCTGTGACATCATACTAAACTTGTTATGTTCTTACCTCCAATTTCCACCTCTGGCAGTACATCTTATTTTCTGAATATTCTGGGTGCAGATTGAACAACTTTGGGAACAGTGAAAAGAATTTTGATAGTGCACTTCAGGGCAAGAACCCAGTTTCTTTAACTGATCTGTGACTCCAGACTCAAATGAACATACTTGATTTTTGACTGGTCTCTGAAATAATCTTGCAAAACACACAGATACTAAATCACTGAGCAGTTCAAGAACCCAGCTCATCACTGTCATCATAGAATCCCTACAGTGTGGAAACAGGCCATTTGGCCCAACAAGTCCACACCAACCCTTTGAAGAGTATCCCACCCAGATCCATTCTCCTACTCTATTACTTTACATTTCCCCTGACTAATGCACCCAACCTACACATCCCTGGATACCATGGACAACTTAGCATGATCAATTCACCTAACCTATACATCTTTGGACTATGGGAGGAAACTGGAGCACCTGGAGGAAACCCACTCAAACACAGGGAGAATGTGCGAACTCCACACAGACAGTCACCCGAGGCTGGAATTGAACCCGGGTCCCTGGCGCTGTGAGCCAGCAGTGCTAACCATTGAGCCATTGTGCCAGTATCTTGACATGGACAAAAAATGCCAGTCTTTTCAGCTCTGCCACATACCGTGATAAATAAGAGAAGCATTTGGTGTTTGAAACCACCACTCCCAAACTCAATTCAAACCTTGGGTTTGGATTTTGTCATTACCTACACCTGACCCTGTCCTGAGGAAGAAGGCTGTCAGTATAGATTAAGGAGAACTACAATGCCAGAGACAGAGATAATGTGGAGGTGTCAAGGACATGAGCAAACTCTGGGATACCTGGACACACCTTTGTACTGTCCCTATAGTTAAAATTGGATTGGAATCCTGTGTTTGATGGCAGAGACTCGAGGGATCTTGTGTTGAGCTGATTAGAGTTGGTCACAGTGAAGCCTTCTTTAGTGAACGTGTAAGGGCCTTCAAAACGCTTTCAGAGCGAGCCCAGCTGTCAGGAGAAGTTAATCCCTTCGCTCAGTTAACAATAACACATTCCAGGCAATGTTCAGTTAGGTCTCTGGCTCTGAGATTGTTTTGAAGTTTGGTGAGCTATTACTTCATGCTTTTTCAGCGATGAAGATTTTCCTCACAGTGCTGACAAAGCTGTCACATGAGCTACAGGTCAGTATGAGAGGGCAGTGTTGCATTGTTGTTTTTCGAGGTGGTGGTGGGGAGCAGATAGATGCAGCAATGTCCTCTAGATGTTAATATTGGGGCCAGTGTCCTTTTTGTATTGTGTTAATTACGTACAGGAGGTAAATTCTCTTAGGTTTTCAAGTGAAACAACATGGAAATGCAGTTAATATTGAGGCAGTGACAGTTTCATGAGGATTTGGACAGACCGATGGAAGCAGATTCAGTAGTAAATTTCAAAAAGGAATTGGTACACAATTGAAAAAGAAAAGGTATGGAGAGCTTGGGGAAAAAATTAGGGAGAACTAATTAGATACATCTTTCAGAACCAGACCCAGTGGACTGAGTGGCCTTTTGTTGTGTTGGAACATTCTATAGGAAAATCAGCTGCAGTGATTTAAGCTCCAGCAAATGTCTATCCTCACCTTGGCCAATCTTTATTGACCAATGACGAGATTGTTCTCCCAATGGAATGGCCTCTGCCGAAGGATCACTGGTTGGAGGGGTATCTCGATTTGGGGCAATGAAGAAGTTGACACCTAGAACTCATGAATCTTCTGATGGACACCTTACCTCCCACTTTCCCCTTGGTCCTTGGGATTGAAATGCATGGATAAATGTAACAATGCCCATCCTGAACTCTGTGAAAGGTTGGGTCGAACTACAGTGTTGAAGTCCTATCTCTGACCCTCATTCCCATTAAGCATGGTCCTCTCTTGGGGGATTGCTGACTTTACTCAAAAGGCTCTACACATTTCCTTATCTCCCTCACCTGCTATTGTAACTGATCCATTCTTTTCTTTCTCGTTTGCTCTCTTTTATTGATATGCTCTTCATCAAAATGCTGTCCTGGGAGTATTACTGCTTCCTTGCGTCACTGCCTCTGTTAAAATTAAAACTCACTGCACCATTTCCTGCTCAAACTCATGTTGTCCTGAGGCTCAAATGCTGTGGAATACCTCACTGTCTCCCACACATTCCCTCCTCTTTAAGTCTTCAGATTCATAACATCCAGGCTTGGTGCCACTATAACCAGTGCTTTGTGTACTGGCTTTTCTCCCACTCTTCTGAAGCTCACTGACATTTCAAATTACTTTGACCATTCTCGTAAATTAGTCAGCAGAACAACTTATGATACATAGGATCTTAGTCATGTCAAGTAGCAGAGCATGTGTTAGTGGATAAATTCAAGTCTTATCATTTGTCAGTTGCAGTACTTGCAACATGTTAGTGAGGGATACTCCAACTTGCAGAGTGGTAGAGAGGGGAAGAGGCAGCTCCCACAAAAATCAATGATCTGACTGCCTGTTCTAGTGACAACGCACAATGGATCCTTACTTACAATGACTCTCAGGTTAATGTTCTTCAAACTAGTACCATGGGATCCATTCTTTATACCTGTGGTGGTGGAGGGGCTAGTTTAACTTCTCATCAGAAAGATGGTGTTTGCAGCTGTGCAGAATAACGATAGAGCTTGCAGTAATGGCTTTGATGTCCTTTTGCATGGGAATATTGGCAGGCCGAAGATTCCCGATGAAGAGCTCATGCCCGAAACGTCGATTCTTCTGCTTCTCGAATGCTGCCTGACCTGCTGTGCTTTTCCACCACCACATTCTCGACTCTGATCTCCAGCATCTGCAGTCCTCATTTTCTCCTAGGCTGAAGAATGTTAGATGGGAGGGTCAGCCAGTGTTAAACTAGGGGCTCTGTGTGGAAGGTGGAAGCATTGAGGAGGACAGTTTGTGTGTGAGTAAGGATTTGAATGAGAGCCTGAAATTTTGGAGGGGTTGGAGAATTGGTAGGACAAGGGGGAGTATGCGTGTGTGTAAAATGGGGACTCTGACTGTTGAAGCCTTTGCAGACCATACATTGTGAACAGCCAAGTTATGTCAAAACTAAGCCAGAATGAGCTGCTATAATGAATAAATAGTTTAACATGGCCAAGTGAGTGAATAAAGTATGAAAATAATTGGGTTATTGGCAGCTAGCATAGGCACAGAAGAAAGAAATCTTGAATCAGTAAATTTCTTGACTAAGAATTGGTGGCCTAACTGGATGCTGGAAAGTGTAATTTATGCAGACATCCAGTACAGAATGAAACAGGAAAGGCAAAATCATAAACTTAAACCAGTGACTCTGTTAGAAAAGTCTTGGAGATGGACTAGGCTATGAACAAAAACTGAATGCATTCTAAATGTTTTGTAAAGTCTGTAGAACTGAGGGATATGATGAAATGATGAGAAGGTAGGGTAGAGAGACGCATTGAGAAGGTGGGTTTGGGATGTAGTGCGATTATGGGCCAATGGGTTGTGAAAAGGGAAGAACTTGTTGTTAGTTTAAAAACAGGAGGAGATTGTTATTACTTCCCAGGCAGAGACTATGATCATGGTCATCTTGTGACAATATTATGGTGTTAAAAGGTATATTTTAGTCCACTTTAATGAACAAAGAAAAACTGAGACAGAGGAGATGAGCAGTCTGCTCAAAGCCAATAAGGTAAACAGTTTATGAGGCCTTAAGTTTTTTTCTAAAGTTGGAACAATAGAAACAATCTGAATGGGTGAGGTCAAACTCTAACAGAACTAGGATTTTTAGTTTCGCTTTCTGTAGTTGCTGGGGTCTTGAAGCTGGATATGGAAATTCTTATTCTGTGTTACAGCTAAAGGCTGGGGTTCTCTTCTTGCTGCTAGAATTGCATATGAGAAACCTATTTTATTGAATTTGCCTTTGTCAAGGTGTGTTTATGGGATGTTACTGTATTGGAACAGTTAATTAGTGGTAGTTAATATATATATTATTGTTAAGCATTTTGATAGAGTTGCAGTTAAGCCATTTTTTTGTCTGTATTTTAACTGTAGTATACAAATAAGGTGTGTTTTGCTTAAAGTCAAGTAGTTTGACCAATCAAATTGTGTCTGGAATGCGGCACCTTACACTTACCTAAAGAGAAAGTTACAATCCAGGCTATTTTCTTAATGTATTTTGAGGAGATTTGGTCTGTCCATAACACATTGGAGGCTGTTGTCAGGATCAAAATTCTCAGGTTCAGGATTATTGATTTCAAAGGCAGTGAGTAGAAGGTGTTGGTATTCTCTTTTCAGGTGATGAATGTAGTTGGTTTAAATAGGGTGTGCCCTATGTAGTAAATGTCGTTACTGAGGGGTTCCTGGGGGTAGAAGAAGACACATTGGGAGGTTTACAGAAAGTGAACAAGCCAAAGCTTTTGGAATTGGCAGACAAGCTGGAGTGGGGTGGCCTTTACAAAAACGGGTGTAATTACAGCAATAGCTCAACATTTGCAATTGCTGGAAGTGCCATCAGAATCTTTGGAAATGGCTAAAATTACAAATGAAGCATCTTGAACATGAAAAGGAGATGAAACAGTTTGAATTACGATTGAAAGCAGAGAAAAACAGAAGAAAAACACAAGGAAATAGCCCAGGCAGAACAAAAAGAAAAGGATAGCCCTGGCAGAAGAAGCAGAGAAAGAGAGAGTTTTTGAACTTTGGAGGTTGGAACTGAAACTTCAAAGCTGATCTAAAATGGTAGAGGTAGAGGTGAAAGGTAGGAACGCGATGGAGAGCAATTCCATTGTAGCCAAAGATCTGGTGAGGATCTCTTTAAATATGTTCCAGCATTGCCTAAGTTTGACAAGGAGGAAATGAGAAAATGGCTTACCAAATGAAATCGCTGGTGACCATATGGGAATTGTCCCAAACAAAATTGGTAGGTAGAGGTAGTAAGGTGTTTGCATCACTATCAGATGAAGTATCTGGGGAATATAATGAGGTGAAAAAAGCAATTTTAAAAATACATATGAACTAGTGCTCTTAGATGATTATTTTGGAGCAGTTCAAAAATTCACTCCCTGAAATAGTGAGAACTCATGTGGAAGAGCAGAGAGTTAAAACCGCAAGTTCAGTAGCAGAAATGGCAGATGATTGTGAGTTGGTTCATAAATCAAAGTTCGTCTTCCAACATCAATTTCAATTTGTAAGAGATAGAAATTGGGGAAAAGAGAAATCAGGTTTAGGGTGTAGGTTTGCTCGCTGAGCTGTAGGTTTGATATCCAGACTCTGGTGCGGCCGCATCTGGAGTATTGTGTGCAGTTTTGGTCGCCATACTATAGGAAGGATGTGGAGGCACTGGAACGGGTGCAGAGGAGGTTTACCAGGATGTTGCCTGGTATGGTAGGAAGATCGTATGAGGAAAGGCTGAGGCACTTGGGGCTGTTTTCATTGGAGAAAAGAAGGTTTAGGGGTGACTTGATAGAGGTGTACAAGATGATGAGGGGTTTAGATAGGGTTGACCATGAGAACCCTTTTCCACGTATGGAGTCAGCTAGGGGGCTTAGCTTTAAATTAAGGGGTGGTAGGTATAGGACAGATGTTAGGGGTAGGTTCTTTACTCAGCGAGTCGTGAGTTCATGGAATGCCCTGCCAGTAGCAGTGGTGGACTCTCCCTCTTTATGGGCATTTAAGCGGGCATTGGATAGGCATATGGAGGATAGTGGGCTAGTGTAGGTTAGGTGGGCTTGGATCGGCGCAACATCGAGGGCCAAAGGGCCTGTACTGCGCTGTATTCTTCTATGTTCTATGTGTTTGTTTATGGCGTTGTGGTTGGAGTGCCAGGCCTCTAGGAATTCTCTGGCATGTCTTTGCTTAGCCTGTCCCAGCATAGATGTGTTGTCCCATTGAAATGTTTTTTTTCATCCATGTGTAGGGCTACGAGGCAGAGAGGGTCGTGAGAGAGGGCTACAAACCTTCACAAACCTTGCAGAAATCAGGTAGTAAGGGAAAAGGAGATCTCATTGAAGATAGGAAAGGTAGTTTACCACAGGGTAAAAAAGAAACCCATGGGGGGGGGAAGAGAAATAAAAAAAGCTCAGGTGTTTCATTGTAATAAAGTAGGCCACACAAAGTTGCAATGTTGGTGGTTTATGAAAAGCAATGGGCAGACAGGATAAACCAGTAAGCTTGTTGAAGTAGGAGAGGAAAGCTCAGTGGAAGCTAAAAAGCCAGAAAAGAATGTATGACCTGGTCAGGAGTTGCTTGAGAAGAAAATGCCAAATCTCTTTAAAGAATTTTCTTGTCTGGGTAAATTTACTCATGTATATCAGGAGGAACAGGTAAAGAAATTAAGATTTGAAGAGGTATGGGATGATTTATAAGTCAATCTTTGATGGTGAAAGATGAGGACAAATGTAATTCAGGAGTATTGCCAGAAAAGGTGGAAATATGTGGAATTCATGGTGAGACAACAAGTGTTTGATTGTATAAGGAGAGGTCGGAGAGTCCAGTGAAAAATGGTGAAATGATGGTAGGAGTAACTGAAATTCTCGGTTCTGAAGATACTGTATATCCTGAGTAACGATATCGCTGGATCACAGGTGGGAGTGATGCTTATAGTGGTTAAAAAGCTAGTGGAAAATCAGGCAACTGAAGTGTTACATGAACTATATTCTGGATATAGTAGACATAGATAAAGTGGATATTTTCAGTTCAGAGAAATTAGCTGAATTACAACAGAAAAATGAAATACTGAAGCATACACAGAAGAAGTTTGAGTGTATCCCAGAATGTTACTTCTAGTCTTGATGAAGAAATGGAGACCATCACATACTCGGACAGATGAGAAATGAGCAGAAGGTTAATCAAATTGCATTACCAGTGTGCTATCAAAAGGTATTGTGTGTAGCACATGAATTACCAGTAGATCATCATTTGGGAGTAAAGAAGATTAAAAAAATACAAAAATATTTTTATTGGCTCGGACCGTAACAGGATGTGGTTGACTTTTGCCGGATAAATCCTAACCATCAACTTATTCGAAAACCTCAAGCAAGGATAAAACCAGCACTTTTAATAATCATTCCTGCATTTGAGGAACCTTTTATATGAGTCTTAATTGATTGCTATCCAAAACAAAAAGTGGAAATTAGTATTTGTTTACCATAATGGATGTGTCTACTAGATTTACAGAAGCCATTCCATTTCACAGTATCACAACTAAAAGGATTGAGGAAGAGTTACTTTTTTTTAACTGGTTGTGAACTACCCACAGAAATACAATTGGATCAGGGATCAAATTTTACTACAACATTATTCAAGGAAGTTATTGATAGCTTAGGAATAAAACAATTCCGATCCACTGCATGCTATCCAGAATCGCAGGGAACATTAGAACAATGGTATCAAACTTTAAAGACCATGTCGAGGGCTTGTTGTCAAGACTACCCAGAGGCTTGGGATAAAGGAATTCAATTTGTACTTTTTGTAATTAGGGATGCAGATAATGAATCAACTAAATTAAGTCCATTTGAATTAATTTCTCGGCATGACATGAAAGGTCCACTGAAATTAATTAAGGAGAAATTGGTGAATCAGAGTTCAGAGATGACATATTTGGACTGCACGTCAGATTTTAGGGAAAGATTAAATACAGCAGGTGAACTGCCCAGACAGCATTTGAAGGTACCACAGCATGTGATGAAATAAGAAGCAGTCAAGAAATCAAAAATTCATAATTTTGCTCCTGGAGATGAAGTGTTAGTGTTACTCACAATGGTAGGTGAACCTTTAAAGGTAAGGTTTAGCGAGCCTTATCAAATTGAAAGTTAATTGACTGAGGTGAATGTTTTCAAAAGTAAGCCTGATAGAAAGAAGTCTCACTGAGTGTGAATATGCACAAAAGATATTTTGATAGGGAAGGAAAGCAAAAGTAGAATGTGTTACTGGTTACAACACGGAGTGAAGAACCAAATTCAGATGATTCTGAATTGTACCTTCCTCAAATTAAATTGGATGAAGAGGAAGTTCTCAAAAATTGGAATAAATTATTGAGTTACCTTCTTGAAAAAAATCAAAATGACCTTTAAGATTTATTATTATCACATGGGGAGATAAGTGGGAATAAGCTGGGAAGAACTAATCTGATTATGTATGATCTAGACATAGAAAATGCCATTCAAATTAAGCAACATTCTTATAGACTTAACCCTCTGAAGTTGGCACAGACTCAAAAAGATATTGGACACATGCTCACAGGCAATACAGTCAAAGTGAGTTGCAGCAATTTGGGCTTACCCATAGTAATGGTGCCAAAACCAGACGGTACCCAATGGTTATGTATCGATTAGTGCAAAGCCAATGCAGTTACAAAATCTGATTGATATCCAATTCCACATTTGGAAGACTGTATTGAGAAGGTGGAACAAGAAATTTATATTTTTAAGTTGAACTTAGTCAGTGGCTACTGGTAAGGACTTTTAAGAGCAAAGGAAATTTTGGCTTTCGTGACACCAAGTGGACTGTACCAGATTAAAGTCATAGTAAAAAATGCCCCAACCACATTTCAAAGACGAACAAATAAAGTCATTTTGGAATTATCCAATTGGGTCATGTAAATCAGCAATCGGATGACTTTTAGGCACACATGGAACATTCAGAGCATCTATCAAAATTGTTTGATTGACTCAGGAGGTGGGATTGGTAACAAGCTTGGCTTAGATTGAGTTTGCAAAAGCCCAAGTCACATTCTTGGGCTTGGACAAACAGCCCCATGGGATGCAAAAAAAAAGGTTACTGGCAGGTTTCCCATACCATTGACAAACAGGGCAGTACCACAATTCCTGGGTTTTTATCAGATGTACTTACCTCCAAACTTCGACCACTCCAGACCCTGCCCCCGGCCTCCAGAACTGCCCAGATGCCATTATCCACATGGCTACTACAGGCGCCACTACTGCTGCAAATGGTGATGTCACTTCCGGCCCCGCCACTGCACGAACCACGCAACTGCCGACTATACTGCCTCTGCAAACGCCATCATAACCTCCACTATCGAAACCTCCACAAACACTGTTCACTACGTCACTTCCACCCCCGTGGTTGCCACTGCCTATGCCACTACCACCCCCACCAATGTCACTCACTGGAACACCACCGGTGACCATGCTGTCCCCAGACATGCCGCTGAAAGCACCGCTTCCGCTTGCACAACAGACACCACTTCTGCCCACGCAGTTGTCACTGAATGTGCCACTTCTGCCACCGCTGATATCACTCAGCACAGCCCCACTGACCATGTCACCACCGCAGCCACCGATTCCATGAATGCCACCCAGAACATCATGTCTGCCCCATAGGTGCCACCGAACACACCGCTTCTGACCCTAACTGCTGTTTTTACGTCACTTCCTCTGGTGTCACCGGTGATCACATGACCACCCTCACTCCAGCTCCAGCTCTATACCAAGCCCAGAACCAGCTCTACTATTCCCCCAGACCTCCCCTTCACAATCAGACCTCAGTAACGGGCTCACCCTCATCCCACTATACTCCTGGATCAATGAATTCCATAAACGTTGTGTCATCGAACATTTCTTCCGCCGCCTCCATGCATACTTTTTCCAATCGTGACTCCCTTCACCCTCCAAGGGCCCCTTCTCCCACCTCTAACATACTCCATCCACTTGGATACCCTGTCCTGGTCTGTTACCCGCCCTAGACCTCTTTATCTCCAACTGCTGCCGTGACACTGACCACCTCAAGCTGTTCACCCTTCTCACCCACTAAAACCTCTCACCTTCACAAAGCGCAGCCCACTCGTCCTTCCACTCCAATCACAACCTCACCATTAAACAAACGGACAAGGGGGAAGCAGTGATAGTTTGGTGCACTGGTCTCCACACCACTGAAGCCAGGCGCCAACTCATGGACACCTCCTCCTACCACGACCTCACCTCCTATCACCAACCATCAGCTCACAGACCATCCACAACCTCATCAACTCAGGGCATCTCCCATCCATAGCCTCCAACCTCAGAGTCCCGGTTCCACCTCTTACCCAAAATCCACAAACCTGACTGTCCCGGTTAACCTATTGTCTCCGCCTGCTGCTGCTCCAACAAACTTATCTCCTCATATCTTGACATTGTCCTGAATCCTTGGTCCAGGAACTCCCCACATACATTTGGGACACCACCCATGCCCTCCATCTCCTCCATGACTTTCAATTCCCTGGCCCCCAATGCTTCATCTTCAACATTGACATTCAGTCCCTATACACATCCACCCCCCATGGCAAAGGCTTCCCAGCCCTCCATTTCTTCCTTTCCCACCGACCCAGCCAGTACCCCTCCTCCGATACACTCATTCAATTGGTGGAACTGGTCCTCACCCTCAACTTCTTCAAATCCTCCCACTTCCTCCAGACCAAAGGGGTAACCATGGGCACCTGCATGGGCCCCAGCTATGCCTGTCTCTTCGTAGGGTATGTGGAACAGTCCATCTTCTGCAGTTACACTGGCACCATCCCCCATCATTTCCTCTGCTACTTTGATGACTGTATCAGCGCAACCTCGTGCTCCCACAAGGAGATTGAACAGCTCATCAACTTCACTAACATCTTCCACCCTGACCTTAAAGTTCACCTGAACCATCTGGGACACCTCCCTTCCCTTCCCGGACCTCTCCATCTCTATCTCCAGCAACTGACTCAACACTGACATCGTTTTCAAACCCACCAACTCCCACAGCTACCTGGACCTGGACTACACCTCCTCCCATTCCTCTCCTGCAAAAATGTGATCCTTTACTCCCAAAGGATTTTTCCACAACTGGTAGAGATTTTCCTGCACATCCAACACCTCATCTACTGTGTCCATTGCTCTTGATGTGGTCTCCTCTACTTTGGGGAGACAGGAGAATGTTTCAGGGAATGTCTCTGGGACACTCACACCAACAACTCCGCTACTCTATGGCAGACCACTTCAATACCCCTCCCACTCTGCCAGGGAGATGCAAGTCCTGGGCCTTCTCCACCACCAAATCGAAGCTACCCAGCAGCTGGAGGAAGAATGCCTCATCTTCCACCTTGGGACCCTTCACCCACACGGCATCAACATCGACTTCACTAGTTTCCTAATCTCCTCCCCCCACCTCATCCTAGATCAAACCCTCCAAATTGGCACCACCCTTTTGAACTGTCCTATCCTCCTTCCCACCTATCTGCTCTACCCTACTGTCTGACCTATCACTATCGGCCCCCAGCCGCATCTACCTATCACTTTCCCAGCTGCCTTTCCCCTACTCCACCCTCCTATTTATCTCGCAGGCACCAGCTCTCCCACATTCCTAATGAAGGGTTTATGCCTGTAACATCGACTCTCCTGCTCCTCGGTTGCTGCCTGACCTACTGTGCTTTTCCAGCGCCACACTTTTCGATAGTCAGAATGTCAGACATTCGCATATACTAATCATAACTCCTTAAAATTTTTGAAAAAAATTTAAGGATAAAAATTCCAGACTGTTTAGATGCAGTTTATTATTGCGGCCTTTCAAATAGAAAATTATTCATGTGGAAGGATGAGAGAACATAATAGCTAACAAGTTGTTGCAACTTTTGATGAATGAAGACAGAGGTATTCGATGGTGGGAAGAAGTGGACTGAAATGGACAGTGGTAGTGAATGTTTGCATGTTTATTAATGTAATGTGTGTATTTTTTAGTGTACTAATAGCGTAAGGCTAAAAGTTTTTAAAATGAAGCCATCTTTGTACATTGATGGGTTTTTATGAGGGAGGTATGATGATATTATGGCTACGTCTTTCTTCCGAAGAAAGCTTGACACAGAAACGCTGAGCGGTCTGCTCGATTCCAATCAAGTACAAGCTTTAGAGTTCTTGGATGTTTTGTTTTAGAAGTTGGAACAACAGAAGCAGCCTGTGTGAGCATGGTCAACCTCTCACAGAATCAGGATTTGTTTCTCTTGCAGTCGCTGGGTCTTGAGCTGGATGTGAAAACTCTTATTCTTCTCTGGTTACAGCTAAAAGCTGGGCTTCTCCTCCTGCTGCTAGAATTGCATGTGAGACAATCTATTTTATTGAATTTGCCTTTGCCAAGGGTGCATTTATGGGATGCTAATATATTGAAATGGTTAATTAGTAGTAGTTTATATATATTATTTGGTAAGTGTCTCAATAGAGTTGCAGTTAAGGTAATTCTTTTATTTTTATTTTTGTCTGTATTTTCCTTGGAGTGTAACAATAAAGTGGGTTTTGCTCAAAGTCAAATACTTTGACCCATTAAATTGCACATGGAACGCAATGCCTTATACTTTAAAATCTAAAAAAATTATGATCTAGGCTAATTGAATATATTTTGAGGGGTTTGGTCTGTTCCATAACAATTTGGTAAAAGGTTTACTGAGGGTGAAACCAAGACACCTATTTTCTTTGTGCATTGAGTTTATTAACTACTCAAGTTTATAATTTCTACCAGCACCAGTCATCTGAGGGTGCCACATAAATGCAAGTTCTTCTTTTGCCCCCATTATCTCTTAGCAACTCCAAGGGGTTATGATCAATTCAGTAAACTAGCCAGGAATGACCCTTGGTTTCATAACAACCATAGTCATGCAGGACAGCTCATATTAGCCATTTCCTGGTTTCTGACATCCACACCATCAGCCTTAAAACAGCTGCTGGGTTCCTCTTGCTCTTTGCACTGTAAATCTGCAAGACTTGTATCATCTCCCAGACTCCTGCTCTTGGATAGCAACCCACTGAATATGGAATGACTGGAATGACTGACTCCTAAAACCCACCATTGGATAATTGGCACTCACAAAACAATTCCTTCATCATCTGCACTCTGTACTACTATGAAATATATTCCCATCAAAAGGACAGCATGGATGAGCTTCTTTTCATGATGATTTTTCTTCATTCCATACAGGTCTTTATGCCTTCGGCTGCCTGGGCTCAGAGTTCTGGAAATTTTGATATAAACTTCACTCTTTATTTTTTGTCTCTCGCTTTTAAAATTTCTCCTTGACACATACCAATAGACCAAGTCTTTTTATCACCTTCACTAATTGTTCACTTTGTGGTTCCATGGCAGATTTAGTCAGATGATTGTCCCATGAAGCAACGAGGTGTTTTTATGTTATTAAAGGTGTTTGATAATTCTAGGTGCTGCACAGAAATGTATTCGGCAGTGAGCAGCTCTGAGGTGCTGATTCTCAGTGGGATACAGTTCCTGAAGGTGCTGACACTTTTGAGGTTCAGTTCAACAGGGGTTTGGCACAGTTGCGATGGTTTTAAGAGTCTCATTTTCATGTGTGATTCTACATGGTATTTTAGGCTATGGATATTTACTTGCTCGGTTGAGTTAAATCCACGGAACTGTCATTCCTGAGTCAGATTAAGAACTTTTTCTGGTTGTTTATAATTTATTGATATTACATCAGGAATCTGGTATGCAAATGGGAGACTTGATCTTCACACAGATGTCTTTTCTGGTCCAAACCAATGAAAGATTGGATCATGCAGCAACTCCACCCAAATGCTGGCAGACTCAATATGAAAACATAAACTGTTAAAATAATAAGCAACCTGAACATTTTATATATAGGCATTTGCTATGCCTTATCTGATGCTGCTGCTGTCTGCTTGGTTACCCTGATGTATCTGCAATGTAAAACTTCCATCACAAAGCTACACTTAAGATGATTTGGAGATGCTGGTGTTGAACTGGGGTGGACAAAGTTAAAAATCACACAACAGCAGGTTATAGTCCAACAGGTTTAATTGGAAGCACTTGCTTTCGGAGCGCCGCTCCTTCACCAGGTGGTTGTAGCAGCGCTCTGAAAGCTAGTGCTTCCAATTAAACCTGTTGGACTATAACCTGGTGTTGTGTGATTTCTAACTCTGGACACTGAGGATGAACAGCATTGAGACATCCAGTTTCGAAGAAGAATCATATTGGACTCAAAACATTAACTCTACTTTCTCTCCACAGATGCTCCCAGTCCTGCTAGGTTTCTCCAGCACATTCTGTATTTATTTCAGCCTTTAAACCTATTCTATCCAATTGTTCGTTAATCTGCACCTTAACTCCCTAATCCTTACCTGACAAAAAATGTTTAACTTTTGTTTTCAAATTTACTGCATCCCCGCCTCAAGAACATTTTTGTTTGCCCAAGGGATGTGAGCATTGCTGGCAGTTCCACTGTCCCGAATTGCTATTGACAAAGTGGTAGTGAGCTGCCTTCTGGAATCATTGCAGTCCATGTGCAATAAGTAGACTACAATGCCTTTAGGGAGGAAATTCAAGGCTGTAGGCAATATATTTCCAAGTCAGGATGGTGAGTGGCTTGGAAAGTCACTTACAGGTGATGGTATCCTCATGTGTCTGCTGCTCTTTTCCTTCTCAACAGTATTGGGAAGGTGCTGTCAAAGGAGTTGTGGTGAATTTCTAAGTGCATCATGTAGATGGTGGACCTTGTTGCTTACTGAGTATCGGTGGTGAAAGAAGTGGATGTTTATGCAATTGGTGCCAATTAAGTGGGCTGCTTTGACCTGGATGGTATCAAACTTCTTGAGTGTTGTTGGAGCTGCACCCATCCAGGCAAGTGGGAGTATTCCATCACACTCCTGACTTGTGCCTTGTAGGTAGTGGACAGGCCTGGGGAATTAGGAGGTGAGTTACTTGCTACAGTATCCCTACCCTCTAAGTTTGCTCTTGTAGCAGCTATATTTGTATGGCTAGGAGAAAGTGAGGGCTGCAGATGCTGGAGATCAGAGCTGAAAATGTGTTGCTGGAAAAGCGCAGCAGGTCAGGCAGCATCCAAGGAGCAGGAGAATCGATGTTTCAGGCATAAGCCGTTCTTCAGGAATGAGGAAAGTGTGTCCAGCAGGCTAAGATAAAAGGTAGGGAGGAAGGACGAGGGGGAGGGGCGTTGGGAATGCGATAGGTGGAAGGAGGTCAAGGTGAGGGTGATAGGCCGGAGTGGGGGTGGGGGCGGAGAGCTCAGGAA
>NC_057736.1:46179105-46186484 GCF_004010195.1 Chiloscyllium plagiosum | reverse complement strand
CACCTATCGCATTTACAACGCCCCTCCCCCAAGTCCCTCCTCCCTACCTTTTATCTTAGCCTGCTGGACATACTTTCCTCATTCCTGAAGAAGGGCTTATGCCCGAAACGTCGATTCTCCTGTTCCTTGGATGCTGCCTGACCTGCTGTGCTTTTCCAGCAACACATTTTCAGCTCGTATTTGTAAGGCTAGTCGAGTTCAGCTTCTGGTCAATGCTAACCTCCAGGGTGTTGAGAATTCAGCAATGGCAATGCAATTGAATGCTAAGGGGCGAGGGTTACACTCCCTTTTGTTGGATATGGTTATTCTGTGGCACTTATATTGCATGAATGCTACTTGCCACAGGTCAGCCCAAATCTGAATATTGTCTAGGTCTTACTGCATGGACGTGGACAGCTTCGGTATCTGGAGAATTGCAAGTGGTGCTGGACATTGAGTAATCATCAGCAAACATCCCCACCTTTAACCTTAAGATGAAGGGAAGGTCATTGATGAAGCAGGTGAAGATGATTGGGCCAAGGATACTGCCCTGAGAAGCTCCTGTAGAGATGTCTGAGATGATTGTGCATCAATGCATGAATTTAAACAGCAAAGGCAGTAACTGTGCAGGTAACTGTGGTGTCAGTTTCTTTCTCTCTCTCTCTCTCTCTCTCTCTCTCTCTCCTGCACTGACCTCACCATGTGCTTCCTCTGTCTGCTCTTCTCCCTTTTAACAACTGCTGTTGTTTTGACTTTTTTTTTCCAAAGTTCCAAAACAATGCAGCAAGCATATAAAACAGTAATTGCTGCTCCTGGAGTTCGAGGAAATCACCTCCAGCGCCTAAAATACCTCAAAAAAAGGTGCAGCTGTTACAGCCAGAAAGTTTTCCTGTCCTCCATCTTGGATTACCCAGAATCCTTCTACTGTAGAAGGTGCAAAACCTGACCTACTCTTGGGAAATAAGGCAGGGTAGGTGACTTAGGTGGCAGTGGGGGAACACTTTGGGCCCAGCGACCATAATTCTATTAGATTTAAAATAGTGATGGAAAAGGATAGACCAGATCTAAAAGTTGAAGTTCTAAATTGGAGAAAGGCCAATTTTGACGGTATTAGGCAAGAACATTCAAAAGCTGATTTGGGGCAGATGTTCACAGGTAAATGGGAAGCCTTCAGAAATGAGATAACGAGAATCCAAAGAAAGTATATTTCTGTCAGGGAGAAAGGAAAGGTTGATAGGTACAGGAAATGCTGGATGACGAAAGAAATTGAGGGTTTGGTTAAGAAAAAGAAGGAAACATATGTCAGGTATAGACAGGACAGATCGAGTGAATCCTTAGAAGAGTATAAAGGCAGTAGGAGGATACTTAAGAGGGAAATCAGGAGGGCAAAAAGGGGACATGAGATAGCTTTGGCAAATAGTGTTAAGGAGAATCCAAAGGGATTTTACAAATATATTAAGGACAAAAGAGTATCTCGGGAGAGACTAGGGCCCTTCAAAGATCAGCAAGGCGGCCTTTGTGTGGAGCCGCAGAAAATGGGGCGGGATACTAAACAAGTATTTTGCATCAGTATTTACTGTGGGAAAGGATATAGAATGTAGGGAAATAGATGGTGACACCTTGCAAAATGTCCAGATTACAGAGGAGGAAGTGCTAGATGTCTTGAAACACATAAAGGTGGATAAATCCCCAGGACTTGATCAGGTGTACCCTAGAACTCTGTGGGAAGCTGAAGAAGTGATTGCTGGGCCTCTTGCTGAAATATTTGTATCATCGATAGTCACAGGTGAGATGTCGAAAGACTGGTGGTTGGCTAACGTGGTGCCACTGTTTAAGAAGGGCGGTAAAGACAAGCCAGGGAACTATAGACCAGTGAGCCTGACCCCGGTGGTGGGCAAGTTGTTGGAGGGAATCCTGAGGGACAGGATGTACATGTATTTGGAAAGGCAAGGACTGATTCAGGATAGTCAGCATGGCTTTGTGCGTGGAAAATCATGTGTCACAAGCTTGATTGAATTTTTTGAAGAAGTAACAAAGAGGATTGATGAGGGCAGAGCTGTAGATGTGATCTATATGGACTTCAGTAAGGCGTTTGACAAGGTTCCCCATGGGAGACTTGTCAGCAAGGTTAGATCTCACAGAATATAGAGAGAACTAGCCATTTGGATACAGAACTGGCACAAAGGTAGAAGACAGAGGGTGGTGGTGGAGGGTTGTTTTTCAGTCTGGAGGCCTGTGACCAGTGGAGTGCCACAAGGATCGGTGCTGGGCCCTCTACTATTTTCATTTACTTAAATGATTTGGATGTGAGCATAAGAGGTACAGTTAGTAAGTTTGCAGATGACACCAAAATTGGAGGTGTAGTGGACAGCGAAGAGGGTTGCAACAGGACCATGACCAGATGGGCCAATGGGCTGAGAATTGGCAGATGAAGTTTAATTCAGATAAATGCGAGGTGCTGCATTTTGGGAAAGCAAATCTTAGCGGGACTTATACACTTAATGGTAATGTCCAAGGGAGTATTGCTGAACAAAAAGACCTTGGAGTGCAGGTTCATAGCTCCTTGAAAGTGGAGTCGCAGGTAGATAGGATAGTGAAGAAGATGTTTGTATTGGTCTTTTATTGGTCAGAGTATTGAGTCGGAGGGGTGACCTTATAGAGGGTTTACAAAACTATGAGGGGCATGGATAGGATAAATAGACAAAGTATTTTCCCTGGGGTCGGGGAGTCCACAACTAGAGGGCATAGGTTTAGGGTGAGAGGGGAAAGATATAAAAGAGACCTAAGGGGTAACTTCTTCACGCAGAGGGTGGTACGTGTATGGAATGAGCTGCCAGAGGATGTGGTGGAGGCTGGTACAATTGCAACATTTAAAAGGCATCTGGATGGGTATATGAATAGGAAGGGTTTGGAGGGATGTGGGCCAGTTGCTGGCAGGTGGGACTAGATTGGGTTGGGATATTTGGTCAGCATGGACATGTTGGACTGAAGGGTCTGTTTCCTTGCTGTACATCTCTATGACTCTAATAACCACACCTTCCTTGCACGTGCCAGGGACGACTCCGATCAGTTTTCTGACTGATTGCCATTGATTTCAAACTCCATCAAAGATGACATGGCTATCACTGTCACCTTACCTCTGAAATCCAGCTCTTTTGTCCATGTTTGAACCAAGGATGTAATGAGGTCAGGAGCTGAGCAGCCTTGGCAGAACCCAAACTGAGCATTATTGAGCAGGTTGTTGCTGAGGAAGTGCTGCTTTGTAGCACTGTTGATGACACCTTGCCTCACTTTACCAATGACTGAGGGTGGTAATTGGCCTGCTTGGATTTGACCTGCTTTGTGTGTACAGGACATACCTGGGCAGTTTTTCACATTGCTGGGTAGTTGCCAATGTTGTGCCTGTATTTGTAATTGCCATCATCCCAGATTACCAGAGGATTAAAGAGAGAATGACTGGTGGTGAGTTTGACCTGAGGGTTCTCACACCGCAGGCAAGGGGCAAGATTGAGAAGGTGGGACATCCATGATAACTTCAACCAGTGCAGGAATTGAACCACACTGCTGGCACATTCTGCAGCGCAAACCAATCATCCAGCCAACTGAACTAACTGATACCCTTCTCTGCTGCATTGGAATAGCTTGGCTAGAAGCACAGCTAGTTCTGGAGCTTATTTCTGCACTACTATTGCCAGAATGTTTTCAGGGCCCATTGCCTCTGAAGTATCCAGTACCTTTAGATATTTCATGCCGTGAATTGAATTGGCTGAAGTCTGGCCATTCTGATGCTACGTACCTCTGCAGGAGGCCAAGATGGATCAGCCACCACCACTTGTGGCTGAACATTGTTGCAAATATTTCAGTCTTAATTTCTTCACTGATGTACTGGGCTCCCTCACCTTTGAGGATGGGGATATTTTTGGTAACTTCTCCAGTGACTTGTTGAATTATCCTTCCAACGTTCATGACTTGATGTGGCAAGCTTCGATCTGATCCCATGGTTGTGGAATCACTTAGCTCTGTTTATCACTTTCTGCTTGTTCTGTTTGGCACACAAGTAGCCCAGTGTTATCAGTTTACCAGGTTGACATGTGATTTTTAGCTGTGCCTGATGCTGCTGCTGGCATGCTCTCCTGCACTCTTCATTGGATCAGGGTTGATCTCCAGCTTGATAGAAATGGTAGAGGTTGAAGACTGTATGAGTACAATTCTGCTATTGGAGAACTTCTGGCCCCTCAGATAGTCACACGGGAAAGCCCACAGTTTAACAAAGCTTTGTTCAGTTCTTTTCTGAGCTTCCACCGCATTCCTACTGAAAATGTACAAAATGTGGACTTCTGTGTATTGACCAGTGACTAATAAAAAAAATTGCAAGTGTGCAAACTGTTCCAAAATTTTCATGCACACAGTCAACTGGGATTTGAATCACCCTCGGGCATTTTGGTATTCTCCCGCATTTTATTCACAGCTCCTCCTCAAAGATGGCTACATTAAAACATTATCAACGCTGTCAAAATACTACACTCCCTGTCCATTTAAAAATTTATAAACTGTAATTGCCTTTTATAAACACAAATGTTTTTATTTTTATTTTATCCAAGCAATGGTAAAGTTGCAACATTCTTATCAAATCATAAGGCTGCTCTCTCATTAGAGGGAGATGATTGGTGATACTTTAACCGGAGGGTCACCATATCTCTGGTGATGGGAGAGGTTGAGAAGGAGAATTCTTCATGGTAGTGTCAGCTGATGTGGGAATTGAATCCCATGCTGTTGGTATCACTCTGCATTGCAAGCTAGCCAACTGAGCAAACTGACCCTTTTCATTAAGATAAGCAATACATTAAAATACACAAATATGAATATATAATTTTCTATATAATAAGTAAACCATATTAACAACATTTGAAATTGAGCAGGTTATTTTGGATATTTTATGTAATCACAACTGCTGTGTTACATATATGACTGGCATTTCCAGAATTGAAAGTTTGTACTTTCAAATAAACCTGTTGAACGATAACCTGGGGTTGTGTGATTTTTAACTTTGTCCACCCCGGAGCAACACCGGCTCCTCCACTCCATTCCCAGGGTAATTAATATTAAAATTATTAATGTCTGTATGTCTTTATCAAAGTATCGTTTAGACAAGAAATAATGAAATGAACAATGGCTCGTCATGAAATGAGGACTGCAATAGACTGGTCAATGTAACTTCAACTAATAATTTTAAGACAAAATACTGATTATTTCAACCTAATATCTGCATATAAAACTTCTGACTTGTACATTATTTTTAACCCTTCAGTATTTAACTGCACTTCAACTATTTCAAATAAGCTTTATTAACTTTTCCTAGAATTCAAGGTCTAGATGTTCCTGTATGGGTAAAGAGCAAGGTTTGCAGGAATAGGGAACCTTGGATAAGAGTTATTAAGGCTTTGACCAGAGAAAAGGTGTGGCTGATGTACAGGCAGCTGGGATAAAGAGAATCCCTGGAGGTATACAGAGAATACAGGAGTTTACCGAAGAAGGAAATCATGAGGGTGAAAAGGGGGTGTGAGATAGTATTGGCTGAGAAACTTTGGGTGAATCCAAAGAGGTTCTTTAAGTATATTAAAGGAAAAAGAATAACTAGAAAGAGAGTAGGGCCCCTCAAGGACCAAGGTGGACATGTATGTTTAGAACCACAGCAGATAGGCGAGGTTTTCAATGAATATTTCTCTTGTGTTTACCATGGAGAAAGAAATGAAGAATTGGGAACTTGGGACATTACTGGTGATATCTTGAGGACAGTGCCTATCACAATAGAGGTGGTGTTGGTTATATTAGAATATATGAAGATGGATAAATCTCCTGGTCCTGACCAGATATATCCAAGAACACTGCAAGAGGCTAGAGAAGAAATTACTGGGGTTCTGGCTAATATTTTTTACATCATTGTTAGACATGGTGAGGTCCAGGAAGATTGGAGTACCGGCAGTGAATGTTGTGTCATTATTCAAGAATGGCTGGAAATAAAAGCCTGGGAACTATAGACCAGTAAGCTTAATAGCAGTGGTGGGTAAGTTACTTGAGAAGATTTTGAGGGATAAGAGATACACGCACTTGGACAGACAGGGTTTGATTAAGAGTAGTCAACATGGCTTTGTGAGTGGGACATCATGCCTCACAGATTTGTTACAGTTCTTTGATGAAGTAACAAGGAAGATTGACGAGGGCAGGGCAGCAGATGTTTAACTCTAATCTCCAGCATCTGCAGATTTCAGTAAGGTCTTTGATAAAGTTCCACATGGTAGGTTGCTCTGGAAGGTTGGATCGCATGGAATCCAGGGTGAGCTTGCAAATTGGATACAAAATTGGCTTAAGACCATAAGACATAGGAATGGAAGTAAGGCCATTTGGCCCATCGAGTCCACTCCGCCACTTAATAATGGCTGATGGGCATTTCAACTCCATTTACCCGCATTCTCCCCATAGCCCTTAATTCCTTGTGACGTCAAGAATTTATCATTCTCTGCTTTGAAGACATACTCCATTTACCCGCATTCTCCCCATAGCCCTTAATTCCTTGTGACGTCAAGAATTTATCATTCTCTGCCTTGAAGACATTTAGCGTCCTGGCCTCCACTGCACTCCACGGCAATGAATTCCACAGGCCCACCACTCTCTGGCTGAAGAAATGTCTCTGCATTTCTGTTCTGAATTGACCCCCTCTAATTCTAAGGCTGTGCCCACGGGTCCTAGTCTCCTCACCTAACGGAAACAATTTCCTAACATCCACTCTTTCCAAGCCATGTATTATCTTGTAAGTTTCTATTAGATCTCCCCTTAACCTTCTAAACTCCAATGAATACAATCGCAGCCATTCCTCGTATGTTGGACCTACCATTCCAGGGATCATCCGTGTGAATATCTGCTGGACATGCTCCAGTGCCAACATGTCCTTCATGAGGTGTGGGGCCCAAACCTGGACACAGTACTCCAAATGGGGCCTAACCAGAGCTTTATAAAGTCTTAGCAGTACATCTCTGCTTTTATATTCCAACCCTCTTGAGATAAGAGACAACACTGCATTCGCTTTCTTAATCACACTCCCAGATCCCTTTGTACTTTGGCTTTATGAATTTTCTCACCGTTTAGAACGTAGTCCATGCTTATTTTCTTTTTTTTTTCAAAGTGCAAGATCTCGCATTTGCTCACATTGAATTCCATCAGCCATTTTCTGGACCACTGTCCCAAACTGTCTAGATCCTTCTGCAGCCTCCCCACTTCCTCAGTACTACCTGCCTGTCCACCTAACTTCGTATCATCAGCAAACTTCGCTAGAATGCCCCCAGTACCCTCATCCAGATCATTAATAGATAACGTGAACAGCTGCGGCCCCAACACTGAACCCT
>NC_057736.1:46122495-46176800 GCF_004010195.1 Chiloscyllium plagiosum | reverse complement strand
CCTACTGACCACCCTATTTATCCTCTTCGCTAAAACATTGGTACCTGATCGGTTCAGGTGGAGACCGTCCCAACGGTACAGATCCCCCCGTTCCAAAACTGATGCCAATGCCCCATGAAATGGAATCCCTCTTTCCCACACCAATCCCTTAGCCACGTGTTTACTTCCCTAATTTTCTTATCCCTGTGCCAGTTGGCACGTGGCTCGGGCAGTAATCCGGAGATTATGACCCTTGAGGACCTGTACTTCAATTTCCTTCCTAGTGCTCGATAATCCCTAAACAGGTCCTCCACCCTTGCTTTGCCTATGTTGTTAGTCCCAACATATTCCACAACAACTGGATCCTCCCCCTCCTGCTCCAATATCCTTTCAAGCTGGTCGGAGATGTCCCGCACCCTGGCATCGGACAGGCAACACACCATGCGAGACTCCCGATCCGGCTTGCTGCCGGACAGATAGTATCTGTCCCCCTAATTATAGAATCCCTTGATGGTGTGAAGCAGAGGGTAATAGTGGAAAGTCTGTGACTAGTGGAGTGCCTCGGGTCAGTGCTGGGCCCATTGCTGTTTGTTATCTATATCAATGATTTGGATGAGAATGTACAAGGCATGATTTGTAAGTTCGCTGATGACACTAAAATAGGCGGTATCATGGACAGTGAGGAAGATTATCAAAAATTGCAGCAGGATCTTGATCGGCTGGGGATGTGGGCTGAGAAATGGCAAATGGAGTTTAATAAAGATAAGTGTGAGGTCTTTCATTTTGGAAAGTCAGATCAAGGTAGGAGTTTCATGGTGAATGGTCAGGCCTTAAGGAGTGTAGCGGAACAGAGAGAGTTCAGGTGCACAGTTCTCTGAAAGGGAGTCACAGGTAGACAGGACAGTGAAGGAGGTTTTTGGCACACTGGCCTTCATCAGTCAGGGCATTGAGTATAGAAGTTGGGAAGTTTTGTTGTAGTTACATAGGACATTGGTGAAGCCGCAGCTGGAGTATGGTGTTGAGTTTTGGTCACCTCTTATTGGAAGAATGCTATTAAACTGGAAAGAGCGCAAAATAAATTTACAAGGATGTTGCCTGGACTGAGTTATATCGGCGCTACCTCGTGCTCCCACGAGGAGGTTGAACAGTTCATCCACTACACTAACACCTTCCATTGGCTGCCAACTCCCTGCGGTGATATCACTGTTACTGTATGCCTAGTGTTTGTCTTGATCTTGCACATATCAAGAAAGGGAAACTTCATGCCTCAGAGATCACTAGATAGCAGAAAATCCCTTTAATACTTCAAAGTACTCTTTTGGTATGATCCTAGATATTGAATATTGTTAGATATTATTACTGGAGCGAATCATAGATTTACATTTAAATAGTTCCCATTTCTGTCTTTGTTCACTCCTTTCCTCAGCAATATTTTGTGTTTGATTTTGTCTACTTTCTGTGGTTTTATTTACCCTAATGAAGAAGAGCATATCTTCTCAACATCACAACTATTGATCTCACCCTGCTTGGCTGTTGTATGGAACCCCCTACGTGTTAACCCCTTAAAGCCAAATACATAACAATATTGTCAAATTTGATGGAATTTTAATGCATTTACTTTAGGGGAAATTTGGCATGTTAATATGCTGCAGTTTTTCTTATCTGCGATGTTTTGTGTTATGTTGCTGAAAATATTACTGATGAAATACTTAGCAGTTGTAGTAAAATCATGCGTATACTTAGGATGAAGAAGATTATGAGTACCACATATGCTTGGTCCAGTTCTTGTTGGATTCATTTGGATATCAAAGTTGAAACTTTATTGCTGGAACAGCACAGCAGGTCAGGCAGCATCCAGGGAACAGGAGATTCGACGTTTCGGGCACAGGCCCTTCTTCAGGAATGAGCAGAGAGTGTTCAGCAGGAGAAGATAAAAGGTAGGGAGGAGGGACTTGGAGGAGGGGAGTTGGAAGTGGAGGAGATGCGGTGGAGGGCACCGTCGACCACGTCGCCTTCCTGACCTGCAGTCTTCTTGTTGACCTCTCCGCCTCCATCCTACTCCTTTCTATCACCCTCACCTTGACCTCTTTCCACCTATCACATTTCCAACGCCCCTCCTCCAAGTCCCTCCTCCCTACCTTTTATCTTCTCCTGCTGAACACTCTCTGCTCATTCCTGAAGAAGGGCCTGTGCCCGAAACGTCGAATCTCCTGTTCCCTGGATGCTGCCTGACCTGCTGTGCTGTTCCAGCAATAAAGTTTCAACTTTGATCTCCAGCATCTGCAGACCTCACTTTCTCCTTATAAGGAGAGGTTGGACAAACTAGGACGTTTTTCTTTAGAGTGTAGGAGACTGAGGGGGACCTTATCGAGGTGTATAGATCATGAGAGACATGGATAGGGTGAATGTACTCAGTCTTTTTCCCAGGGTTGGAGAATCGAGGACCAGAGGGCATCAGTTTAAGGCTAGAGGGGAAAGAATAAAATGGAACCTGAGGGGCAACGTTTTTTACACCTAGGGTGCATATGGAATGAGCTACCAGTGGAAGTTGTCGATGCAGGTACATTAACAACATTTAAAAGACATTGGGACAAATATATGGACAGGAAAGGATGAGAAGAATGTGGTCAAGTGCAGGCAAATAGGGTTAGCCTGGACATTTAGGTTGACATGGATCACTTTGGACCAAAGAGTCTGTCTTCATGCCGTATGTCTCTCTAACACATTGGAATGAGATGTAGGCTTATACTTTGAATTTTCAAATTCCTCTAACTTCTCATTTCTTATCTCTCTCATCTTTCTTCTTGCATCATCCTGTGGCTTCTCTTTCTGTCTGGGTGTCTTTCCTATTCCTATTTCCATTTCCACATGCTTGGCTTTGGTCTCCCAACATCTCTAATCGTTGTCAACCCTGAACTTCAGCTTTGGACTCTCATCTCTACTTACTGGCTGGAATGGTGATGTCGACTGATTCAGGGTTTTTGATTAAGACTACTTTATTCTATTAGCAGATTCCACAATCCTGACAAATGTTCAGCTCCTTTGTGATTATCATTTTCTGATTTTTACTTTGCACCGGACAAGAAATTGGACTATTTTGTGGGATTTCAGCTTTGAAGCAAATGACTTGATATATTAGATCTTCAAACATCACGAGACGTGTGAATGCTCTTCATACTACAGTCACATACTTCTTCATATTGCCTGTCACTTGACCAACAATTAGTGACTCTTCTTCGGAACTGAAGGATGCCAGAAAATGATGTTATTTTTGTTGTCCTGATGAGAAGATGCCGGTGTTGGACTGGGGTGGACAAAGTTAAAAATCACGCAACACCAAGTTATAGTCCAACAGATTTATTTGGAAGTGCTAGCTTTCGGAATGCTGCTCCTTCGTTAAGTAGCTAGTCAACCTTTTTACACTTGCTACCTGACGAAGGAACAGCACTCCAAAAGCTAGTACTTCCAAATAAACCTGTTGGACTATAACCTGGTGTTGTGTGATTTTTTTATTTTTGTTGTTGATGAATGAGTGAAGCAAGGTGTCCGGGCAAACAACAAAAGCACTGTTAGTGGTAGTAGAGGATGCATATGGATGCAGAATAGGGGTTAATAATAACAAATAGGTTAGCTTTGCAGAGATCAAACACACACAAATACAACTTTAGGATTTAGGAAGGTATAATCAAAATGGAGGACAATGTCCATGATCTAAAGTTCTTGAAGTTGATTATGATTTGTGAAGGCTGTACAGTGCCTGAGTAGGTAGTGTTCCCCTAATTTGTGCTGGGAACATGGGATCAAATTCCACCACACAGGATAGTGAAATCTGAAATAAAAATAGAAATTGCTGGAAAAATTCAGCAGGCCTGGTAGCATCTGTGGAGAGAAATCAGAGTTAACATTTCAGGTACAGTGACCCTTCCTCAGAACCTGATGGTAGCTAAGAAAAGGTTGGTATTTATGCAGAGGATAGGATGGGGAGTGGGGATTTGGGGAGGGGTAAATGATAGGTGGCAATAGAGCCCAAAGAGAGAGAAACACAGTTGGACAGACAAAGAAATGGGTGAAGGCCAGCCTGAGAGAATAAATAGCTACTCATGGGGTCTAATTCGTAGCTGATAACGGGTTGTTTGTAGTAACAACCTATGTGATGATGAGGCCTGGTATGTGGCTGTTGCGGTAAAGACAAGAGAGAAAGTGCTCAAGCCCTAAAATTGTTGAACTCAATATTAAGTCCAGAAGGCTGTAGAGTGCCCAAGCAGAAAATGAGATGCTATTCTTCGAGCTTGCAGTGAGCTACACTGGAGCACTGCAGCAAGCCTAAGACAGCGATGTTGGCCTAGGGAACACAGTGGTGTGTTCAAGTGTCAGGCAGCTGGAACCCTTTCTTTTCGCAGAAGGAACATAGGTGTTCTGTAAAGTGGTCACCCATCTGCGCTTTGTTTTCCTAATGTAGAGGAGATCACATTGTGAGCAGTGAATCTAAGAGTGTTGAAGATTCTGATGATTGGTGGAGCATGCTGGAAGGGCAAAATGGCCTTCTCCTGCTTCTATCTTCTATATTTCAATAGATTCACATTATACATTAATGATCTGGATGAAGGAACGGAGGGCATTGTTACTCAGTTTGCATGTGACACAAAAGTAGGTGGTGGGACAGGTAGTGTTGAGGAAGTGGAGAGTCTACAGAAGGACTTGCACAGGGCACAGTGTCAGCGAGAAGGGACAACCCTTTGAACTGAGACAAGGAGGCATTTCTTCAGCCAGAAGGTGTAACTCATTGTCGCAAAAGGCTGTTGAGGCCAAGCCATTGAGTGTATTTAAGACAGAGATGGACAGGTACTTGATTATTAAGGGGATCAAGGGTTATAGGAGGAGAATTGAGTTGAGAAGGGGTACAGGTGCTATAGGAAGAATATAAAAGGGGGGGCAAGAGATGAGGGGTGGCATTTTTGGTTAGGGGTAATATTATGGCTGTGCTTGGGGAAGATTCATCATTCCTGATGAAGGGCTTCTGCCTGAAACGTCGTCTCTCCTGCTCCTCAAATGCTGCCTGACCTTTTCCAGCACCACACTTTTCAAACGGGATTGAGTGAGACAATTGCGGAGTACAAGAGCAGTAGGGCTATACTCAAGAGGAAAATCAGGAGAACAAAAATGGGATATGACATAGCTTTGGCAAATAGAGTTAAGGAGAATCCAAAGGGATTCTACAAATAAATTAAGAGCAAAAAAGTAACTGGGGAGAGGGAGTAGTGCCCCTTAAAGATCAACAAGGCCACCTATATGTGCAACCGCAGGAAATGGGAGAAATATTAAGTGAGTATTTCACTTCAGTATTTACTGTGGGGAAGGATATGGAAGTTAGAGAACTTGGAGAAATAAATAGTGATATCTTGAAAAGTGTCCATATTACAGAGGTGGTAGCGCTAGACCTTTTAAAACACAAAGGTGGATAAATGCTCGAGACCTGATCAGGTGTCTCCTGGAACTCTGTGGGAAGCTAGGGAAGTGACTGTTGGGCCCCCTTGCTGAGATATTTGTATCATTGATAGTCACAGGTGAGGTGCCACAAGACTGGAGGTTGGCTAATGTTGTGTCATTGTTCACAAAAGGTGGTAAGGAAAACCTGGGGAACTGTAAACTGGTAAGCGTGACGTCAGAGGTGGGTAAGTTGTTGGGAGAGGATTCTGAAGAACAGGTTCTACATGTATTTGGGAAGGCAAGGACTAACTAGGATAGTCAACATGACTTGTGCGTGCAAATCGTGTCTCACTAACTTGATTGAGGTTTGTGAAGGAGTGACAAAGAAGACTGATGAAGGCAGAGCAGTTGACTTTGTCTATACAGACTTCAGAAGGCATTTGATAAGGTTCCACATGGTAGACTGGTTAGCAAGGTTAGATCTCATGAAATCCAGGGTGACCAAGCCGTTTGGATACAAATTGGCTTGAAGGTAGGAGACAGAGAATGATGGTGCACGTTTGTTGTCAGACTGGAGACCTGTGACCAGCAATGTGCTACAAGGATCAATATTGGGTCCATTCCTTTTTGTCAACTATATAAATGATTTGGATGAGAATATAGAAGGCATGGTTAGTAAGTTTGTCGACGACACCAAAATTGGTGGCACAGTGGACAGTGAAGGAAGTTTTCAAAGATTACAAAAGGATCTTGATCAAATGGGTCAAAGGGCTGAAAAACTGCAGATGGAATTCAATCTGGATAAATGTGAGATACTGCATTTTGGTACAACATATAAGGGTAGGACTTATGCAATTGATGGTAGGGCTTTGGGTAGGGTTGTAGAACAGAGGGACCTAGAGGTTCAGGTACATAATTCTTTGAAGTCTGCGTCACATATAGACAGGGTGGTTAAAAAGGCCTTTGGCATGCTTGCCTTCATTGCTCAGTCCTTTGAGCATAGGAATTGGGAAGTCATGTTAAGGTTGTACAGAACATCAGTAAGGCCTCTTGTGGAAAACAATGTCCCGTTCTGGTCGTCCAGTTATGGGAAGGATATTGTTAAGTTGGACAGGGTTCAGAAGAGATTTACCAGAATGTTGCTGATTATGGAAGGTTAGAGTTAGAAATAAAGGCTGGATGCGCTGGGATTCTTTTCGCTGGAGTGTAGGAGATTGAGAGGTGACCTGGTAGAAGTTTATAAGTCATGAGGGGTATGGATAGAGTCTTTTCCCTAGGATTTCAAGACTAGGGTGTATGTTTTTGTGGAGAGAGATTTAGAAAAGACAAAAGGGGCAAATGTTTTACACAGAGGATGGTTCATGTGTGGAATGAACTTCCTGAAGAAGTGGTGGACGTGGGTACAATTACAAAATGTAAAAGACATTTGGATAATTACATGAATAGGAAGGGTTTGGAGGGATATGAGCCAAGAGCATGGAGGTGGGAATGGTTTAGTTTGGGATTATGAACTGGTTGGACCGAAGGATCGGTTTCATACTGCATGACTCAATGACACCTAAATTGGTGTGTAGTGGACAGTGAAGAAGGCTATCTCAGAGTACAATGGGACCTTGATCAGATGGGTAATGGGCCAAGGAGTGGTAGATGGAGTTTAATTTTGGTAAATGTGTGGTGTTGCATTTTGGTCAGGCAAATCAGGATAGGCCAAACACTTAATAATAGGGTCCTAGTGATTGTTGCTGAACAAAGAGACCATGGGGTGCAGGATCATAGTTCCTTGAAGCTGGAGTCACAGTTACACAGAGTAGTGAAGATGACGCTTGGTACACTTGTCTTTATTGGTCAGTGCATTGGGTATAGGAGTTGGGATGTCATGTTGCAGTTGTGCAGGATATTGGTTCGGCCACGTCTGGAATGCTGCATTCAATTCTTGTCTCCTAGCTATCAGAAAGATGTTGTTAAAACTTGAAAGGGTGCAAGAAAAGATTTACACGATGTTGCCAGGTTTGGAGGGTTTCAGCCATAGGGAGAGGCTGAGGCTATTTTCCCTGGAGCTTTGGAGACTGAGAAGTTTATAAAATCATGAGAGGCACTGATAGGGTGAACAGCAAAGATCTTTTTCCCAAGATAGGGGAGTCCAAAACTAGACGACATAGATTTAATGTGAGAGGGTAAAGATATATAAAGATATATAAGAGACCTAAGGTGTGGTGCACGAATGGAATGAGTTGGCTGAGGAAGTGGTGATGGCTTGTACAATTATAACATTTAAAAGGCGTCTGGATGGGTTCATGAATAGGAAGAGCTTAGAGGAATGTGGGCCAAATGTTGACAAACAGGACTAGATTTATTTAGGATATCTGGTTAGCATGGACAATTTGGACTGAAGGATGTGTTTCTGTGCTGCGCAACTTCATGAGCCAATGAGAAACAATAACAGCCATGATTGAATGGTGGAGCAGACTTCATGAGTGGAATGGCTGAATTCTGCTATGTCTTAAGGATGTCATACTTAAATAAGGTTTATTTTAATTTAAGAATGTGTTTAACCAACTAGTAACTAATCTGTAGTAGTCATCATTCGGAGATGCCGGTGTTGGACTGGGGTGTACAAAGTTAAAAATCACACAACACCAGGTTATAGTCCAACAGGTTTAATTGGAAGCACACTAGCTTTCGGAGCGACTTCATCAGGTGATTGTGGAGGGTTCAATCCTAACACAGAATTTATAGCAAAAGTTAAACATCACACAACACCAGGTTATAGTCCAACAGGTTTAATTGGAATCACACTAGCTTTCGGAGCGACGCTCCTTCATCAGGTGATTGTGGAAGGTTCAATCCTAACACAGAATTTATAGCAAAAATTTGCAGTGAGATGTAACTGAAATTATACATTGAAAAATTGATTGTCTGTTAAGCCTTTTATCTGTTGGAATACAGTTATAGTTTCACTTCTTTCATGTGTAAATCACAAAACCTTTTTTTAAAAGTTGCATTCTTGGGTTAGCTGTTAACAATGGTGATAGCTAGACAATATGTTGAAGGTGTTAGCCCCTTGTGTTCTCTGTCTATGACCTGATGTTTAGATTGATTCTAATCTAAAAAGTGAGATAACAGAGTTTTACATAAATTCATGCAGTTTTTGAGCTAAGAGTTCCACATGAATGTTTGCAGTTTTTGAGCAAAGTGCAATGTAACTCTGCAAGTACATATTCACCCCACAAAATATATGTGTACATGTGGGTCTTTGTCTGTCTGTGTGTGTGTGTGTGTCTGTCTGGGGTGGGGTTGTGAGTGTGAGAAAGTGTGTGTGTGTAGTGAGTGCAGAGTGTCTTAAGTCTGTGAGGGGGTGCATGTGTGAGTGTGGGAGTGTGTGTGTGTCTATAAGGGTGTGTGCGGGTGTCTGTGTGCGCGTCTGTGTGTATCTATGTCCGTGTGTATGTGAGAGTGTGTGTGTGTAGTGCAATGGTGATCACCTGTAATGTGACTTATCGACACAGACATCAAGTTTCTACAGGAATGCAGGCAAGTAGGAAAGATCCCGAAAGGATTACGGATCACGAACCCATTTAGGTCGACCTACAACACAGACTACGCAGAGAGACTTTGCCACCGCACCTCTCGTAAACTTCTCAATCATCTCGTGCAACAACTCTACAGCAGGCGCCACAACCTTGAAATTCAGATGGAATCCACACCCACAGCCAGCGCACAGGATACATCAGTACAATTACGTGACATTGCCAAACAGACAAGGCTACATGCACGCCAAGAACAAAAAACTGGAGAAACTTGGCATTCTTACCAGTAATAGCAAAGCCCATCCTTGAACCACAGTAGACAACATTGTCACTGCGGGGGAGTCTATTGTCAACTTATCGGACCACACCTTTCGACCGGAAGAGATTGCAGTCCTGAGTAGGGGTCTCATCATAACAGCCTTGTTTTTGCATTATTTATCAAGCTCGGGATTCCATACACCTTCCTAACTGCTTTCTCAACCTCTCCTGCTATCTTTAATCATTTGTGTACTTGAATCTCCAGGTCTCTTTATTCCTCAAAATATGCTGTGTGAAATTGTTCCCTGGACTACCTCTAATTTGATGCTGCCTGACCTGCTGCGCTTTTCCAGCAACACATTTTCAGCTCTGATCTCCAGCATCTGTGGTCCTCACTTTCTCATAAAAGCCTCCACATCCTTAGCCTTGCCAGTACTCTGCAAGCTCTGGGGTTCATGCAGACAGTCCCACCCAGGTTTAACATCAGTGCCAGTATTTCTGTTTGGGCCAGTGGGTTATCACCAGCCTGACACCTGGCTGTGATTGAGAAAATTTCAAAATTTTTTGAGATTTCACAGCGTGAATTGTTAATTTCAACTGAATAATTACTTTTAATATATAAATCAGTAAATTATTGTGCACGGTGGCAAGTTGAAAATAAATTGGAAATAATTTTTCACAAGCTTGGCAAAGTGTTACAAATATTTCCTGTCTACTTGCAAGCAAAATAGAACTATTAATCAAATATAACCTCAAATAATCTCTTATAATGGAGGAATCTGCTGCAAAATAAACAGCTTTGCATCTAAATAAGCTGAGGAGAAGATTGACAGTTCCTTAAATTTTAACACAGATTTCAGATCATCACAAAACGGTCACGAGCTGTTAGGATGACCGAAAGCAGAATTTGTCACAACTTTTAAAAGAGAGGAAATTAAGTAATCCAATAACTGAAAAATTCAGAGATATGGGGAAAGGGACATATGCATAAGAAGAAAATGCTTGCATTTAAATAGCACCATTTATAACTTCAAATCTTTCCATACTGGTACAGCCAATGAAAGACCTCAATGGGGAACACACCAAAGAACCATAGTCTCCCAAGCCTTTTTTTTGTTGAAAAGTTAGAGTGTTTGGATGCACAGTCTTTATGTTTGCGGAGGTCAGGACTCTGAATGAACTGATGTAGATTTTAATAAAAGTAAATTGGCTACATTGCGAGCCCAACTGATTATCTTAGATTCATTGTGAATGTAAACCTAGTGTAGTTCAGAAGGAGAGAGGAAGGAGGGATCCCAATTGGGTCTTCTTTCTTCTGCACCTTGGACCCCTGTCACATACAGGCAGAGAAAGTAAATGATAAAACACAAAGAGTAAGTTTGTCTTACTCGCCCAAAGATTCAAGCATGGTTGTGGCCTAATATATTCCCATTGTAACTTGATTATTTCTTGGCTGGCAATTCCTCCTCATCTAGAGATCCTTTCATTGCCATAGAGATATAGGGGTCAACAGAACTGAAAAAAGCCCTTGGGCTCATTGCATCCCCACCAGCCATAAACAACTTCCCAACTACTCCCAAACCATTTCCAGGCAGCACAGGTATTCATGTGATTGTCTTGATACTTTGTTGATGGGAGAACGATTCACATATTCTTGAGAGGCCAATGTCTTCTAAGGGTTCTTGCAACATATGAGAAGCCCATCTCACTGGGTTGGAATATAAAAGGTATAATGATGCAAATTGTGTGGCCATCTTTAGCTGAAAACACAAATCGCCATTTGTTTTAAAAAAAATCTAAATCACATTTCTAGCCAGTGGGTTTAAAATCATTGCCTGATTTAAAAAAAAGCAAGCTTTTGGTGAGACCATATTTTTCCAATGTTTCAGACTGGTGTTCCCTCAGGGCCTGCCACAGGATTTCACCTTCCTTGCAACAATGCTGCTGAAAAAGAAGAAAGTGAAGGAGAATTGGTACATGATCAAAATCACTGATCAGCAAGGCCTGACTCAGGTAATATAAATATAGCACACTTCAGCTCTGTCAATGCTACATTTACATAGTGACCTGATCTCAAGATAAACCATCAGTGCCCAGCTGGAATTCAGCGAATATGGATTTGGCATTAACTGGCAGGACATTTATTTTGACTTCCAGTTGGCTGTCCATTCTGAAGGTGAAAAGGCCCCCTTGCTATTTAGCAGCTTCAGTCTCATTTATGAGTAATTGGGGAGTTGGGGTTTCAAACATGTACCTGCTCTTTGTCACTGGATTGAAACCTGAACATAGTACAATGGTGACTGTTGACATGGCAAATTGTGGGGACAGGAGGCTACAGACTGGGGAGGTTGTGGGTCTCCTGCGGCCCTTATTATGTTGAGGCCCCAGAGGATCCCAAAGATTAATTTGACAATTTCCTTTGATGGGTCTCTTTCTTTTGCTCACTATGGTATAAATGATCTCCTGATGGACTGTACCAATCCTGTCTAGAGCAAATCTAAAAAGATACAAGTTGGCTTTGACATCTCGGCCAATATTCATCCCTCTGCAAATCAATTGGTCGCTATCACATTGCAAACTACAGCAGTTTACTGTGCACATGTCTGTCACATTTCCCACAGTGGCTACACGCCAAAACTACTTCAGTGGCTGAAGATACGTTACAAATGTAATTTGTTTCTTGGTCCTAAATAAGGGCAGGGGGTGGTTCTGATCTTAGCACCTGGGATTTCTGGGGTATGGAGGAGAAACCTGTCAGATAAGTCACTCTGGTACAACCTGTAATTGCTGGAATTCTGCAACAGTTTTCCCAACTACAGTTATTCCCATCCCCATGGATGCCATTTCTCTGGTATTTCTACCAGCATGCAGCCAAAATGGAGATCAGAGAACCCCTGAGTGATTTACCTGGTAACTTAGAATCAAGGTAATATTACATTTGCTGTTTTTATTGTGTGAGATGTTTAGTCCTTCTTCTCTGATTGGTTGTCTCTGTCATATTCAGTTTTCCATTCGAATCGACGGAAGGGACAAAGCGGTGGAGTACAAGGCCAAAGGTCGTTTCCAGGACTACGTGCGCTGGGTGTTCAGCAGTGAAGGAGTGGCTGCTCTATTTGATCTTCATTGGCACAAACTAGTGATCAGTGTGCAGGCAAATGTGGCCTCCCTCTATATTGACTGTCAGCTGATCGAGATCAAATCGGTGGAGGAGAGAGCTGACATTAACACTGAGGGTCAGACGGTCATGAGCAGGATCGCTGAGGACAACAAGCCAGCTGAAGTTAGTGTCTAACCCACAGTTTCTATGGCTCCTGTGGCAACATTTAACTCCAGGGTAGGGTGAATGGAGTGGGGAGTGGGAGGGGAGGGGGGAGGCAGTCAGTCATTGCAACTTCAGCAATGCCCTGATGTAAACCTAACCCCAGTGCCTTACTGAGAATGATGAGAATTGAGTTAGACGAGGGAGTTCACTCAGTTGTCTATTGTTATAGGATTCTGACTCACTGCCGGGCCAGGGGAACCAGAATCAGTCCTCCACCCCTCCGCTCCAGGAGAAAGTCTCCTAATGGGCAGGATAGGCATTTGGGGCCAGTACGAATGTAGGAACACTGGGAGGCTGTTCATCCCCTCATGCTTGTTTCACAATTCAATTCATGATTCGAAATGCTAACTCTCCTTTCTTCCCACAGATGCCACCAGGCCATTTCTGTTTTTGTTTCAGATCTCCAGCATCCACAGTTCTTTGTTAACTTTTAATTTTTTCAGAGATGCTATTAAACATCTCTCGGCAAGCGGAATTTAAACCTGTACCTTCTGGCTTATGTCCCCGAAATGTCTAGGTTATACCCTTGGAAATCAAAGGGAGATTCTGAGAGAGCGACACTCCTCGGGAGCTCAGTACATCCCACACCAGTCACAGAATGAGGCAAAACAACAAATTACATCCAATAAATTGTTCTTGTCACAATTTTAGCACTTGTCTCATGCTATGGAGAGTTTAACAGGTTTGCCATTTGCTAGAATTCACCCTTTTCCTATTTGTCAAACGAATGCTGGATGACTTTGCAGAGGAAGTCAAGTAGATAATGTTCACAATTAATTTTTGCCATTCTTCCAATAATTCAGGAGGACAAAATACATCCCATTGTAGGAATGGGGAAGGATGGTGGTGAATGAATAACATCTTAATCTCTGGGTCAGGATTCCAAATTCACATTCTACCTCAGGACTTAATGGCTGTGCAAACTCTCATAACAGGGCCAAGCTATTTGGTTTTCAATCTGTAAGTGCCTCTGGTAGAACTATTGGAGGTGGTAACAGTGGGAGAAATTCCTAGACAGAATCATAGAGTTAGCTGCAACACAAAAGCCTCCCAACATTAGAAGACTGCATCTGCAGGTTGTTGCTCGGAGCCAAGTGCTAGCCTCAGCCAGAGGGGCTACTACAGAGGTAGGACCTGGACATAGAAGTGTTTTGAAGAAGGGTTATTCCTGAAACATTGACTTCTCCACCTCCTGATGCTGCATGGCTTGCTGTGTTCTTCCAGTCTCCTGCTGGTCTGCATTCAGTTACTTAAAGCAGGAACAATGAGTCCACACACCGACTCCTGTAACATGTACCAAGACTCAAGCAGATTTTTGATTGGTGCCCATTCTTATAAGTAAGGGAATATGGACAAACATTGGATAAGCCTAAGGTCTTATTTGGCAATTCCTTTCATGGTAGAAGAGGTCGTCAACCTCCATGATATAGACTGGCAAAGTAAGCATGTGGACATGTATAATGTGGGACACCTGATGCACCTATGAACAGCCAATTAGTATAAACCCCAACCTCCTAGCTTACACAAAGATCAATCATTAGCTACAGCCAAGGAATTGAATTGAATTGAATGGAATTTATTGTCACGTGTACCGAGGCACAATGAAAAGTTTTGTCTTGTGAGCCATACAGGCAGAATCAAATAGTTAAGTAGCATCAGTAAGTAAATAATAGGTAAACAGCGGCAAAAACAAAAACACAGGTACAGGCGAATATTAAGAGTTTGTGAGTCCATTCAGTATTCTAACAACAATAGGGTAGAAACTGTTTCGAAACCGGCTGGTGCATGTGTTCAGGCTTCTGTATCTTCTCCCCAATGGTAGAGGTTTAGAAAAACATTGCCAGGGTGGATGGGTCTTTGAGAATGCTGTTGGCCTTTCCTTGACAGCGGGCCTGGTAGATGGATTCTATCGATGGGAGGTTGGCCTTTGTGATTGTCCGGGCCGAGTTCACTACCCTCTGTAACCGTCTCTGATCTTGAGTGGTACAGTTGCCATACCAGGTAGTGATATGTCCAGACAGAATGCTCTCGATGGCGCATCTATAAAAGTTGGCAAGAGTATTCACCATCATGCCAAATTTCCTCAGCTGTCTGAGGAAGAAGAGACCTTTGTAACCAGTGCGTCCACATGAAGAGACCAAGAAAGCTTGCTGTGGATGACCACTCCCAGGAGTTTGACACTGTCCACTCGTTCCACCTCTGTGCTGTTAATGTGTAGGCAGGGCGGGGGAGGGGCATGAACTGTTCAAGTGAGGAGGCAGAAGTAGGGAGAGGCGGGGGAAACGAAACCACATCTTACAGTCCCACCCTTCACTCTCGGCCTCTGTTTTCAAGGGCCTTTGGCTACACTGACTGGATAAACCCAAGTGCTGCTGGTCGATCACATAAGGAACAATCTGAACTCGTCTCTCCTAATGCTGTGGTCCTGTTTGTCTGCATAGGTCGACCTACAACAGATGATCCTGTTCTGTGACCCTCTCATGGCAGAGAAGCTAACCTGTTGTGAGATCCCAGGAGTCAAGGTAAGTGACAGTGTTGACCTGTCTGTCTAGAAGCACATCCCACGTGTTTGCCTGGGATATTGTGTAACAACCCTGAAACACACATTATTGTCCAAATAAGTGTGTGTGTGAGTGTGACAATGTGAGTGTGACGGAGTGAGAGTGTGAATGTTACTACCTGTCTCTCCTCAGCTTGATCAGGCCTGGTACAGGATCTTGAGGTCTCAGCTTCAGCTCATCTTCTGGAGGGTTGGTCCTGACCGTTCTCTCTACTTCAAATCTCAGCTCCGTCTGTCTTCGGGAGGGTTTGTCCCAATCTCTCCCTCTGCTTTGAATGATAATAAAACACACTCACTCCTTCCTTCCCAACCACTGGAATTCAACTCATCAGTCATGTAGTACAGGGAGAAAAGTGAGGACTGTAGATGTTGTACAGTACAGTTAATTGATTTATTATCTGCACCCATCCTGTGGAATGGCATGCAGTTAGCATCTCTTTTTTTTTTATTCACTCATGAGATATGGACATTGCTGGCTGGGCCAGAATTTATTGCTTATCCCTAGTTTCCCCCGAGAAGGTAGGGGTGAGCTGCCTTCTTGAATCTCTGCAGTCCATGTGCTGAAGGTTGACCCACAATGCCCTTTGGGAATGAATTCTAGAATTCTGACCCAGTAACAGTGAAGAAACAATTATATATTTCCAAGTCAGGATGGTGACTGGCTTGGAGGCGAACTTGCAAGTACTGGCATTCTCATGTATCTGTTGCCCTTTTCATAGAATCCCTACAGTGCAGAAAGAGGCCACTCAACCCAGTGAGTGTGCACTTCCCCTCCAAAGAGCATCCCACTCAGACCAACTTCCCACCCTTTCCACACAACCCCACCTTTACCATAGATTTTCCATCTCACTTGCACATCCTTGGACACTACAGACAATTTAGCATGGCCAATCCACCTAAGCTGCACATCTTTCGACTGAGTCAGGGTGGAGTGTTCTTCAGAGAATTGGTGCAGGCTCGATGGGCTGAATGGCCTCTATGTGCACAGTAGGGATCCTGTGATTCAAAAGTGGAGATGTAGTGTCACTGGATTAGTAATCCAGAAGCCCGGGTTCACATTCTGAGGATCTGGGTTTGAATTCCAGGATGGCAGACAGTCAAACCTGAATTCAATTTAGAAACTCTGAAATGCGAAGCCAATTTAATGATGATCCCTTAACCACTGACCCATTGAGTTCACTGATGTCCTTCAAGATCTGTCATCTGTCATTCTTACCCAGTCCAGCCTACTTGTGGTGATCCCTATTGTCATGTTTGAGGGGTGTTCCCAGTTGGGGGGCAGGGTAAATAATGTGATGATCTCTACAATTTGGAGTGTTCCATCAAGAAGACTTCACAATTGCTTGAGAAAACAACTTCCTCTTGCCCTCAGTAACTCAGTCCTGAAGAATACGTCAGTTAGATATTGGACCTCCTGATTACTCTTCTTCCCAGTATGATGTAGTTCTTCCAGGATTTCCATATGTAAGATGTTGTACTATCAAAGAGAGATGGGCAAAGTGTCACAAAGATGTTCTGGGTTCTCAGGTGGTTTAAAAGGACTATTTTTTTTTGTCCCTTACTCTCCATCTCCCCCTATTTACTCAATCTCCACCCATTCCATGTACAGCTTCCTGCCCCCAGTATTTCTCAATTAAAAAGCTAAACGATCATGTGGGACCGTGGGGCTGAGCAGATGAACATCTTAGATGAGAGGAAATTGAATTACATTTTATTCATAGACTCAAGACATCTACAGCCCAAAAAGAGGCCAATTGTCCCATTGTGTCTTTACTGACCAAATAGATCTGGCAATATTGACCGAGGCAACACAAGTGAATATCTAAATACTATTTAAACTCATACTGCTGAAAGAGTTTGACTCAATTGCTCTTTCAGCTAGTGAGTTCCAGTCTCTCACCACCCTCTAAGTGAAAATAATTCCCAACTTTTGGATATAGCTTTGCTCGCTAAGCTGGAAGTCAGCAAGCAAACCTACATCCAAAACCTCAACCTGAGCTACAAATATTCTCAAAACTCGATATAATTCCTAACTCTCCTCCTAGCCTCTACCTCTTACCTTAAATCTATGATTTCTGATTAGTGACCCCTCTACCAACAGAAAATACGTCTTCCTATTCACACTATTTATGCCCCTCATAATCTAAGATGCTTCTGTCAGACCCTGCCCCCATCAAACTTCACTATTTCAAGTTAAACAACCATAGTCTACCCAACATTTCCTCACAGCACAGACCCTGCAGCCTGGGAAGCATCTTAGTAAATCTCCTCTGCGTTCCCTCCAGTGCAATCACATCCTTCCTATTATGTAGTGACCAGAACAGCATACAGTACTCCAATTATGGCCTAGTCAGTGTTTTATTCAGTTCCAGCATAACCTCCTTGCTCTCGTATTCAATGCCTTGGTTAGTAAAGGCAAGTATCCCATATGCCTTCCTAACCATGTAATCTATTTGTCCTGCTACCTTCAGGAATCTGTAGATATACATATCAAGGTTCCTCCAATCGTCAATACTTCACAGGGTCTACCATTACATTACCCCCATAATGTAATTCATTGCCTTGTTAGCACTCCCCAAGTCAATTATGATTTGTTGTTGGACTGGAGTGTACAAAGTTAAAAATCACACACCAGGTTATAGTCAAACAGGTTTATTTGGAAGCAGTAGCTTTCGAGCGTTGCTCCTTCATCAGGTGGTTGTCTGATGAAGGAGCAGCACTCCAAAAGCTAGTGCTTCCAAATAAACCTGATGAACTATAACCTGGTGTTGTGAGATTTTTAACCAAGTCCAATTACTTCACTTTTTTAAAAAAACTTTATGGCTTTTAGTTTGAATAAAAACATTTTCTTTCAGCTGAGTCCTTGCGCCCAACATAAATATCAGTTGTGTTGTCACTGATCTTAGTTGTCTTCTTTGCAGTGTGCAACAGGGTCACTCGTTCTGAAGAGTAGGAGGAATGCTGAAGTGAAGACAACCAAGAGTCAGATTGTACCTCTACCTCAGATGAGCGGGAAAGTCCACACCAAGTGCTTCTGCATTGATGAGGACACAAAGTCAAAGGTGAGCAAGGCCATTTCCTCCATGATTCGCCCTTAGCAGCTGGAAGCTGTGTCCTCTCCAGGGAATACCAGAGTCGGTGTTCTAATTCCCAACTGGACCCACATAACGTAGGCAGCTGTGCTAACAATGACAAGCTTTGTAAAACTTCACTGTGCTCACAGTTCCATTTCATTCTCTGTCAAGGTTCAGCTAATTTGATCTTTTACCATGGAACTGAGGTACTATTGACACAACTGAGTGGCATTGAAGAGAATTTTCCAAGTACTGTTTTTTTGTAGGAAATTAATACAAACCTGAATGGTATTTTGAAACATTTCAGTGGAAATAGACGATTGTATGGAATCTAATATGAAAAGTTCTGGAGCCCAGATCAGCCCTTACTCAACAGCTGCACTCTGACATCCACAACAAAAGTTTGTTGCTTCGACTCCCCCTCCCATCCAAAGCATCAAACGATTTTTTTTTTAAAAATCAAGGTTAACAACCGAGTGTGGTCCTGTGGGAGTGAGATATTGTCAGACACTCTGTCTTTCAGGTGGGTCACGATACAAATACTCTATCTGCCCGCTCAGATGGATAGGAGCTAGCCCACAGCTCAACAAGCTGCTAACCTCTGGCATTGTGGCTGCTATCTACTTTCCAAAGTAATCTAATAAATTATTTAAACAGCCCCGAATAGGACACTGTAACAAAGAAAACTCGAAACACCAACAGAAATGTACTAAACAATAACAGAAACTTATTAAACTCCAATTAAACATTACCTCTGAGGGTGATGACATACCCCAGCTCCTGTCAAACGTTCCAATCATACTTGCTATTTTTCAATCAACATCACTGAATACTTTATACAGAGGAATCTCGATTATCCGAATATCGGATTAGCCGGAGGGGAGCTCAAGGTCCTGATAGAAACGTTACGTCAAAGAGCAGATTCAACCCTGATCGCGTCTTTTGTTTACAGGAACAATGATTAAAAACGAACTCGGCTCACTGCTGCCGAGAACAGTCCTGGACAGTCCAGGCACCGTCTCCAAATAACTGACCTCCCGCCCTCTCTCTCCCCCCAGCATTTTCCCTGGAGTTCTACACAGGGGTGTACCCTAAAGCCCCCTTCCCCAGATAATCTTTCCAACATTGTCCTGTACAGGGCAAAGGTGGAACCTGTCAAAATGTGTGTGTGTGTGCGCACCTTGGAGACTTACCACTGGACGGGGTTTGCACGGTGGGTGGGGATGGACAGGGCTGTGGGGTTGGGGGTAAGTGGGGGGCTGTTGGATGGGGTTGGGGGTGGGCGGGCAGGGTGGATGCGGACGGGGTTGGAGGCGGGTAGAAGGCCGGGGTAAAAGCGGATGGGGTTTGGGCGGGCGGGGAGAGCTGTGTTGGACAGGGTTGGGATTGGGGGTGGGGTGTCGTGCGCAGTGCGCTGTTGCCTAGTCTCCTGAAGGGGGAGCAGACTTCACAGAAAACTCCAAGCCCCAGAGGAAATCAATTAACCGAATCATCAATTATCCTAACGAAATAATGTCCGCCCATCTCGATCGGATAATCGAGATTCCTATGTATCTTGTTGTTATCTCAAGGAAAAAGAAAACTCAAGCTGCAATAATGTGTTGTTGAACTATTAATAATTTTGTTAATATTCACTACAACATCCTGGTGATCATTCAAATCACATCTTTAACATTTTCCAGCATTTCAGAGGAATTGGGAAACAAATAACACCGAGCACAGGAGGAGATATTAGGACAGGTGGCCAAAATGTTAATCGAAAAGAGAAACGTTAGGAAATGCCTGAATGAGGAAACATAGAAAATAGGATCAGGAGTGGGCCTTTCAGCCGTTGAACCTGCTCTGCTATCAATATGATCATAGTTGATTATCCAACTCAATGCCCTGTTCCTGCTTCTTCTCCATACCCATTAATTCTATTAACCCCCAAGAGAAAGGCAAAAGGAAAGAGAGGTTGAGAGATAAGAAGTTGGGAGAGGAACCCCCGATCTTGGTGCCCAACAGCTGAAAACATAGGCACCAATTGAAGAAATGAAAAACTGGGGATGCCCAAAAGGCCGACTTTGATGCATGCAGACATTCCGGAGAGACTTAGGACTAGAAGACACGACTGAGATTGTGCAGATTTAGATCCTGTTACTGGACACGGACTCAGTATTGGTCAGTAAGTACAGCAGTGATGGGTGATCAGGACTTGGAGTGAGTCAGGATGCAGGTAGATTTGTTTAATCTCGAGTTAATGACAAATGGATGGCAGAGGATAGGATGAATGATTGTAATCAAGTCTCAAAGTAACAGAAAGAGGATTAGGGTTTCAGCAGCAAGTACACTGAGGCAGGGTTGGAGATGGTCACTATTATGGAGGCACACAAAGAATGCACTTCCAATGGAGTGGATAAAATCAGAGACTTGGCTCAGGGTCAGATACAATATGTATAGTCTAGTCTAATCTCAGAGAAGGGTGGAGCTGACGACTACAGCAGAGAGACTGAAGATTTTCATGGAATAATTCAAAAGAATCCCTACAGTGTAGAAACAGGCCATTTGGCCCAACAATTTCACGCCGACCTTCCGAAAAGCAGCCCACCCAAACCTATTCCCTACCCTATTCTTCTACATTTATCCCTGACTTATGTAGCTGACCTATACATCCCTGAAGACTATGGGCAATTTACCATGGCCAATTCACATAACCTGCACATCTTTGGATTGTCAGATGAAACCAGAGCACCTGGAGGAAACCAATGCAGACATCGGGAGAATGCGCAAAATCCATACAGACAGACAGTCCCCAAGATTAGAAATGAACCCAGGTCGCAGTGAGGCAGCAGTGCTAACCACTGAGCCACCATGCAGCCTTCCAGACGTTTGGTCTTCCAGATATTGGGTGTTACAGTTCACTTGAGCTGCTGCAGCATTCATTGTGGTAACATGCGCCTTTTTATGAACCTTGTACTCTTGAGCTATAGAGGTAATAGTGATTCTCTCTATTCATTGCTGATCAGGAATCTCTCCCAATGGTACTGTCTGACATTGATGTGTTATGATAGGATTTATTCATACTACAACTGCAAGGCCTACCTTTCAAACTACACCTCACTGTTGTGTACTTAAGAGATCGTTGAAGCAAGATGTGAGTTGAAACAGAATGTTTAACTGTTAGGTTGATCCATTTAACTATGTTACAAACACACCTTCCTTGACCATCAAATTCTGGAGTGAGAACAAAACCTTGAGTTTCTGGCTCAAGGGCAGGGACACAAGCCCTCTGCCAATAATTATCTGAAGAAAATTTCTGGTCATCCAGTACAGTTTGCTGAATAAGCAGGGTGACAAATCAGAGATGGGTGGAGTGGGGAAGAAGAGAGATATAGCTATCATCGATGAATAGTTAGAAGCAGACATTGTGAATTTGGATGGTGTAATGAGGAGCAGGACATCAAGGGATAGGAGGGATTAAGGTGCAGGCAATGATGCAGCAACATGGAAAGAAACCATTGCAGGTGATTTGCCAGCTATGAATGGACCCATGGCAAGAGTAGTCTAATGAGCTGAGCAACCAGTTAAACATTCTGTTTCAACTCACATCTTGCTTCAACGATCTCTTAAGTACACAACAGTGAGGTGTAGTTTGAAAGGTAGGCCTTGCAGTTGTAGTATGAATGTTTGCTTTGATTTTGATTAAGAAAATGCTATTCCCCACAGAAAGAACAAGTTCTATTGTTGTATTTTTTTCTTCATGAATTCTACTATTAAACTTTTTATCTGGATCACTCTCTTCTGACCTTCACTCTGACCTAGAAGATGAAAGTCTGAGTTTTGTTTATTGGAAATTGTTTTACTTTTATAGGCAACTCCCCCCCGCCCCCCACCAAAACTGATTCAGACCTTGATGAGTTTCCAACCCCTTGCTGAATGTATCTATCTTATCGATCCCCTGAAATGGCTCGTGTTTCTGCTGGGCACCACCTTTGAGTTATGAAGTAGACTGGAAAGAGGGACAGAGCATTGAGCAATATGGAAATATGGGGCCAGGTTTTGTCACATGCAACACAGGGTGTCCCCATTTTAGTCATATTAGCATTCCTGAAAATCATAACGTTACATTAAAAGACTTTAACTGAAGCATTGATTTCCATAATAATCAATTTTAAAACTGGAGTTAGGTTCCACAGGGCTTTTCTTATGAACATGTGAACAATGAACAAGAATGGGCCACTTGGCCTTTTGAGTATACTCCACCATTCAATAACAGCTTTATTGATTCATGTCCTCGATCCCTTAGTATCTCAGAGTTCTGCAACCTCTCATCATTCAGATATTATGCTTCTCTTTTATTCTTTCTGCCAACATGGACAATTTTACAATTTCCCATATTGCTTTTTATTTGCCTGTTCTTTGCCCACTCACAACTTATCAACAGCCTTTGCAGGCTCTTTATATCCTCTTCATAACTCACTTCCTTACCTATTTTTGTGTCATCAGCAAATTTTGTTATGATACATTTGGTTTCTTTAATGAGATCATGTAAATCAGATATGTTGGAGGCTCTAGCACTAAATTCTGTGGCACACCACTGGTGACATCCTGCCAACGTGAAAAAAAAGATCCATTTATTCCTACATCCTGCTTCCTCTTCAGCAGCCAATCTTCTATCTATGCCAATATGTTATCACTTCCACCACAAGCTTTTATTTTCAGCAATAATCTTTGATGTGGCACCGCCTTAAATGCATTTTGGAATTTTTTAGCAGATTTCTTGGCAGAAAAAAAATTAAGAACCTCTATCCATACCTTCTGAATTGAATATAGTGCCAACAAAAAAAAAGTGAAAATTGGAAATCTGAAAAAAAAACAAATTGCTGGTAAAACTCAGTGGGCCTGGCAGCATCTGTGAAGAGAAAGTACTAACTTTTCAGGTCCAGTGACCCTTCAGAACCCGAGTTTTCCAGCAATTTCTATGTATGTTTCTAAATACAGTACTACTTGTACTGTGCAAAATTATATTCCTTACAATGCTAAAACAAGCTTTTTATTTTTTTTTTAAAAAGTGAAATTTTATCCAGGGTATCTCCTGTGGTTGATGGAGTGTAGAGCCAGAGGGGAATCACAGCCTGGGCTCTGTGTCAGAGGAGACAAGTGAGGATTGCAGATGCTGGAGATCAGGGTGAGGAGTATGGTGCTGGAAAAGCACAGGAAGTCAGGCAGCATCCAAGGAGCAGGAGAATCAACGTTTCGCTTTGCCAGAGGGGCCAGTGCTCACTGGGTTGTGAACTGCTAATGGCCTCAACATGGACACTGCCTGCGGCTGCCTTTTTGAATTGCTGGAACTTTCCTTGTTGCCTGCCGCCATCTCCAGTTTGGGACTTGGCCTTTCCTCCCCTCCCCTTTTGATCTGAGGTGGGCTGACGATTGTCACTGGGAGTTCACGCCCTCTCTCTGTGATGGCCGCGAGCACTGGCTCGCGCATCCTGCCGTCCACTGGGAGAGCACCTGGCTTCTGATCAAACGCTGGGGCGGTTGAGGATTGGGGCGGTTGAGGATGGGGGTGGGATGGAGGATGCGGAGGGTCTGGGGGTGATGGAGGATGTGGGTGGGGCTATTCTGTCAGTGGCGGCGCCCCGATAGTTTGCAGCCGGCCGTGGGCCTGGCCATTGCTGACGCCATCTTGGAGTGTAGTGTGTGAGGGTCGCTCGGGAAGAGTGCCAAGGTCACACTGATGGGATGGTCTGTCATGTCCGGATGGGTCCAGGGGAGCTGCTGGACTTCGTGCCCCCTCTGGGTCGTGAGGTGTGGGGGATTCGGAGTGTCAGTCCGGTGCCTGGCATGGCACAGAAAGAGGTCTCAGGCCTGAGAGAAGTATAGGTTGTGCCAAAGTGGTGCAGTAAACAAGGTTAGTACGAATCTTGACGAGACTTCTGGTCCAAAAACCTGAGCAACATTAAAATGAAACGATGCTAAAAGAGGTCCAGCTAATGCAGATTCCCTCCATTTGGATTCAAATTTCCACCCTCGGGCAATTCTGTGATGTTCCTCTGCTGTCTATCTATCTACCTTCAGGCTGTAGTAAGGAGATGGGTATGTCACCTTCCACAACCCTTCCAGTCAGTCAAGCACTTTCCATGTATAATTGTAATGCAGGAAATACAATAGTCAGTTTGCAAAGCAAGTGCCCACAAACATCAAAATGATAATCTGCAGATTTACTAATTCCATAAAACAGTAAGAATTAAGAGTGGAAGTAAGGCCATTTGGCCCACCGAGTCCACTCTGCTATTCAATCATGGCTGATGGGCATTTCAACGCCACTTATCCACACTCTCCCTGTAGCCCCTAATTCCTTGTGAAATTAAGAATTTATCAATCTTTGCCTTGAAGACATGCAACATCTCAGCCTCCACTGCGCTCCATGGCAATGAATTCCACAGGCTCACCACTCTGGTTGATTGATTGATAAAATATTGGAGAGAATTCCCCCGTGTTTCTGCAAATAATGTCATGGGCATTTCAACACCACTTATCCACACTCTCCCTGTAGCCCCTAATTCCTTGTGAGATTAAGAATTTATCAATCTTTGCCTTGAAGACATGCAACATCTCAGCCTCCACTGCGCTCCATGGCAATGAATTCCACAGGCCCACCACTCTGGATGATTGACTGATAAAATATTGGAGAGAATTCCCCTGTGTTTCTGCAAATAATGTCACAAAATGTTTTACTTTCACCTGAGAGGGAAGTGAGGTCTTATCTCAAAGATAGTGTGTGTGGGAGTGCACTGGAGTGTCACCCTTGATTAAATGCTCAAGATTCAGGCATGGGACTCAAACCCACAGTATTCTGATCCAGAAACATCATTGAACTGCATCAAACTGTCACTTAAATGCCATCAACCACTGGCTTAGACTTTAGTGATTGCATAATCACCAGTTTCCACAATAAAGTTTGAAATGTTTCCCCATAAATCTATTTGAAATGAGGAAACTTATTCCCTTACTGTGGATGTGCCGTCTCTCTCCTTGTTTAATGCTGCACTCTCCTCTCATGGAAAATTGTTAGGTTGAGCATGTCATATGAGGGGAGATTGAGTAAGTTAGGCTTGTACTCATTCGAGTTGAGAAGAATGAGGTGGGATCTTATTGAAACGTGCAAGATTCTGAGGAGAAGAGAGAAAAGAGCTGACGTTTTGAGTCCAACTGACCCTTTGTCAAAGCTTTGACAAAGGGTAAGTTAGACTCGAAACATCAGCTCTTTTCTCTCCTTCTAGATGCTGCCAGACCTGCTGAGATTTTCCAGCATTTTCTCTTTTGGTTTCAGATTCCAGCATCCGCAGTAATTTGCTTTTATTATTTAAGATTCTGAAGAGACTTGACAAGGTGGAGAGATTGCTTTTCCCTGTGGGTGATTCTTGGACTAGAGGGCAGAATCTCAGAGTAAGGAGTTACACATTTAAGACAGATTCAGGAAGAATTTCTTCTCTCAGAGGTTAGTGAATCTGGAATGTCTTACTGCAGAGGGCTGTCAAGGTTTGGAAAGAGACATTTTTCATCAATCAGGGAATAAAGAATTATAGGGAAAAGGTCGGAAAGAGGAGTTAAAAGAGATTTTCAGATCTGCCATCTTCTCATTGAATGGCAGAGCAGACTTCGAGTCATACCATGTCTGTGCCAACCAAAAAACACTCAACTACACTCATCCCATTTACTTGCACTTGCTCCATAGCTACTATGCCCCGACATTTTAGGTGCTCATCCAGATGCTCCTTAAATGTTGCAAGAGTACCTGCTTCCACCACCCCCTCTGACAGCACATTTCACATTTCTACCACTCTGTGGATGAAGACATTTTTTCTCAGATCTCCTGTATGCCACTTATTCCTCACCTTAAACTAATGCCCTTTGATATTAGACACATCTACCATGAGGAAACGATCTCACAATCTACCCTGTTAATGCTTCTCATATTGTTGTATACGTCAGTCAGATATTGCTCAATCTCCTCTGCTCCAAGGAAAAAAAAATTCACTCTATCCAGTGTCTCCCCATAACTGAATCTTTTCATCTTGGGCAACATCCTGGTGAATTTCTTCTGTACCCTGTCCAGAGCAATCACGTCCTTCTGATAGTGTGGTGACCAGAACTGCCCACAGTACTCCATTTGTGGCCAGACCAATGTATTATAAAATTGTAACATCCTTGCTCCTATATTCTAAGCCCTGGCTAATAAAGGCTCACATTCTCGATGCCACCTTCACCACCCTGTTAACCTGTGCTGACACCTGAGAAGTTGAATGGCTGACTTCTGTTCCTATGCCTTATAGTCTTATAAGGCATAGGAACACATTAGATCGAGTGAATCGAGTGAGTATGAAGGCAGTAGGAGTACATAAGAGGAAAATCAGGAAGGCAAAAAAGGGATATGAGATAGCTTTGAGAAATATAGCGAAGGAGAATCCAAAGGGTTTTTATAAATACATTAAGGACAAAAGGGTAACTAGGGAGAGCAAAGGACCCCTCAAAGATCAGCAAGGCAGCCAATGTGTGGAGCTGCAGGAGATGGGGGAAGATACTAAACGAGTATTTTGCATCAGTGTTTATTGTGGAGAAGGACATGGAAGATATAGAATGTGGGAATAGAAGGTGACATCTTGAAAAATGTCCATATCACAGAGGAAGAGGTGGTTTGGATCAGAAATTGGCTAGTTGAAAGAAGACAGAGGGTGGTGGTTGATGGGAAATGTTCATCCTGGAGTTCAATTACTAATGGTGTACCGCAAGGATCTGTTTTGGGCCACTGCTGTTTGTCATTTTTATAAATGTCCTAGATGAGGGCTTAGAAAGATGGGCTAGTAAATTTGTGGATGACAGTAAGGTCGGTGGAGTTGTAGATAGTGCCGAAGGAATTTGCAGGTTACAGAGGGACACAGATAAGCTGCAGAGCTGAGCTGAGAGGTAGCAAATGGAGTTTAATGTGGAAAAGTGTGAGGTGATTCATTTTGGAAATGGCAACAGGAATAAAGAATACTGGGCTGATAGTAAGTTCCTTGGTAGTGTCGATGATCAGAGAGATTGTGGTGTCCATGTACATAGATCCCTGAAAGTTGCCACCAGGTTGATAGGGTTGTTAAGAAGGTATGTTAGCTTTTATTGGTCAAGGGATTCTGAACCACGAGGTCATGCTGCAGCTGTACAAAACTCTGGTGTGGTCGCACTTGCATACAGTTCTGGTCACCGACGTATAGGAACGATGTGGAAGCTTTGGAAAGGGTTCAGAGGAGATGTTGCCTGGTAGGGAGGGAAAATCTTTTGAGGAAAGGCTGAGTGACTTGGGGTTTTTTTTAAGAGAGAAGAAGGTTGAGAAGTGATTTTATTGTGATATATGAGATAATCAGAGGGTTAGATAGGGCAGACAGTGAGAGCCTTTTTCCTCGGATGGTGATGGTTAGCACGAAGGGACACAGCTTTAAATTGAGGGGTGATAGATATAGGGCAGATGTCAGAGTTAGTTTCTTTACTCAGAGAGTAGTAGGAAAGCCTTGTCTGCAACTGTAGTAGACTTGCCAACTTTAAAGGCATTTAAGTGGTCAATAGACAAACATATGGATGAAAATGCAATAATGTAGGTTAGATGGTCTTCAGATTGGTTCCACACCACAACATCGAGGGCCAAAGGGCCTGTACTGCACTGTTATGTTCTATGACTCTATGACCTTGTCACCATCCTCTCCAAAAGAATTAAGGATGGGCAATGAAATCATCCCATATAAATAAAAAACATAGATTGAGGGCAAACTGCTTGACCTGTGTATCAGCATGAGCCATTACATTGAAGTTCCCCTTGTCTGTTCATGTTATTTGACCATCTTTCTGGACATACCTGTATATTAGCAAACTCAAGTTCAACAATTAACACCAAACATCTGCCAATTGTTCTGTCGATAACAGGAATCCATACTATAAAACTGAGCAATTCATACAGACCTCCAGTTTAATCTCTACCTCATGCTGAGTTAGCTGATGTGAGTTATTAGCAAACTAAAATTGACCTAAGTACTTTCACAAAAAGAAGGGCAATGGCCAAATTCTAACAGGAAGAAGCCATTCAACCCATCTAACATGTTGGCTTATTCAGATCAGTCATGGCTTTTATTAAAACACATTCTTGGGATGTGCACATTGTTGGCTTGGCAAGAGCTTATGGCCTGTCCCTAGTTGTCCTAGGGAAGGTGGTGGTGAGTTGTTTTGAATTGCTGCAATCCATGTGCTGTAGGTTGACTCACAGTGCCATTAGGGAGGAATTCTAGGATTTTAACTCAGCGGCATTGAAGGAATGGTAATATGTTCCCAAGTGAGGATAGTGATTGGCTTAAGACCAGTATATATAGAAGCAAAATTTGGCCATTCAGTCCATCAGGTTGGCTCAAGCATTTGGTTACGGCTGAAATATTTCTCAACCGACAATCTACTTCTCCTGCCTTCTCCCCATAATCCCTGATCCCCTCACCAACCCGTACTATCTATCTCTGTCTTAAATAAACTCAATGACTTGGCCTCTATAACCCACTATGGTAATGAGTTACACAGATCAACCAGCCTCTAGCTTAACAAATTCCTTGTCATCTCAGTTCTAAAGAGTCATCTCTTTACTCTGAAGCTGTGCGCTTTGGTCCTAATATCCACTATAAGTGGAAATAAATTCTGTAGTATCCAGGCCTCTCAGTATTCTATAAGTTTCAGTGAAATCCCTCCCTGACCATCTAAATTCCATTGAGTACAGACCGAGATCCTCAACCACTCCTCGGATGGCAAGTCTTTCATCCTGGGATCATTCTTGGAACCCTCCTCTAGACCCACTATGGTAATATAACGAAAGACCAAAAAGTTTACTGTCCAACAGCTTGCATGGGAATCACCTGAGCTGCAAATATCAGGAGAGCTGAGCACTGAGGTCAACTCATGAACTTCAACTATTGAATTCACGTGCAATACATTACAACATCCACTGTCTTGCAATCTCAACCATCCTAGTTATAGTAAAGCTGCCTCTGCTTTGCCCCCATCAGATATTCCCAGGACAGGCTTGGTATGGAGTTAGATATAGAGTAAAGCTGCCTCTAATTTTTTTTAAAATCTGGGAGTAAAGCTCTCCATACTCCTTGATGGAAAGTAAAGTTTCCTTGATTACTTTATGCAGAAAATAATGCTTTGACTATTTTAAACTGAAATTAAAGCTCCCTCCATGTTGTCTGCATGAAACACTCCCAGGACAGGTATAAATCCAGAATAAAACTCCCTGCACATAGAGCTGGCTATGACAGCCAGAAAGAGAATTAAGGTGAGAGAGACAAAGAGAGGCAGCGTTTCCAGCTATGCAGACGGATAAATGTGGGACAGTAGAGGGAATAACATGATCTTGACTGAGATGAATAGTGAAGAGTGGTGGAGAGTGCAGCTGACAATCCACTCGGAATGAAGTGAAGAGGCGGAGATGGACAGTCAGTCCTGCTGTTGGCACGAAGGCTGCTAGCTAGGAGGGGACAGAGAGGACTTCGATCTGGACTCTTTCACATTTGTGAGCAGCTAACCATATCTCCAACTTATCGAGAATGGAAGAAGCAGCCTTGATATTCCATGAAACATTAAAGGGGCGAGTTGGGTTTCTGTACCAACTATCTAATTGAAAGTAGTCTCACTGACAATGCCAAAGAAATATAAAAGCTGAACCTTTTGTTTGATTTTGGAGAGGTTAAAGGCTGACCTTACAGTATGCCTTGCTGCTGCGATCACACTGCTGAATTTAGTGAATTGGAATCATAGCAGCAGGTCCTTCAGTCCAACATATCTATGTCGATCAACAACACAAAATGACAATAATCCCATTTGCCTGTACTTGGTCCATAGCCTACAATACACTGATGCTTCTTAAAGCACCCTAAGGGATAACTTTTTCATGCAGAGGAGAGCACATGTATGGAATGAGCTTCCGGAGGAAGTGATGGAGGCGGGTACAATTGCAATATTTAAAAGACATCTTGATAGGTAAATGAATAGGAAGGGTTCATAGGGATATGGGCCAAGTGCTGGCAAATGGAGGAAGGTTAGTTTGGGATGTCTAGTCGACATGACAAGTTGGTTGAAGGGTCTGTTTTCGTGTTGTATGACTATGACTTCCTTAAACCGCTTGCTCCTCACCTTAACCTTAGCCTGAGAGCATCCTTCTCAATATCAACATCACACCAATTTTTGTGTCATCTACAAACTTATGATTGTACTTTCTACATTCAAATCCAAGTTGTTAATATACATAACAAACAGGGTTGTAGCACCGATCACTGTGGTACAAGACTGATCACAAACTTCTCATGGGCCTCACAGTGCCAAGGACCTGGGTTCGATTCCAGCCTTGGCCAACTGTCTGTATGGAGTTTGTACATTCTCCCCTGTGTCTGCATGGGTTTCTTCCGGTGCTCTGGTTTCCTCCCACAATCCAAAGATGTGCAGGTTAGGTGAATTGGCCATGCTAAATTGTCCCTAGTGTTCGGGGATGTGTTGGTCAGGTACATTAGTCAGGGGTAAGTGTAGGATAATAAGGTAGGGGAATGGGTCTGGGTGAGTTATTCTTTGGAGGGTCAGTGTGGGCTTATTGGGCCGAAGGGCCTGTTTCCACACTGCAGAGATTCTATAATTACCCTCCACCATCACCCTCTCCCTCCTATTTTTTAAACCAATTTTGGAACCAGTTTGCCAACAATGGCCTTGGATTCCATGGGCTCTTACCTTTTGGATCAACTTTACATTTGAGACCTTGTCAAAAACTTTACTGAAGTCCATGCAAATCACATGAACTGCACTCATCCATATATTTAGTTGCCTTTTCAAAAAAACTTAATTAAATTAAGCAGATAGATTCTGAATCTAACAAATCTAGGATGGTGCTAACCTTGATCAATCCCTGCTCGTGTTGATGAATCCTGTCCCTCAGAATGTTTTCCCATAAATCCCCTACCATCGATGTTAGACCATCTGATCTGTAATTATCTGGCCATTCCCTGCTGCCCTTCTTGAATGAGCTATCATCCAGTCATCTGGCTCTTCACCTGTGGCCAGGACAGTATTAAATATCTCTGTCAGAGCCCCATCGGTCTTCCTGCTTGCTTCCCTTAGCAGCCTGGGATGCATCTCATCAGGCCTTGGGGATTAAAGCACCTTTATGTCTACTGAAATATCTAATACCTCCTCCTCATTAATCTTAATACATTCTGGAACTACACCATCCCAACTGAAATCATCGGCTACAGTAATCATGGGCCTAGAGAGAAACAGCGCATCCCCAAACTCAAAGCAAAACTGAAAATATCAGAAGTAGTGTCAGATAATCATGGTGCTTCAACCGAACTTTGAACCTCCAGCTTCAGATCACAACCAAAATGTGTCCTGGGGGCAGAAGGAAACAAACAAGTAAAGCTGGCAAATGTGACATACTTGTAACCTTCAAATGGAAGACCTGTAAACCAGAACATTAATTTCCCAGTATTACTGTTGTTTTGTTTTGTATTTTTTATCTGGCCTGTGGGGATGTGGAATTTGAGCACGTTAGAGTCTCTGGAGTTTGACTGCATTGTTACCAATACTGGTTCACTGTATTCTTGGACACATGACCCCCACCCCACCCATTTCCCTAACTCCTGTATCAGTTGAAAACATTCTCTATTATTCCATTTGATGATTCATGGCTGACAATCAAACAACCTTTTCTCTGGTTTTTATTCAATTCATGACCAACTTTTAGTCTGAATCTTCAATGAAGGGGCAGTAGCTTTCCTTGTCATTGCACATCTTGTTAGTTCGTGAACCGATGATCTTGTTTCAAGAGTGAGAGCGATCTCTGACTGACAGCTAGGAGACTGAAGTGGTTTTCAAACTGTCTCAGAGTGGCACACATACATTGCACAGACTGGCACAAGCCGATTGAAGGTACTTAACTCTATGACACTGACCTCAAGGCACAGCCTGACCATAGTCTGTGAAGCGCTAGGCATAGTAGCATATGATGGCTCCCTTCCAGATTCAACACTGAGATTGGGTGTTCAAATATCAGTTGAGTATTCACCTTGATCAAATGATTAAGCCATAACATCTAGGAAATGAATCAATGGCTAAGAATCCAAACATCTGTTCACATCTGGAAGCTTATTTCACACAATTTTTTCTTTTAGGCTGGTAAAGCTGGACAAGGAGACGAGAACAATGAAGAGGTGAGCTTATTCTGATTTAAAGCTCCTTGGTTAATTGATTAGACAGGACACATCTGAAGGAACCTGTGACCCTTTCCTGTTCCTCAGAGTTCTTTATGTCACTGCAGATTTGTCCTACTCTACATCAAACTGAGTAGTGTCAGCAAGCAATTCCAATTTACCAGGCATTCCCTAAATCTGCAAAGCAAATCACTTCACTGTGATCTTTCCTGAGTTGTTTCTGTGTGACACAGTCACACTCATAGATTTCCAAATCAAGCTATCCTCAGTTTGATATCTCCAATCAATCTAGTTTAAACCCTTCCCAACAGCATTAGCAAATCTTCATGTGGGAATGTCAGTCTTTTAAATTTCCTTCCTAATGCCCTGAAATCAGACTTCAGAACCTCATCCCTCTTCAGATCTATGTTATTGATACCCATATGGACCTTGCCTTCTGGATGATTGTCCCCCCTCAGAAGGACGTTGTGCAGCTGCTCTCTGAATTTCTCGAACCTGGTACCAAGGAGGTAATACACCATCCTGGAGTCACGTTCCCTGCCATAAAACTGTCCAGCTGATTCCCTTACAAGGAATCCCCTATCACTATTGCTTTCACTCTAGTTCCTAACTTGTGCCCTGTCCAGACCATAGAGACACCAGTAATACCACAGATTTGGCTCTGAATATAACTGCATTCCTACCTTCAGTAGCATCCAAAATAGAAATATGATTTGGAAGTAAGATAGTTAAAAATCACACAACACCAGGTTATAGTCCAACAGGTTTAATTGGAAGCACTAGCTTTCGGAGCGACGCTCCTTCATCAGGTGGTTGTCTGATGAAGCACCTGATGAAGGAGCGTCGCTCCGAAAGCTAGTGCTTCCAATTAAACCTGTTGGACTATAACCTGGTGTTGTGTGATTTTTAACTTTGTACACCCCAGTCCAACATCGGCATCTCCAAATCAGAAGTAAGATAGACTCAGAGGACTCTAATATTGACTGTCAGGTTCTCTAATGCAGCTAGTAGTGCCTCTATGCTTCTAACCTATGGTATGACCACTTCCTAGCTACCCACATAGTTGTCAATTGCATAGATGTACAGCAGTGACTCCAAATGCTCCAAGTTCAGAAAGCTGGAGCTCAAACTTCTGAAACAAATGACATTTCCAACATACCGCAGAATGGGCATTCCATTTGGCCAAGCTGGCCTGCCATACTGTGACCTTAAAAAGTATTTATTACATTAGAACAAGTGTAATAATTTACCAGTTACTTACCAATCAGACTCTTGCCCAGCTCTCAGTGCACAGACCTGACTTACTGCTAGCTGTCTGTCCCCTTTTGTGCAGTTTTTCAACTCCTGCTCCCTTGGAAGCTAACAAAGTTGGAAAAAGGAGAACCTCGTATGAGGAAAGGCTGAGGCACTTGGGGCTGTTTTCATTGGAGAAAAGAAGGTTTAGGGGTCCCTCATTATGGGCATTTAAGCGGGCATTGGATAGGCATATGGAGGATAGTGGGCTAGTGTAGGTTAGGTGGGCTTGGATCGGCGCAACATCGAGGGCCAAAGGGCCTGTACTGCGCTGTATTCTTCTATGTTCTATGTTCTATGTTCTCCCTCCCTTACTCACCAAACACTGGGGTTTTCATGCTGTTGCAGCTGCACTCCATGCCCATTGCACTCTAGTGCCACTTTTTTTCTGCCACTGAGATTTGGATGAGTGAGCTTTCTGGCAGAACTGGATGAGACCAGCTATTTAATTAACTAATCTCATCTCCTGTCCATCAGATCTTATTTAGTCATGCACCAGCTGAGAAAAATTTTAAAACTTAATACAGTAAATTTAAGTTCAATGCAAACAAGCAATACTAATTTTTATAAGAGATTAGCTCTTAAGATTCATTCCCTTACTCATCAAATTCTCATGCTTTTGTCTCGAATATATTTTCTATTTGGTGTGTGCTGTGTGTTCAGTCACAGTCAATCACTGGTATGAACGAGGTGTTAATTTGTGAGTTAGAATATAAATCATAATGTGGATTTTATTATTGTTCTGACAGCATGTACAGTTTTTATTAGTTTGTTCAAAACAGTGGCATCATGTAACTTTATTCTCCTCATAAGTTCCCTGCATCCCATACAATGTCCACTATAAAGATAAAAGTTACTGGTCACTGGAGACTGATGCTGATTTTAGAATCTGGAACATGAGAATAGCCTCCAGGTCTGGTTTCCATGGAAGTACACCTGGAATTGATATTGTGCCTTTTTAAAAATTCCTTCATCGCTAGCCCGGCCAGTATCTATTGCCCATCCCTAATTGTCCAGAGGGATGTTAAAAGTCAACCTCATTGCCATGGGTCTGGAGTCACATGTTGGCAATACGAGATAAGGACAGCAGTTCCCTTCCTAAACAAGATCAGTGAACCAGACAGCTATTTCCCCAACAGTCAATAATATTTCAGGGTCATCATGAATCATTAATTCTGGATATTTTATTGAATTCAATTTCTACTGTGGCAGGATATGGACGTGTCTCCAGAACATTACCCAGATCTCTGGATTAATTGTGTAACGATAGTATCACTAGGTTATCACCTCCCCGTCACTTTCAAAGAGGGGAGAGCTGGTATGTGAAGCTAAGATTTAGTGTATCAATGGCCTGAGCAATTAATCTGTTAATATCACTGACTTGTTGTATTTCTCTCACAGTGTAAGTCCTGCATCCAAAGGGAACCTGGCCAGAATGTGAGTATTACATGGGAGATTTCCTTGGTTGCTGAGAATAATTCCTTTACTACATCTTTACTTTCTTTTAGATTTTCTTGAATCCTAAGGTATCCGGTTTTGGATTCACTGTTACAAGAGCAGTGAGATTGAATTACTCGGAGAACAAGCTGGGAACATTTGATCATGGAGTGCATTCACCAGATGTTATTTTGGCACACAGCATTTCACTTGTGTAGACTCAAAATGTATTCAGTGTTAACCAATTTCCAGAGGTGAGATTCTGTTGCTAATCTACACTGTAGCATAGTCATCACTATAGTGGCCATCATTGCTTTTAATCATCCCTGTTGATTAACATTAGAATGTCACCACATCTGTTTAAAAACCCATAGGAAACCTGTCCTGTGGTCTGTGACTTGCTCTGTCTCCCTGCCTGTAGATCACTACAAGAGTGTAGAAAAGAACTAGAGGCCCCAGAAGCCTATCATACTATTTGGAGTGATGATAGGTGACCTGTTACCTAACTCGATATCTTTGCCCCATTGTCCTGAACATATTTGGATAACAAAAAATAATCATTCTCAGAATTGAATGTTACCATTGATCTAGCCTCAGTTTCTAGAAGAGTCTTATGGGCGGCACGGTGGCACAGTGGTTAGCACTGTGCCTCACACCGCCAGAGACCCGGGTTCAATTCCCGCCTCAAGGCGACTGACTGTGTGGAGTTTGCACGTTCTCCATTGCCCGTAGTTTAGGTATAGGGGTAAATGTATGGGTATGGGTGGGTTGCGCTTCGGCGGGTCGGTGTGGACTTGTTGGGCCGAAGGGCCTGTTTCCACACTGTAATGTAATGTAATCTAATCTAATCTAATCTTACTCATTTCAGTCAACCTAAGGTAGTCATTGTCTAATTTTTAGACTGTGCTCCATAGATATAGACTTACCAAACCAGAGGGAGTAGTTCCTATCTATCTGTTCCTAATGATGTTTGGAATATTAAGCCCTTAACAGCCCTTAAGCATCTAAATTCCAGGGGATGTAACCCAAGTTTGTGTCATCCCTCTTGATAGTTGAGCCATTGAAGCAAAAGAATAATTCTGCTAAATTCACCACCAGTCCCGCTTTCACAATATGTCCTTATAGCCAAGGTGTAGTGCAGAGAACTGTTTACTGTACTCCAAATGTAGTTTAATCAAGAAATTCATTCTATCCCTTCTATTTGTTATGACACGGAGGTGAACCCCTCTGTTAATTAATCCAAACCCCTGGAGAAGCTCACCTCACCTCATAATCTTTTAGAATATAAGTGACAGAGAACTTCAAAATTTCACTGTTTACAGAAAATAATATCAATTTATTTTTTAGCTCTAAAAATGAACATTAAACAACTATTCACAATTCTAAGCCCCCCCATTCTCTTCAGTGCTTATTATCTGCCTCCAACTTGTTAACAATATGCTGTTTCAATAAGACACCTATTAAAATTACATCAAGTTACTCTCAACACCACACTCTTCCAGCTGCTGAATTCCTGGGTTTGTCTTCTTCCTTTTTACTGTGAATATGTTTCATGTGAAAAGGTACCTTTGATAGAGAGTGTTTCCAAATTTCTTGGATCTGTCTCAGTGGTAGTTGCTCTTTCCAATTTTCAAAATGCCCACATTTTTATATACCCAACATTGGACTGTCTCATTGGTTCGATGTTGGCAAGACAATAAATTCAAATCCGATTGGGTTTTAGAATTCTGGGGCATCATTTAAACTGATTGGTTAAATTTGGATTGTTGTCAAAACAGCAACCGAAACTCAGGTATCTATTTCACAGCCAAATGTTACATGATTTCAATTTTCCAATACATTCTGAGACTGCCTTCTAGTCATATACACAGGTGCTTGTAAGTTCTCAGTTCAGAACAGCATTCACTCTCTCTTAAAGGTACAGTACACACCTTCAAATTATAACACCTCACATCTTAAGAAAAAAATGAGCTATCATAATGAAAAGATGGCTTCTTTTTTTTTCAATTCTTAATCCCATTGCAACAAAATATATGTCATTAAGTTATACTTTTCATATTAATTTCTGCACACATCTATATAACATTGGAGTCTGTGCAATCTTGTCTCCACTATCTTTCAATCCGCAATAACGCTTCTGCTATCACATCTTTGTGACCCACAACATGTACAATTTGTAAATTAAAAGTCTGTAACATAAGACTCCAATGAAATTGTCTCATATTTTGTCTTTAAATCTTTCCAAGAATATAAGAGGATTGAGGTCCATGTACACAACTGTCTCCGACTCATTGTTCATTACATAAACATTAAAATGTCGTAAGGCAATACCAAACTTAATAATTCATTTTCGATGGTAGAGTATTTTCTCTAGTGGTTGTTGAGTTTCTTTGAAAAGTAACCAACTGGCCGTTCAATTCCATCATCAATTTCCTGTCGCAGTACAGGTCCAACTCCTATATCACTAGCATCAATTGCAACTTTGAAGGGCTTCAAAAAATTTGGTGTAGCTAAAACGGGTGCGGTGGTTGGTTAACATTGCTTTTAAATTCTGAAATGCCTCCTGGCATTGTTCTGTCCACCGAAAATTTGTGTTCTTCTTTAGGAAATCTGTTTGTGTCACCACTTTGCTGAAGTTTGGAATCTGCTTAGTACCAAAAATTGAAGCACCTCTTTCTTTGAGGGTGGTTGTGCAAATTCCTCGATGGTCTTCATCTTGGCTTTCCTTAGGGTCAACCTTCCATGGCCGATGTTATGTCCCAAGAACGTCACCTCTGCCTTCGCGAATTCTGTTTTCTTTAAGTTTATTACCAGTTTTGATTCTCGTAATCATTCAAAGAGCTCAGCCAACTGTATCATGTGATCATTCCATGAATGGCTAAAGATCACTACATCATCCAGACAAACTGCACAGTTTGTTAATCCAGCCACAATGTTGTTCATGAGTCTTTGGAATGTGGCTCGTGTGTTCTTCATTCCAAAATGCATCACTTTGAATTGGTGTAGCCCAACAATTGGTTGGCTTGTTCAACATTCTCTATATAGTCCTCCAGTCTTGGAATTGGATAGGAGTCTGATTTTGTTACAGCATTGACCTTCCAATAGTCAAAACAAAATCGTTGAGTCCCGTCAGGTTTGGGAACTAACATGAGCGGCGAGCTCCATTCACCCTGACTCTGTTCGATGATATCTTCGTTGAGCATCGCATCCACTTCCTTCTGGACCTTGTACCTTTGAGAGGATTAAGTCTGTAGGGGTGTTGTTTTATCCCTATTTGCACCTCATGCACAATAGCATTAGTCCTCTCCATCTTGTTGCTGCATATGTCCTCAGACTGCTGCAACAAACCTTTCAACTGGGTTCTTTGCCTCTGAGACAGATACTTCACTAACCTATCCCAGCCCTCAAAGACTTCCTCATTATTTAACGTATTTTGAGGCATATCAAACTCCACGACATCTGGATTTGATTCCTCACTCTGCGGGGCAGTAACTAACACCTGTTTCTTCAGTTCCTTGTTTCTATTATAGTTAGGTTTCAACATATTCACACGACATAACCGATAGTTTTTTTTCTATTCAGCATCTTTACCAGATAGTTTACCTGACAAAGTTTTCTCAATTTGATAGGGACCACTAAACCTGGCTTTGAAGGGATTTCCTGATAACAGTACTAATACAGGAAAATGTCCGAATTTTAGAGTTTTTATCTGCCACCTGCTACATTCTTTGCTGTGCCCTCTTCAGGTGCTTTTAGCTAACTCACCTACCTGACTTAATCTCTCACTCACCTCCGATACATAATGCAAGTGTGAGACCTCTGACATCAGTCCTATCAATTTTTCTTTAGTTAATTTCAAAGGCCCTGTCACTTCATGTCCGAATATTAACTCAAAGGCAGTAAACTGAGTATATTTGTTTGTGGCATCCCTATTGGCAAACAACATGAACGAAATACCTTTATCCCAATCATTCAGATAATCCTGACAGTACACTCTTAACCTAGTCTTTAGAATCTGATGCCACCTTTCCAAAGCTCCCTGGGATTCAGGATGATACGCACTTGATTTAAAGTACAATATGCCTAAGCTTTCCATGACTTCTTAGACAGCCTAGCAGTAAAATTTGACCCTTGGTCTGACTGACTCTCTCTGGGGAGCCCATATGCGAAGAAAGTTACTAACTCCCCAACCACCCTTTTTGCCTTAATACCCTATAATGGAATTGCCTCCAGAAGTCTGGTAGACACATCCATTATGGTTTGCAAGTATTCGTTCCCACTTTTAGTTTTTGGGAGAGGACCTGGACAATCAATTATAACCCATGTGAAAGGTTCCTCGAATGCAGAAATTGGCAACAAACATGCTGGTTTTATTACCGTCCATGGCTTACCTACCATTTGGCACGTATGACATGTACGGCAAAATTTAACCATCTCCTTGTGCATTTCAGGCCAATAGAAATGTTTTTGTACCTTAGCGTGAGTCTTCCTCACCCCTCAATGACCTCTTCCCAGTAATTCATGTGCTACCCATAACATTTCCTGTCTGCTTGCCACCAGCAACACAATCTGGTGCACTTCGTCCCATTTCTCCTCTGCACTAACCTGCTGTGGTCTCTATTTTCATCTTAGGATTCTTTCTTTAAGATAATAACCCTCAGGAATACATTCTGATTCCTTCTCTGAGTATGTATCAATTTATATATCTTTCATTGTCTTGTCTTTCTATTGTAAGCCCATTAGCCTTTCAGGACTAAACACTTCTGCCTGATCCTCTTCCCGTTCAGGATTTTCCTGCACCATTACATCAAAAAGGGTGTCCTCTAGCTGAGCCTCAATTCCTTCATCTTTCTCTTTAGTTTTTGCTTCATGCTGTGACTTATGATAGTGGGATCTTGTTACTACACAGTCTGGAAAAATCCCAGGGTATTTTTCTTTTAACTCCTCAGTTCCCTGGTCTTTCTTTGACTTCTCCACAACAAGGAGTGTCACTCCCACCTTGGATCCTGCTAAATCATTCCCAAGAACAAACCGTATTCCTGGAGTTGACACTCTGTCAATCACTCCCACTGTTATTTCCCCAGTCTTGATTTGGCTTTCCAACCAGGGGAATGCTAAATTTCTGTCCATCTATTCCACAAATTACTACTCTCTTGGGTAACATGTCAGAACGAGTTCAAATACGTTCATCTCTTTCTATTAGAGACTGATTAGCTCCCATATCTTTCAAAATTGTAACTTCTCTCCTGTACTTCCTAAGTAAACTTTACTCACAGAGGTGAAGTCTTTATAGAAATTGGGCACTAACTCAGTACCCAGCCCCTGCCTAGCCTGTGCACTCTACTGCAGCTTCTTGACCTTTCTTTGCTAATTTCACTAATCCTATTGGCTTAGCCTCTTTTACCACATCTTTTCCCACAGTGCCTTTCTTCAACAACCAGCACTGCGATCTTATGTGTCCCACCTTCTGGCAGTGAATACACCTGTTTCAAGTGTCCTTCTTAAACCAATCTGTACCGTCATTTTATGTGTCTCACTCCATTACAGTGTAAACACCTGAGGCCTTTCAGCTCCTTTCCACCCTCTTGGGCTTTTTCACCTGTGGTAAACTATTCCCAATGTGTTCTACTCTTTGTTTTGTGGTGAAGAATCTTCCTTTCTCCCAGTTTCTATCCCTCACAAGATGAAATTCTTGCCGGAAGCTAAGTTTTACCTTTTGCACCAATGCGTGTTCACCTGCCGTCTCTGCTGCTCTTCTCACTTCTTGAACTGCCTCTTCATCCACATGAATTCTTATCATCTTTGGAATTGAGTTTTTAACTTCTCCAGCAGAGTATTCGCTCTTAGCGCCTCATAGGTCTTATCTATTTTTAAGGCCTGCTCCCATCCATCAAAATTACTATATTTAATTCTTTCAAACTCAACCAGTCTGACCTGGTACCTTCTTTATGCTTCTGAACTGCTGTCTATATGCTTCAGGTACCAATTCATAAGCACTCAAAATAGTCTTTTTGACATCTGTACCATCTTTTAACCCCTCATCTGCCAGCACTGCAAATACCTCACTCGCTCTGACACCAGCTTAGTCTGAAATAGCATTACCCACAAGTCCTCTGGCCACTCCATCTGTCTACCCAATTTTTCAAATGAAATAAAGAAGGCTTCAACATCTTTTTCATCTTTCCTCCCACAGTCCAAAGATGTGCAGGTCAGGTGAATTGGCCATGCTGAATTGCCCGTAGTGTTAGATGAAGGGGTAAATGTAGGGGTATGGGTGGGTTGAGCTTCGGTCGGTCGGTGTGGACTTGTTGGGTCGAAGGGCCTGTTTCCACTCTGTAAGTAATCTAAAAATATGGCAATGTTTAACAGATTTGTATACATCAGTACCTTCTCTCTTCATCTCCATCCTGCTAACTTGGCTTTCCTGACAAATGTGCAAGTTCTGAATTCAAATTCTCTCTCTCCTTTTGGTCAGCTGAGAACCTTCTTTCCCTTTTCCTTTCTTTTTCCTTTCTCTATTTTTCTCACTTTCTCTTGTTTCTTTCCCTTTCCTTATTTTCTAACTCCATTTGCCTCAATTGCAATATGGGTTTTTCTAGCTCTATTGCACTTGTCTGTTTCTCTGATACATCTAAATGCTAGACCAATTCCATTGCAATTTCAGTTTTCCTTTTGTCCCTGGTTAAACCCAATTCTAACCTATTTGCTAATTCGAAAAGTATGTTCTTCCTCTTTCTTTCTAAACTTTCTTGGCATTTTTGGGAAGCATCTTCAACCCCGAGAACCTATTTACCAATTTTAAGAGCCATTTCTCTCATTTCTAATTTAACCAACCACAAGTAACCAAAATTAAACACATTTTCACACCTATGTTTTATTTAAAGGGCACTAATTGATAAGTGTTTACATCTGTTGGGACCTTTTGTACCCCAAATCGGTTAAGTTTTAATTAAAAATTAAAAACTGTTACGACACAGCAGTGAACCCCTCTGTTAGTTAAACCTAACACCCAGAAAATCTCATCTCGCCTCGTGATCTGTTAAAATATGAGTGACAGAGCACTTCCAAATTCCACTATTTAAAGAAAATAATCAGTGTATTTTTTTTAACTCCACAAGTGAACATTAAACAACAACTCACAATTCTACGCTCCCCATTCTCTTAACTGCTTATTATCTGCCTCCAACTCTATAACAATATGCTGTTCCAATAAGACACCCATTAAAATTACATCAACTTAATTTTAAAACCACGCTGCAGCTGTTGTCCTCTGTGACTTCACTCTTCCGGCTGCTGAATTCCTGGGGTTGTCTTTTTTCTTTTTACTGCGAGTATGTTTCATATGCAAAGGTACCTTTGATAGAGAATGTTTCCTAATTTCTTGGATCTGTCTTGATGACAGTTGCTCCTTTTAGCTTTTGCTTCTTGCTGTGATCTTGTTACTACACCGTCTGGAAACATTGCAGTATACTTTTCCTTTAATTCCTCAGTTCCCTGGTCTTCCTTTGGCTTCTCCACAACAGGAGGTGTCAGTCCCACCTTGGATCCTGCTAAATCATTCCCAAGATCAAACTGGATTCCTGGAACTGACACTCTGTCAATCACTCCCACTGTTACTTCCCCAGTCTTGATTTGGCTCCCCAACCTGATCTTACACAGGGGATCGCTAAATTTCTGTCCATCCATTCCACAAATTACCACTCTCTCAGGTAACTTGTCAGAAAGAGTTCAAATATATTCATCTCTTTCTATTAGAGACTGATTAGCTTCCATATCTCTCAAAATTATAACTTCTTTCCCTTCTTCCCCTGTTCTTCCTGAGTAAACTTTACCCACAGAGGTGAAGTTATTATAGAGGTCAGGAACTAACTCAATACCCAACTCCTGCCTAGCCTGTGCATTCTCCTGCAGCTCGTCGACTTTTCTTGTAGTTTAATCAAGGCATGAATTCTATCCTTTATATTCTAGTCCTCTTCACCAGTGTTCCATTAGCATTTTTGGATATTTTCTGTATCTGTTCTTAATATTTCAATGATCTATTATAACTGGATCTCCCTGCCATATTGCATCATGGTCTCCCCTCTTTTGTAGAAAATATAGAAAACTTGGTGCATAGTTGAAATAATAATTTGGATCATTCCAAAACATTATTATTAACTTCCTGGTGTTCTCATTGACCAGAAGCTGAACTGGACCAGCCATACAAATAAGTGGCTACAAAAGATCATAAGATATAAGAGCAGAATTATGCCATTTGGCCCAAAAAGTCTGCTTTGCCATTCATCAAATGTTTCTCAACTCCATTCTTCTGCCTTCTCCTTGTAATTCTTGATCCCCTTACTAATCAAGAACCTATCTGTCTCTATCTTAGATACACTCAATGACTTGGCCTCCACATCCCTCTGCAACAATGAGTTTGGCAGATTCACCACTCTCTAGCTGAAGAATTTTCTCATTTTAATTCATAAGGGTTGTCCCTTCACTCAGAGGCTGTGCCCTCATCTCCTAATAGTGGAAACATTTTTTTCTGTGTCCACTCTTAGTATTCTGTAAGTTTTAATCAAATCCTCCCTCATCCTTCTAACTATTGAGTACAGACCACAAGTCCTCAACTGCATCTTCTACGACAAGCCCTTTGTTCCTGGGATTATTCCGCTAAAGCTCCTTTGGACACCCTTAATGCCATCACATTCTTCTTAGATGTGGGACCCATAACTGCTCTCACTGCTCTAAGTGTGGTCTGACTGGAATCTCATTCAGCCTCAGCAGTACATTCCTGCTCTTCTTTTCCAGCCCTTTTGAAATGAATGCTAATATTGCATTTGCCTTCCTGACTGCCAACTGAATCGCCATGCTAACCTTAAGAGAATCCTGAACTCAGACTCCCAAGTCCATTTGTGCTTCAGATTTTCCCGTTTAAAAAACAGTCCATGCCTCTATTCTTCCGACCAAAGTGCATAACCTCACACTTTGTCACATTGTATTTCATCTGCCACTTCTTTGCCCACTCTCCTAACCTGTCTAAATCTTTCTGCAGCCTCTCCACCTCCTCAATACTACCTAACCCTCCACCTATCTTCACATAATCTACAAACGTAGCAATAATGCCCTCAGTTCCTTGTCTAACATGAACAATTGTGGTCCCAACACATACACCTGTGGAACTTCACTTGTCACCAGCTGCCATCCTGAAAGAGACTCCTTTATCCACTCCCTACCAGTCAGCCATTCCTCTATCCATGCCAGTATCTTGCCCAAGCACCATAGGCTGTTATCTTATTTTGCAGCCTTCTGTGCGGCACCTTGTCAAAAGCCTTCTGGAAATCCAAATAGATCACATCCACCGGCTCTCCCTTACCCAACTTGCCCATTATCTCCTCAAAGAATTCTAACAGATTTGTCAGACAAATGATGAAGCTGTGCTGACTGCCCTACTTTACCATGCACTTCTAAGTACTCCACAATCTCATCCCCAATAATGAATTCTAACATCTATAATTTCCTGTCTTTTGCCTTCCTCCCTTCTTAAACAGAGAATTAGCTATTCTGCAGTCTTCTGTGACCTTCCCTGACTCCAGTGATCCCTGAAAGTTCACCACCAATGCCTCTACAATCTCCTGAGCTCTCTCCTTCAGAACTCTGGGGTGTAGTCCATCTTCTCCAGATGATTTATCCACCTTCAGACCTTTCAGCTTATGCAGTACCTACTCCTTAGTGATGGCCACTACACTCACCTGTATCCCTGACTGTCTTGAAGTTCTGCTATGTTACTGATGTTTTTTTCCCCTGTTCAGTTCTGCCCTTCTTTGTTCACCATTACTGCCTCTCCAGCAGCCCAGTGTTCACTCTTGCTTCTCTCTTATATTTTACACATTTAAAAAAACTCTTGAAATCTTCTTTTATATTACTAGCTATGTTATCCTCATATTTCATCTTCTCTTCCGTTATTGCTTTTTCGTTACTGGTTTTCAAACGTTTTCCAATCCTCTGGCTTCCGACTAATCTTTTCTCAATTGTGTGCTTTATCTTTTGCTTTGATGCTATCTCTGACTTTCCTTGTCAGCTTTGATTGATTCGTTTTCATCTGCCCCCCCCCCCCCTCTATTTCTTCCTTGGGATCAGTTTCTGCTGTGCCTCCCAAATTACTCTCAGAAACACCTGCCATTACTGCTCCATTACCTTAATTGCTCGGCTTCTCCCCCAATCAACTCTGGCCAGCTTCTCCCTCATGTCTTTGCGGTTACCTTTATTCAATTGTAATGCCAGGATATCTGATTTCAGTTTTTTTCCTCACAAACCGCAGAGTGAATTCTATCATATTATGGTCACTGCACCTAGAGGTTCCTTCACCTTAAGCTCTCTAATTAAGTCAGTCTCATTACACATCACCAAATCCAGAACGGCCTGTTCCCAACTGGGCTCCACCACAAACTGCTTCAAATACCTATCTCATAAATATTCCACAAATTTATTTTCTTTGGATTCACTATTAATCTGACTTTTCCAGTCCACCTGCACAATGAAGACTCCCATGCTTATGATAATAGTGCCTTTTTGCATACCTTTTTTAATCTCCTGATTTATTTTCTGCCCTTATCTGGACTACTGCTGGAAGACCTGTGCATAACTTGCATCAGGGTCTTTTTTCTTGTGCAGTTCCTCAACTCCACCCACATGTCTTCCAACTCTATATCACTTCATGCTTTGGATTTAATTTCATTCTGTAATAACCAGGTGACCTCTGCCTGTTCTTTCGATATGACATGTAACCTTGGATATTTAGTTCCCAGCCCTGAACCCCTTGCAGCTATACCTGTGATACCCACAACATGGTACCTGCCAATTTCAATCTGCCCTACAAACTCACTTACCTTGTTCTGTACACTGCATGATTGCAAGTACAGCATCCTCAAGTCCTGCACTGATTGCGTGTTTCTCCTAGTTGTTCCCTTACCTGCTGTGTGTAAACGTAAATTCCTGACCCTTTCCATATGTATGTATTATTACTTGTTCTGGAAACTTTAATAACCTCTGCTGAGTCCGCCCAGTCCTTTATCTCTTTCCATAGCTTTCCATGCAACTGAACCTTGTCCCATTATTTAATTTAAAGCCCTATCCACAGCACTAGTTGTGCGTTTCACCAGGATTCTGGTCACAGTATGATTCAGGTGGAGTCCGTCCCATCGAAAAAGCTTCCTTCTTCGCCAACAATGGTGTCAATATCCCATTAATTCAAACTGGTTTTTCCCACACTAATCTTTTTAACCTTGTTAACCCTGTAGTAATTATCTCATGGTTTAGGTAGTAATCTGGAGATTATTATCACTTTGGTCTACTTTTTAATTTAGCCCCAAGCTGCTCATAATTCCCTCAGAAGAATCCTTTTCCTCCTGCTACCTATCTCATTGATAGCTACGTGGCCCACGACAACTAGATCTTTCCCCTCCGACTCCAAGTTCCTCTGCAGCCCAGATGGGATATCCTGAACCTGGGTACTAGGCAGACAACACAGCCTTCAGGATTCTCAATCCTGGCCACAGAGAACAGTGGTAAAAACAATGACTGCAGATGCTGGAAACCAGATTCGGGATTAGTGGTGCTGGAAGAGCACAGCAGTTCAGGCAGCATCCAAGGAGCAGCGAAATCGACATTTCGGGCAAAAGCCCTTCATCAGGAATGAGAACAGTGTCTATTCCCCTAACTATATTATCCCCGATTACAACTACATTTCTCTTTTCACCCGCTCTTGAATGGCTCCCTGTACCATGGTGCTATGGTAAGTTTGTTTAGCCTTCCTACGTCTCCACGCTTATCCACACAGGGGGCAAGAATCTCAAATCTGTTAGACAGCTCAAGGGCTGAGGAGCCTTCAGCACCAGCTCCTGAATCTCTCTATCTGCCTCTCTCATAGTCACACCCTCCTGTCCCTGACCACTGACCAAATTTGAGGTAGTTAATGTAAATAGGTGTGACTGTCTCCTGAAACAGAGCATCCAGGTAACTCTCCCCCTTCCTGACGTGTTGCAGTGTTCAAAGCCCAGACTCTGGCTCATCAACTCTGAGCTGGAGTTCCACAAGCAACCAACACTTGCCACAGATGCGGTCACAATGAACCATAATGGGGCCCACCAGCTCTTATATCGTGCAAGTACAGCACACAACCTGACCTTGCATCTCTATTTACTTAGTTCTTAATTTGACTTTTTAAAAACTTGCTGCTGATTGTTTAGCTTGTGGCCTGTAAATACTTCCTTTCTTTGCCTCCAATCAGAATGTCACCTATAATAAATAGTCAAATTAGTAGCAATTACCAACTAATGAATTTACGGTTTTCCTGTGATGCCACTTTTGCGCTGGGACTCCAATCCTGGGCTTCAATTTATCCTCATTCTGGCAGGGTCTCACTCCAGATATGATCTTTCCTTCCTAAACCTGAGCAAGGGTCAGAGACTTGAAGAATTGTGGCAATTGGCTTAATGGCAGGAGACGGAAAGTGGTGGTGGTGGTGGAAGGTTGTTTTTCACACTGGAGGCCTGTTACCAGCTGTTTTCCACAGGGTTCGGTTATGGGTCCTCCTTGATTTGGATGAGAATACAGAAAGTATGGTTAGTAAGTTTGCGGATGACACCAAAATTGGTGGCATAATAAACAGTGAAGTCTTAGCGAGTTTTGAGAAGATTTGTAGCTCAGGTTGAGGTTCTGGATGTAGGTTTGCTCGCTGAGCTGGCCAGTTTCCTCCCACAGTCCAAAGATGTGCAGGTTAGATGAATTGGCCATGCTAAATTGCCTGTAATGTTAGGTAAAGGGATAAACTTAGGGGAATGGGTCTGGTTGGTTTGCGCTTTGGCGGGTCGGTGTGGACTTGTTGGGCCGAAGGGCCTGTTTCCACACTGTAAGTAATCTAATATAAGATGATTTCTGCTTTCTATTTATATGTTTGAGTTTCAAAACCAAACATATAAATAGAAAGCAGAAATCATCTGCAGTGCTTCGCCCGGAGGCCCACTGAAGATGTTACCTAGTAGGGTGACGAAAAGTCTAGAAATGAACCTTACAGCTCAGCGAGCCAACCTACATATCAAACAGTGAAAGCAAAAGGTTAATTCACAAAGTTGGATCATATGGGATTTGGGGTAATTTATTAGCTTGGATAGGGGACTGGCTGATGGACAGAAGATAGAGAGTTGGGATAAATGTTTTTTTTGCTGGATGGCAAGGTTTAACCAGTGGGATGTCACAGGGTTCAGTCCTTGGACCCCAGCTCCCTTTATTTGAGGAAAGATGTAGTGACACTGGGGGCAGATCAAGTGGTTCACTATATTGATCCCAGAGATGTGGGGTTTGTCATATGAAGAGAGATTGAACAATCGAGGCCAATGCTACCTGGAATTTAGAAGAATGAGGGGAAATCAAATTCTAGGATTCAACATGATAAAAAGTATGGATAAAATAGATGTGGAATGGATGCATCCTCTTATAGGGCATTCTAGGATGAGGGGTCATAGTCTAAGAATAATGGGAAGCAAATTTAAAACAGCGTTGAGGACAAACTATTTCTCCCAAAGGGTTGGGAATCTGTGGAATTCAGTATCCCAAAGTGCAGTGGATGTTGGGACAGTAAGTAAATTTAAGGATGAGTTTTAATCAGTAATGGGATGAAGGGGAGAGGGCAGGAGAATGGGGGTGAGGAGCTCATCAACCATGATTGAATAGTGGAGTGGACTCGATGGGCTGAGTGGCCTAATTCTGCTCCTATATCTCATGAACTTATGAATTTATCAAGATTTCTTTTGCAATTCTGCCTTTTTTTTGTATTAAGTTGTCTCTTACCTCTTTGGTCATCGACAGATGCTTTTTTTTGCAATTGGAAATCTTTCCCATTAGGAATATTAACTACTCTGGATCACTTGCCATTCTTGTTTCAACAGTGTTTTTCTTACGCATGAACAGATTTCCCCAGTTTAATGTGGACAGTTTCTGCCTTCTCACGTTGAAGTCTTCTTTATCCAAACCTGATGGCTGTTTAGTGTTTCTCCGGTTCAAATTCTGTTTTGATCTCGATCATGTTATGATCACTATTAGTTAAATCTTCCCATAGTATTATGCTGTTATAGGCTTATGGCTCAATGTTAACTCAGATATAGAATCCTGTCTTTATTGGCTCAGGACATACTATTAGGAGAAAGTGAGGAGTGCAGATGCTGGAGACCAGAGTTGAAAAGTGTGGTGCTGGAAAAACACAGTAGGCCAGGCAGCATCCGAGGAGCAGGAGAATCGACGTTACGGGCATAAGTATGCCCAAAACGGCAATTCTCCTGCTCCCAGGACATACTATTGCAGAGAACTACCCTGGATACATCCTGAAAATTCAATATCCTTTTGACATTTGTTAATTGATCTATTCCAATATTTAAAATAAAATCCCCCATTTAAACCACTATGCCTTCTGTACATACTTACCTAATCTCTGCATTTATACAATCTATCATTAACAAGTTCTTGCAGAGAAACAATGCACAACTCCCACTATTTCCACTCCCCAATTCTTCCCATGAACTGTCCATTGCCTTCTTACTTCTAGTAAAGTCCTCTTTTTCCTTTAAGTGATTTCATCCTTAATTATTAAAGTTGTTTACCCTGCCTACCACTTTTTTAATCTTTCCAGATCATCTTTCCTGCATCACGGCCAGTCTCCATTGTGTGAATTTGTGACTGCAGTGCCCTCCATTTGATCCATGTATTTGTCTCAAAAAGCACCAATTTGGGCCAAGAACCTGAATCTGTGCTTCTGTATGAATGTTTGTTGTCATTTTCTTCTTTCTGTCTCGTGATTTAATTACTTTACAGTCTTTAGTTCTCCTTTTACTGTGATGCCTCAAGCACACTCACTCAAATACTACTGTCATCATTTTCTTTTGATTTTATACTATTAGAGTCATAGAGATGTACAGCAGGGAAACAGACCCTTCAGTCCAATCGTCCATGCCGACCAGATATCCCAACCCAATCTATATCCCACTTGCCAGCACTTGGCTCATATCCATCGAAGCCCTTCCTACTCATATACCCATCCAGATGGCTTTTAAATGTTATCATTGTACCAGCCTCCTCCACTTCCTTTGGCAGCTCATTCCATATATTACAACCCTCTACATGAAAAAGTTGCCCATTAGGTCTCTTTTATGTCTTTCCTCTCTCACCCTAAACCTATGCCTTCTAGTACTGGACTCCCCCACCCCAGGGAAAAGATTTTGTCTATTTATCTAACCATGTCCCTCATGATTTTATAATCCTCTATAAAGTCACCCCTCAGCCTCCGATGCTCCAGGGAAAATAGCCCCAGCCTATCCAACCTCTCCCTATAGCTCAAATCCTCCAACTCTGGCAACATCCTTGTAAATCTTTTCTGAACCCTTTCAGGTTTCACAACATCTTTCCCGATAGGAAGGAGACCAGAATTGTACGCAATATTCCAAAAGTAGCTTAACCAATGTCCTGTACAGCCGCAACATGACCTTCCAACTCCTGTACTCAGTACTCTGACCAATAAAAGAAATCATACCAAACGCCTTTTTCACTATCCTATCTACCTGTGACTCCACTTTCAAGGAGCTATGGACCTGCACTCCAAGATCTCTTTGTTCAGCAACACTCCCGAGGACCTTACGATTAAGTGTATAAGTCCTGCTAAGATTTGCTTCTTTGTGATCACTCTAAATATTCTTTTCTCCAGACTCTGTTCCCAGCCCAGTTTGAATGGATTCCATCTGACTGATTCTGCTCCCTCCTGCCCCTGTACTGGTGCTCATGTTAACTGACAAGGAATGCTTCTCTGCTATGCCATCCCTTCAAGCCATGCATTCACTTCTCTGATCATCTTAGCCTTAGACTAATTTGTACATGGTTCAGGTAATATTCCAGCATTTACAACCCCTGAGATCTTGATCTTTAGTGTAGCTTCTAGTTCCTGACAACTCCTGGACAGGACTACTTGTCTACTGGTCCCAGCATGAATCACATTGACTGGATCATTCCCCTCCATCTCCGATATCCTTTTAGAATTTGCTTTGCTCTTCGTTGCATAAGCAAATAGAAACTCTTAACCTTGCTTACAAGAATTGGTATTTTCCCATCAGCTATTGAATCCTCTTCACTACCATGTTACTCCTTATCCAACTCAACCCCTATTCTGGGCACCCTCTAGCTCCAAGGTGCCATGATCCACAATTCTAGCTGTTCTTCTGACAGAATAGGATTCATTAAGTTGATACCTGGTATGGAGGGACTGTCGTGTGAGTAGGTTAGGCCTATACTCATTGAACTTTAGAGGAATGAAAGGTGGCCGCATTGAAATATCCAAGATTCTTATGGGGCTTGACAGGATAGATGTGAAAAAAATATTTACCATTTATGTGAGAGTCTAGGACCGGAGGGCATAATCTCAGAGTAAAGACAGAGATGAGGAGGAATTTCTTCTCTCAGAGGGTACTGAATTTGTGGATTTCTTTACTGCATAGGGGTGTTGAGGCTAGATCATTAGTATATTCAAGTCTGAGATTGCACTTTTTTTAATCAGTAAGGGAATCAAGAGTTATGGGGAATAGGCAGGAAAGTGGAGTTGAGAATTATCAGATTATTCTTCACCCCTGTCTTATGGTTTTATCCTCACAGATAGAAAGTATTTTGAGTGGGGTCAGTCTGCAATTTCTGTAAATTGCTGGTGTTTCCCTGCAAAATACTCAGCAAGGGCATTGGGCAGTTATCAGGTCGATGATACAAGTCAAAATTAGGCTGAATATGGACAGTCCAAAGGTGAAATAGGAAAAAAAAACTGAGATAAGCAATGAAAGTATAAAAATAAATTGGCAGCTAAAGAGGAAAATAATCGAAGAGTCCCTTCTTAGGCTTTTCCACAGCAAAAATGCAGTTAGAAAAAGAGTAGGTCTAATTAAGGGCCAAAAAGGAGATTAACATATAGGCAGGGGACATAGCTGAGGTGTTAAACATGGACTTTATATCTGTCATTGCCAGGGAAGAAGATGCTGCCAAATTATAATGAAAGCAGGGGTACTAATTGATTAAAAAGATTCAAAAGACTGGCTCTACTGAAGAGTTCACCAGCGATGAAGACTGAATTGGACATAACCAGGGACGATGAAAGAAAATAAGAGTAGAAACTGTGGAGTTCCTGACCATACTTTCCAATTCTCCTCAGATGTAGGAGTGATACCAAAGAACAGGAGAATTGCATATCTTACACCATTGTTCAAAAATAGGATACATTTTGCGAAAAAATTCAGAGAGAGGCAATATTAAACCAAGGATGCCATTGAAAGGGATTCAGAAATAAAGACATCTCGGGTTATAGAACATCGAACAGCACAGCACAGACCCTTAATGTTGTGCCGAGCATGATGCCAAATTAAGCTAATCCCTTCTGCCTCCCCTTGGTCCATATCCCTTCATTCCTTGCATATTCATGCGCTCAACTAAAAGTACCTTAAACGCCGCTAATAAATCTGCCTCCACCACCACCTTTGGTCGCACATTCCAGACTCCTACTATTCTGTGTAAAAATCTTGCCCCTCACTTCTCTTTTGAACTTGCCCTCTCTCACCTCAACTGCATACTCCCTAATTTTAAACAATTCAACTCTGGGGGAAAACTTCTTGACTGTCAACCCCATCTATGCATTTCCTATCAAGTCTCCCCTCAGCCTCTGCTGCCCCAGAGAAAATGATCTGAGTTTTTTAGCGTCTCCTTGTAGCTCATACCCTCTAACCCAGGCAACATCTTAGTAAACCTCTTCTGTATCCTTTCCAAAGCCTCCACATCTTTTCTGTAACGTAGCGACCAGAATTGAATGCAGTACTCTAAGTATGGTCTAACTAAAGCCTTATAAAGCTGAGTGTGATATTCTGATTCTTGTACACAATTCTCTGACCAATAAAGGCAAGCATGGCATTTGCCTCCTTTACCACCCTATCAGCTTGTGTGGCTACTTTCAGGGAGCTGTGGACTTGAATCCCATGATCCGTCTGTACATTGATGTGTTAAAGGTCGCGCGATTAATTGTATACTTTTCCCAAAGTGCAGCATCTCATACTTCCCCGGATTAAACTCTCTCTGCCATTTCTCTATCCATATCTGACACTGATCTATATCCAGCTGTATTGTTCGACAATCTTCTACAATATTCACAACTCCACTCATCTTAAATCATCTGCAAACTTACTAACCCACCCATGTACATTTTTATACAAGCCATTCATTTCTATAATCACAAACTGCAGAGGTCCCAGGATAGATCCCTGGAGAACACCACTAGTCATGGACCTCCAGTCGGAAAAACACCCTTCCACCACTACCCTCTGCCTTCTATGTATATACAGATAATGAGCAAAATGAACTGAGGATTATTCGAGAGGCTGAGAGGGTGATAGATAGAAGCTACAGGGACATAGCTACGCCAGAGAACAGATGTAGCTGGGTAATAGTTAGAGGTGGGAAGGGGAGGAAGCAGGCAGTGCAGGGATCCCCTGTGGTCGTCCCCCTAAACAATAAGTATACAGCTTTGGATACTGTTGGGGGGGATGGCCTAGCAGGGGTAAGCTGCAGTGACCGGGTCTGTGGCGCGAGGTCTGGCTCTGAGACTCAGAAGGGAAAGGGGGAGAGGAGGAGAGTGCTAGTTATAGGAGACTCTCTAGTTAGAGGGATGGACAGGCGGTCCTGTAGACAGGGGCGAGACTCTCGGATGGTTTGTTGCCTCCCGGGTGCCAGGGTCCGAGACGTCTCGGACCGTGTCTTCAGAATCCTTAAGGGGGAGGGTGTGCAGCCAGAAGTCGTGGTGCACGTTGGCACCAACGACATAGGTAGGAAGAGGGGTGGGGAGGTCATTCAGGAGCTCAGGGAGTTAGGCTGGAAGCTAAAAGCTAGGACAGACAGAGTCGTCATCTCTGGGTTGTTGCCGGTGCCACGTGACAGTGAGGCAAGGAATAGGGAGAGAGTGCAGTTGAACACGTGGCTGCAAGGATGGTGTAGGAGGGAGGGCTTCAGGTATTTGGACAATTGGACTGCATTCTGGGAAAGGTGGGACCTGTACAAGCAGGACGGGTTGCACCAGCACCAGAAGGGCACCAATATCCTGGGAGGTAGGTTTGCTAGCACTCTTCGGGG